>NC_079192.1:248061373-248378873 GCF_029499605.1 Hyla sarda
GTTTGGCATGTGCCAGAGAACACCAAGATTGGCAAATTCACCACTGGTGCCCTGTGCTCTTCACAGATGAAAGCAGGTTCACAATGAGCGTTCTGCTGCCTGCAACATCCTCCAGCATGACCGGTTTGGCAGTGGATCAGTAATGGTGTGGGTGGCATTTCTTTGGGAGACCGCACAGCCCTCCATGTGCTTGCCAGAGGTAGCCTGACTGCCATTAGGTACCGAGATGAGATCCTCAGACCCCTTGTGAGACCATATGCTGGTGCGGTTGGACCTGGGTTCATCCTAATGCAAGACAATGCTAGACCGCATGTGGCTGGAGGGTGTCAGCAGTTCCTGCAAAAGGAAGGCATTGATGCTATGGACTGGCACGCCCGTTCCTCAGACCTTAATCCGATTGAGCACATCTGGGACATCATGTCTCGCTCCATCCACCAACGCCACGTTGCACAACAGACTGTCCATTACATCAAAGTTGGATGAGCCTGTAGTGTGGTTTTCCACTTTGATTTTGAGTGTGACTCCATATCCAGACCTCCATGGGTTGATAAATTTGATTTCCATTGATCATTTTTGGGTGATTTTGTTGTCAGCACAATCAACTATGTAAAGAGGAAAGTATTTCATACAATCAGTTCATTCATTCAGATCTAGGATGTGTTATCTTAGTGTTCCCTTTATTATTTTTGAACAATGCATATTACATAGCAAAAAACCTATGTCAATTTCTGTTCTGAAAGTAACTGAAGAACAAAATGACTAGCCTATAAATCATTAAATGTTTATATAGTATTAAAGTTGGGCTTTCTGTCACCCAAGACAAACCTTCAGTCTGCTGCCCTAGCCCTAGTGGTGCATACCTGACACCCAGCACCAAGGCCTGTACTCCAACAGCTCTCCTCTAGTTACTCCCAGGCGTAATAAAACAAATAAACAAAATAGAAAAATAAACATAAAAATAAGGTAGACAAAAAGTTTATTTACATAACCATGCATACTGTATATTGACAATTGCTTAGCCTCACAAATATCATCATGTTTTTCGCTGTATCATTGCTTTACAAATTGAAATGTTTTATATTTTTCAGGATTCTAATAAACTAGTATTTTATCTTGCATAATAAATCAGTTTAATTTTCAGCTTTTAATTCTCATCCTGTGGCACGTGATGGTCATTAACTGCAGTAATGGGTCTCACTTTTTTAATGATTTAATGATAAAGATGATCTAAAAATAATATTTCTTAATAAATTGAGCTGATATTTAAATCATTTGTGCTCCATCTGGCCTGTAAATTGCTTTGATTGCTTCAGTTGTTGAAACTCAATTGCTTTATCAAGATTCATGGAATAATTAGAAAAAATACATGTGTGATTTTGTGCTACATGTTCCAATATTTAATGAAATAATACATCCATAAAAATTTTTTAACAGCAGAGAATTTTTTGCCTTTGAAATATAAGTATATGACTGTTGTTAATGAAAGTTGACACATTTGAGGGGGGTGTTAACATGTAGTGGCCATACTATTAGCCTATCCATATAGAAAAAGCACAAAAAGACCATAATATAAGAATTACTCACCTCATATTTTAAACTGCGGAAAATGTGCATACATCCAGCATAGGATTTATGCATATTTTCTGCATTTTAAAATATATGCTGCTTTATTTTTAGCACTGATGTTTTTCCTATAGATCTTTTATATTTATACTTTGGCTCTTTTATCTGTTATATGGGGTATCTGGGTGTGCTGTGTTTTGCTTATTATTACCTATTATGCTTTACTATATGTTCTATGTGAATATACACATGTCCAGCTATCACCAGTTTTTTATTGTATTTCATTGAGCCTTACCAGCATATTGTTATAGTGCTTAGCAGAATCCCCTTCCTGGTACCCACCTTTTCTTTATTTTCCATACTGTTTATGTGGTTTTACATTATTTTATTGTACTCCATGAATATACTTTAATAACGATGATATGAGTAATTCTTATATTATGGTCTTTTTAGTGTTTTTTCTTTTTGGATAGGCTAATTGTGTTTAGTTCCACTAGACCTTTGTATTATTGTTATATATTATTGAGTCCTTTGTTTGTCCACTTTGTTTGGTCATTAATGTAGTGACCATACTGCAGACATAAAACATGTCAGCACCACTTATACCTATAGACCTGCATGATTGGCTATGAGAAAAAAAGGGCTGACTGCGATGCTACAAGAATTATCCTGACCACCATATTGTGCCAAAATTTATCAAAAAAGGTTCGGAATCACTGAAATTTGATAATTTTGTGAAATTCAGACCCAAAACTGATATGTGCTGAATTAATTAATCCATCTCTAGTTCTAGTTATCCTTATTCAGCAAAAAAATAGAGCAGTCTGAAACCTGACAGATCCTATTTCAGGTGAGTAGGGTCCATCAACAAATGGTACGATCAGTTGCAAAACTGAACCAGAATAGCTATTATTACTCCATTTTGAGCAGGAGCGATAAAATAATCCACCCATCTAAGGGCCCAATCACATAGGGGGTTATTGGTCAAACAGGCCTATATCATCCTGTGTAATAATGCCAGTGATCAATTAGGCAAGAAGAAGAAAGAATGGAGCACATACTGTAAAAGTCCTTGCAGGGTCAACTTTATTCTTCAAACAGGGGAATGATTACAGAGGGGCGGACGGGTGCTTCAGGGGAAACTTCGGGCTACCGCCTGTGTCACGCTTGTCTGCACTTCATCAGGCATGAAGCTGTGACGTCACGATCACATAGCCGGCGTATCGTGACGTCACGGCTCCACTCCCGTGTGATGTCTCGCTCTGTCCCTCAATGCAAGCCTATGGGAGAGGGGCGTGACATAGGCTTGCATTGAGCTGTGATGTCACGATACTCCAGCCCCGTGATGGGGATTCATCAGACCCTGAGCAATGTTCGCTCCGGAGTCTGATGATAGTGGGGTGCTGCATGAAAGATTGCGGGGGTCCCCAGCGGAGGGACCCCCGCGATCAGGCATCTTATCCTCTATCCTTTGGATAGGTGGATAAGATGTCTTAGGGCCAGAGTACCCCTTTAAGAACCCCATAAGGGCTTGTTTTTTGCGTCACCAATTGTACTTTGTAATGACATCACTTATTTTATAACATAATTTGCGTTGAAACAAAAAAAACTTATTTGTGGGATGAAATTGACATTATAGGCTTCCTTATCTTCTTTCTGTAGGTCCACACAGTTTGAAGGATACCTAATTTATGTAGGTTTTATTTTATTTTACTACTTTAAAAAATGTATAACTACACGTACCAAAGTTTGTATTTTTAAAATTGTCATATTCTGACCCCTATAACTTTTTTATTTTTCCACATACAGGGCTATATTTTGCACCGTGGTCTGTACTATTTATCTGTACCATTTTTGTTTTGCTGGAAATTTTTGATCGCTTTTATCAATTTTTTATGAAATTTTTTTTGTGACCAAAAATGCACTATTTGGGACTTTGGTATTTTTTTACGTCTCAACCGTGCGGTTTAGCCAGCCTTAAATTTAATAGTTTGGAAATTTACGCATGCCACATATAATTATTATTATTTTATTATTACTAAAAATTGCAATACCATGCAATCTTTTGATTGCATACACTGTGCAATGCTATGCCATTGCATAAATCAGTGTTATCGGTGCTCTGCTGCTCAAGTCTGCATGGCAAGGAGGCAGGTAAAGGCCATCCTGCCATCCTCTTAGCTGATCGAGACATCGTGATTTCATCACGATGGTCCTGATCGGCTCCGCTGCACTGCTGGGATGGTTTCACTTTGATTGCAGCGTCTTAAGGGTTAATGCCAGGCATCGGCCCGATCGGTGATGCCTGGCATTAACCCTGAGATAGCAGTCAGGACCCCCTGGGTTTAAAGCATGCTCAGCTCGTGAGCATGCTTTAAACCCTAGTAACCGGACCAGAGCGTACAGGAATGCCCTGCGTTCTTAAAGGGGTACTCCCCCCTAGACATCTTATCCTTTGGATAGGGGATAAGATGTCTGATTGTGGGGGTCCCGCTGCTGGGGACCCCTGCAATCTCTCCTGCTGCCTCCTGAGTCATCACTGCACGGAGCTAAGTTTGCTCTGTGCGTGATGACTCATGATACAGGGGCTGGAGTTATTGTGATGTAACGGCTCCACCCCTTGTGACGTCACGCTCCGCCCCCTCATTGCAAGCCTATGGCAGACGTCTCCCCCCCTCCCGTAGGCTTGCATTGAGGGGGCTGAGTGTGACATCATGGACGGAGAAAACTTAGCTCCGTGCAGTGATGACTCGGAGGGCTGCAGGAGAGATTGCGGGGGTCCCCTGCAGCGGGACCCCCACGATCAGACATCTTATCCCCTATCCTTTGGATTGGGGATAAGATTTCAAGGGCGGAGTGCCTTATCAGGTTAAAGATGTAAAACTAAACTGGATATTTTTGGTATGGATTTTAAAATATTCTAAAAATCATGCACAATATGGTGATACATAAATACAAATATAAATAAATAAGGAACAGAAAAGCAGATCTCAAACTTACTGCTCAAAATAGAAGTCTTTTGAAGTTAAGAACTGGTTTAAGAGACCAACAATATCATGAGACAGTAGCAGCTGTAGCAGACAACTTGCACATTACTTTACATCTTTTTTTAAATCTGCCTGGTTACAATCACTGCTGTTATGATGTTCTCAAAGGAATTTAAAGGAAATGTCAATGGATGTGACCTACTGTAGATACAAAGGTGCTGCACTTTCTAATTTTGGACAATACCAAGCTGCTTAGTAAGCAAAAAAAAATAGTTACACACGTTATCATGAATCGCTGCAGCTTTTTGAAGTGTGAACCCAGCTTTACACTCAAACATAGCTACTCACTCAAGTGATGTCAGCTTGTGGGCATCATGAGTATTGGTGTGGACTGTTTGTTTTGGGGTGCTGGGATTTAGCTCTGTCATCCTGATAGCCATTAAGGTAATATGAAAAGTTAGTTGCAAAGTGGTCTCGGTGCAAAACATAGTACAAAGATTTTCTTTGTACTGTGAATGTGAATTTCAGCAAAGCCTGTGTCAAAGTTTCACATAAAGAGCTAATACATTAGATAGTGCAAATTGGACCTAATCCCTATATAGATATCAGAGTATTGTTGTTAGGCTAGGTTTCCACTAGCCTGCCAGTAGGAAAGAAAAGTATAAAGGAAAATGGTCATCTGTTCACCCACACTAAACCCAGTAGACTGGATTATAGTGTGAGTGAACAGGAGACCGATGAGGGGTTAACCCTTTGAGGATCAAAGGACGTATTTGTCCCATGTTTTTAATTGCCTGATACAGGCAATTAAAAACATGAGACAAATACATCCCTTGGTCCTCAAAGGGTTAATGGGTTAAATACCTACCTGCACTCTGGAGATCTGTCCCTCCGAAGATCTTCTTCCATCTTCAATGAATTGCGTGCTGGTGGTAGGTCCGCCAGCTCAATAGGAATATTAATTGCCGCGGGTCATGTAAGCACTGAGCCGACTGAGCACTCACGTGACCGGCAACAATGAATATTCATGTAGAGCTGGCGAGCCCGCCTCCAGCGTGCAATTTACTGAAGATGGAATAAGATATTCGGAGGGACAGATCTCCGAAGTGCAGGTACGTATGTAACCCATTAACCCCTCATCGGTCTCCTGTTCAACCACACTATAACCCAGTGTATTACGTTTTGTGTGGATGTACAGATGACCGTTTTCCTATAAACCCTTCTTTTATATTTTCCATTCCTTTTGAATACACATCTGGCTTTGGCTCAAAAACTGCAGTGTCAGTTTTTAGTACTTACCTGCCAGACAGTAATGGACATACTTAGGAAGTATATGTGCTTGTCTTTGGGCTAAATGGCTATGTTGTGAGATTACCATATATTTTTGCTATTTTTTTGTGAACTGGGTATTTCCTGTTGGAGTTCCCTTCTTTAGCTACAAGTCCCATGATTCCTTGTTTGCAAGTGTGTGATCACTTTTCTCCCTCCCACACATCAGCCTTCCCACCCATTGAAGCACAAATGTTTTCTAACCAGGGTACCTCCAGCTGTTAATACAATTACTTGCAGAATGACCTCCCCCCCCACCCAGTGGTTGCTCCAGCCTTTGAAGCAGGACATGCTCCCTTTCATGACTAGTGATGTAATGTCTCGGGTCGAACTGCAACCTGGGAAAACCGGAAATTACATTAATTTTGTATGCTGTTAAAAATAAACATTGCGGCAAAAATTCAGAGAAGAATTGTGAGACCAACATAAAACATAGGTACTGACACTATATTAGGAACTACATTAACTTTACAGCCCCTGTGACATAGATAAAAAAAAAAAAAAAAACTGGAATACCCCTTTTAAGTGGTTATTCACAAATAGGAAAGGTCTTGGTATGCAGGCAAAACCATACCAAAAAAATAATTTTTTGCAGAAATAGTAGTTTTTATGCTGTGCCCTTTTTGGTAAAACATGTTCTAGAAATAGTAGTTTTTACGCTGTGCCCTTTTTGGTAAAACATGTTCTATTTATTTTGTGGGTCAATATCAATAAAATAGTACCCATTTTTACATGCTTTACTATTACTGCACTACATTTAAAATAACTAAATTAAACCATGTGGTGACCAATGGCAGCATTATGTTGTCAATGTTGCAAAGCATTGAACAGTAATAGCAGTCTAGTGATTGCTATAGAGAATCCCCTGTGTTAGTTAAAGAAATGTTTTCTTTTTTTAAATGTGAATAAGCCCCTCCTCCAATAAAAAAAAAAAAAGAAAAAAGTGTAAAAATAATAATAAAATAATATTTGGTAAATGTCCAAACTATTAACCCCTTAACGACCTGATGTTTTTCAGTTTTTGCACTTTTGTTTTTTCCTCCTTACCTTTAAAAAACCATAACAAATTTTGCACCTAAAAATCCGTATTATGGCTTATTTTTTGCGCCACCAATTCTAATTTGTAATGACATCAGTCATTTTACCCAAAAATCTAAGGCGAAATGGGAAAAAAAATCATTGTGCGCCAAATTGAAGTAAAAACACAATTTTGAAAATTTTTGATGCTTCTGTTTCTACGCAGTACATTTTTTGGTAAAAATGACATCTTCTCTTTATTCTGTATGTCCATGTGATTAAAATGATACCCTACTTATATAGCTTTTATTTTGTCGTACGTTTAAAATTGTCATCTTCTGACCCCTATAACTTCTTTATGGGGCGGTATGAGGGCTAATTTTTTTGCACCATGATTTTAAGTTTTTAGTGGTACCATTTTTGCATTGATAGGACTTATTGATCGCATTTTTATTTATTTTTTCATGATGTAAAACGTGACCAAAAATACGCTATTTTGGACTTTGGAATTATTTTGCGCATACGCCATTGACCGTGCAGTTTAATTAATGATATATTGATATAATGATATATATATGATTTCCACACACAGCAATACCACATATGTTTATTTTTATTTACACAGTTTTTTTTGTGGGAAAAGCAGGGTGATTCTTACTTTTATTAGGGAGAGGTTAAATGATCTTTATTAACTTTTTTAACTTTTTTTTGCAATGCTATAGCCCCCATAGGAGACTATAACACTGCACACACTTATCTTTTACATTGATCATTGTTATCCCATAGGATAACATTGATCAATGATTCCGCCGCTTGACTGCTCATGCCTGGATCTCAGGCACTGAGCAGTAATTTGGTGATCGGACACCAGGAGGAAGGTAGGTGACCCTCCTGGTGTCCTCCAGCTGTTCAGGATGCCGCGATTTCGCTGCGGCGGTCCCGAGCAGCCCACTGAGTTAACCGTCACTGATTAGCTTTCACTTTAGACGCGGCGATCAACTTTGAACGCCGCGTCTAAAGGGTTAATAGGGCACGGTACCACAATCAATGCCGTGTGCTATTAGATACGGGTCCCGGCCGTTGATAGGTGCCAGGCCCCACGTTATGGAAAGGGAGAGGACTCAGGACATACCAGTTTGTCCTGGGTCGTCAAGGGGTTAAAAGATAATGTTAATGATCCTTTATGGCGACCGGCATAAACGTAAAAAAAAAGTATGCAAAAGTGGATCCAATAAAAACTATAGATCACAACACAAAAAAATGAGCCCTCATACAGCCACGTATACGGAATTTTTTTTATTTTTAGGGGCAGAATAAAGCAATTCGAGGGGTATTCTGGACAAAAACATCTTATCTCCTATCAAAAGGAAAGGGGATAAGATGTCTGATCGTAGGGAGCCCGCTGCTGGGACCCCCCCCCCTGCGATCTCCCTGCAGCACCCGCATTCTATGGCCGTCACGCCCCCTCCCATAGATATGAATGGAGGGGGCGTGGCGTGACATCATGTCCCCAGTCCCTGAGACCCAGAGGTTTCCGAAATTGGAGACTCAGCCCCGCATAGAATGCGGTTGCTGCAGGGAGATCGTGGGGGGTCCCAGTAGCAGACCCCCTGCGATCAGACATCCTTTGGATAGGAGATAAGATGTTTTTGCCTGGAATACCTTTTTAAACATACTAATTTAGTTATTTTAAAATAGTACATTAATAGTTAAGCATGTAAAATTGGGAATTATTTTATTCATATTGACCCACAAAATAAAGAGAACATGTTTTACCAAAAAGTGCACTGTGTAAAAACTTTTTTTTCTATTTCTGCACAAAATAATAATTTTTTGAATAGGACATACATTTTATGATAACAATGAAAGGTGTAACTATAAAGTGCAA
Source organism: Hyla sarda (assembly GCF_029499605.1). NCBI lineage: Eukaryota > Metazoa > Chordata > Amphibia > Anura > Hylidae > Hyla > Hyla sarda. Next base: position 248,070,158 of record NC_079192.1, read on the forward strand.
TTGGTTGTGCAAAAAATAAGCCCTCATATGGGTCTGTGGATTGAAAAATAAAAATAGGCAGCTTTGCTTTACTATTTCTGATTCAGTAGGCCACCCATACTGAGCATACACAGCAGGTATTCTGCACAATATTTCGTTTGGATCCAGCACATATCAATTCTAATGATTAGAGTTGAGCACCCCCTTAGCCCAGATTAGATCCAAACTTCTGGGGTTTGCAGCTCACTTGAACATTGCCAGGCTTGCGCTAGATAACTCCTTGGCATGTGGGGGGGGGGGGGGAGGGGGGGGGTTGACAGAACACTTTCTGAAAGTTGTGTGAGCCAACAGGCCGTACTTTTGGAAAGCTCACTCAACACTGGCAATTATTTATTAATTACAGCATTAAAAAAAAAAAACATAGTAAAAAACACTTTTCTAAACTAACTCCGGCTATGTCCCCTAACTACTCCTAACACCCTCCCACCCTTAAAAAAAATTTCAGAGCTTTAAAAAGCTGTGTATCTTACCTTTCTTCTTGCTCACATAGTACAATCTGCCAGCAGGAGAAAGTGGGCATTTCTCAGCAGGCATGATATCACTGAAGTCTGCTGGGGGACCACTTCCACCCTCACATCGTCGCAGCGCTGTGATGAATAAAAGACCTCAGGCTCTGTGCAGCAGCTTTCAGTCTGTGCATCTGTCAGTGAGGCTCTTTGCAGCTGTCAATCAAGCTCAGTGCAGAGAAACACTTCTTGAGTTTGGTCTCCTGCCATGAAAAGCAGGAGACCAAAATCTGAGATTTTGACCAGACGAAATGTGTTCTGGCCAGGGCCGGACTGGAGACAAAAACCAGCCCTGGAAATTATTGCATACCAGCCCCACAGCACTGTGCCATTGTGCCAGCCAACAGCCGGCATGCGGGCAGGCATATATATATATATATATATATATATATATATATATATATGTATATACAGTTTTTCCAAGAAAACAGCACCTGAATGCATTGAAGAGTGCAGGCAAGTGTAGGAATCCTGGTCACAAATCCACAGCAAATTTTATAGAGAAAAAAAAATAAAAAGTGGGTTTTATTTCAACATGTGTAGAGTTACAGGAAACATTTCTGCTGGCTCACCCAGACATTGGGGGAGATTTATCAAAATCTGCCCTCAGGAAAAGTTGCCTTGTTGCCCACAGCAGCCAATCAGAACGCTGCTTTTATTTTGCAAAGGCCCTTTTAAAAATGAAAGAAGCGATTGGCTGCTATGGGCAACTAGGTAACTTTTCCTCAGGACAGATTTTGATAAATCTCCCCCCAATGTCTGGGTGAGCCCGCAGAAATGTCTGCAACTCTACACATGTTAGAATAAAACCCACTTTTTATTTTTGCAAGAAACACAGATGTGCTGCAGTGATTCCTTCTCTCTCTCTCCCTCTCTCAGTATATACTCACACACCTCTATATTAATTTGTTTATTAAATATATAAATATAATGTCACCGATTGAATACAGCCAGTGGTATTGCTAGGGTTGGTGTCACCCGGTGCGGTAGAAAATAGTGTCACCACATACCTACACACCTACACAGAATTTCTGTATTTTTCCTACTGAAGAAAGGGTCATGCTTTTTAGCAAAAGAACCCTGAAACGCGTCTAGGTTAAATTGCGGCACCTTGTTACACATCGATGGTGTGAACCTGGCACAGAGACTTGCTACAAATTGGAAACATCAATCACTGCAGCTGTAGTCCGATCTGGACTCACACCGCGATTTCTCACTAACCTGAATCTGCCAGGAAGTATCCATTCTCCACCCGCCCTGAGAAAACACCATTCTCCATCATTATCCACCACGAGGGACGCCAGCGCTGCGCCCGCCCTGCAATACCATCACAGGAGCAACACGGAGGCCACTGGGGACGTTGTGCCAAACGTACCCCTGCATAATCCAAACTCTGCACAAGTGATAGCCCTGTGCCAGCGCAGCCGGCGTATGGTGGACGGAGACAACATCAAGCGCCAGGAGCGGGTGAGATACACTGTGACAGCAGTATCTAACACAGACCAGTAAGCCTGTACTAGTCAATAGACTGATAAAACCAACTGTATAGTGGATACACTACTGGTCCATCTATTCATCACTAAGATATCTTATCAGCTGCACTAGAGAAGGACTCAATACCTTTTTCAGACCGGTATATATTTTTCTATAATTTGTAATATTTTTTTACCTATTTTTTCCAGCATATATGATTGTTAGAATCAAGTCTTTCTACTTTAGTGACCAATACCACTAGGGCCCAGTGGATTGTTCACCTTTATATATCTGTGCCAGCATTATAATAATTTTATACAATTTTATTGATTGTTTTATACATGTTTAATAAAATTTCTATGAATTGATATTTCTCTACAATATTTTCTATTCATTGTTAGTGTTGCTCGCGAATATTCGCAATTCGAATATTATTCGCGAATATCGCATATTCGCGAATTTCGCGAATATAGCGCTATATATAGCGCTATATTCGTAATTACGAATATTCGTTTATTTTTTTTTATTTTTTTCACAGCACACATCACAGTGATCACCCCTCTCTGCTTCCAGCTTGTGTGGTGTAAAGAAGGCTCTAATACTACTGTGTGAGACTGCCGGACAAAAGTTCGCATATGCGAAAATTAGCATATGCAAATGTTCGCATATGCGAATATTCGCACATGCTAATTTTGTGTATGCTAATTTTCGCATATGCGAATGTTCGCATAAGCGAAAATAAAATGAGAATATTACGAATATGCGAATATTCGCGAATATATGACGAATATTCGTCCATATATTCGCGAATATTCGCGAATTCGAATATGGCCTATGCCGCTCAACACTATTCATTGTGTACCCTTCGGGGTAAAATCCTAGAAGGATTGGTTATATATTTTTTCTTTATATTATTTATTCCCGGCCGTTGTGGTTTCGGCATATAACCAACTATATCCTCGGATTGTAGATTTGTGAGCTGCACACATTTTTTTTCCCTTTTTACAGATTTGTAAATGACTTCTATTTAAAAATCGTAATCCTTCCAGTACTTATCAGCTGCTATATGCTCCTCAGGAAGTTCTTTTCTTTTTGAATTTCCCTTCTGTCTGACCACAATGCTCTCTGCTGACACCTCTGTCCATGTCAGGAACTGTCCAGAGCAGGAGAGGTTTGCTATGGGGATTTGCTCCTACTCTGGACAGTTCCTAAAATGGACAGAGGTGTTAGCAGAGAGAACTGGGGTCAGACAGAAAGGAGATTCAAAAAGAAAAGAACTTCCTGTGGAACATACAGCAGCTGATAAGTACTGAAAGGATTTTCAAATAGAAGTAATTTACAAATCTGTTTAACTTTCTGGCACCAGTTAAAACACATTTTTTTTCAGCAGAGTACCCCTTTAAGCAGTGGTAAGGTTATGCTGGGAGTTGTAGTTTCACTCATCATAACTGTAGAACTTACAAGTGACTACAGCTCTGATAGGACATAGTGAGGAGAATACACAAGAATATCAGTGACTACAGCTGACGTCTTCTCTATAGTCTTTCCTTATCTAATTCAGATGCTACATACCGCCGGGACTTGTTCCAGCTAAATGTTTACTCTGCAGAACTTGATGCCCAGATGGCTCCTCACTATGTCAGCACATTCTGATCCTCTATATGAAAACAATAATCATTATAATACTGCCAAACACTGCATCATTTGAATATAATACTGGCACACACCGTACCCTCTGTATGTAAAACCTCCACACACCATACCCTCTATATATAAATCCGCCACACACCATACCCTCTGTATATAAAACCGCTAGAGATGAGCGAACTTACAGTAAATTCGATTCGTCACAAACTTCTCAGCTCGGCAGTTGATGACTTATCCTGCGTAAATTAGTTCAGCTTTCAGGTGCTCCAGTGGGCTGGAAAAGGTGGATACAGTCCTAGGAGACTCTTTCCTTGGACTGTATCCACCTTTTCCAGCCCAGCGGAGCACCTGAAAGCTGAACTAATTTATGCAGGATAAGTCATCAACTGCCGAGCCGAGAAGTTCCTGACAAATCGAATTTACTGTAAGTCCGCTCATCTCTAAAAACCGCCACACACCGTACCCTCTGTATATAAAATCGCCACACACCGTAACCTCTGAATATATTACTACAACACACTGTACCCTCCGAGCATAATACTACCACATACTGTGCTCTCTGAATATAACCTTGCCATGCACCCTCTGAATACAATACCGTAATGTATTGTGGCCCATAAAAACCATACAATCCCAAAAATTCCTTATAATATACACTATAATCGAGATGTATAATTGTCTTTAGACTGTTTTTTGTGTCTAAAAATGGTGCAAAAAAGGCGCAAGCAGGGTTTATTTGCGCCTTTTTTCCGCTTCAGTTGCAATCCACTGATTTTGGCAATACGCGTGATATGAACGGGTTTTATGAACTGCACCTTTTTATGAAAAGGCGCAAAAAAGGCGCAACGCCACTGAAAAGTCTCTAAAACTACATCAGCCCAGACTTAGCTTTTTAGTGAATGTGAAGAGAGAAATTTCAGAAAATGTGACCTGAACAAAATTTATCAAATGGTTTGCTACCTTTTAATAAATTTGGTGCTCCTACACAGAAAAATACTTCACTTACACCTACAATGGTAAATGCCGGCCTACACCTTTGAAATACAAAACACTCTGTGCCCCTCACATATAATGCACCCTGTCCTGTGCCCCTCACATATAATGCACCCTGTCCTGTGGCCCTCACATATAATGCACCCTGTCCTGTGCCCTCACATATAATGCACCCTGTCCTGTGGCCCTCACATATAATGCCCTCTGTCCTGTGCCCCTCACATATAATGCACCCTGTCCTGTGCCCTTCTCATATAATGCCCTCTGTCCTGTGCCCCTCACATATAATGCCCCATGTCCTGTGCCCCTCACATATAATGCACCATGTCCTGTGCCCCTCACATATAATGCACCCTGTCCTGTGCCCCTCACATATAATGCCCTCTGTCCTGTGCCCCTCACATATAATGCACCCTGCCCTGTGCCCCTCACATATAATGCCCTCTGTCCAGTGCCCCTCACATATAATGCCCCATGTCATGTGCCCCTCGCATTTAATACACCCTGAGGGGCACATGACAGGGGGGCATTATATGTGAGGGGCACATGACAGGGGGCATTATATGTGGGGGAACATGACAGGGGGCATTATAAGTGAGGGGCACATGTCAGGGGGGCATTATATTGTGAGGGGCACAGGACATGGGGTATTATATATAAGGGGCACATGTCAGGGGGGCATTATATATAAGGGGCACATGACAGGGGGGCATTATATGGGCACATGACAGGGGGGGGTCCTGTCATTTGCCCCCACATATAATGCCCCCCTGCCATGTGCCCCTTATATATAATGCCCCCCTGACATGTGCCCCTTATATATAATACCCCATGTCCTGTGCCCCTCACAACATAATGCCCCCTGACATGTGCCCCTCACTTATAATGCCCCCTGTCATGTGCCCCCACATATAATGCCCCCTGACATGTGCCACTCACATATAATGCCCCCCTATCATGTGCCCCTCAGGGTGCATTATATGCGAGGGGCACAGGACATGGGGCGGGCACAGGACAGAGGGCATTATATATAAGGGGCACATGACAGGAGGGCATTATATTGTCACATGACAGGGGGGTCCTGTCATTTGCCCCCAAATATAATGCCCCTCTGCCATGTGCCCCTCATATATAATGCCCTCTGTCCTGTGCCCGCCCCTGACATGTGCCCCTCACTTATCATTTGCTTCCCCCTTCTCACACCGGTCACCTTTCTCACACGCTGCAGGCTGCGGCTGCTCCGTTCTTGAAGTGTCGTCAGTAACAGCCACGGGGACGTGATTTCCGGGCGCCGGCGCGATGGTGTGATGTCATTGCGCCGGCCTGCCGTGGATGACTTCACTGCCGCTGTTACTGACGACACTTCAAGAACGGAGCAGCCGCAGCCCGATGCGTGTGAGAAAGGTGACGGAGTGGTGGAGCCGGACAGCTGACAGCTCCCGCTCCACCATGCTAGCCTGAGCTTATAGCTCCTTCATTATGCAGCCGCTGTTGCTCTGCATACAAGGGCATGATACTAGTATCAAGCCCTTGTATGCTAGTGTAGTGTGCATGGGCGGCCGCCGCGGCCCGACCGGACTGCGCCGCAGCCGCACTGAATATATAAAACGGGTTAGTCTGATGGTGCTTGAATTGCTCAGGCACCATCAGAATGACCCGTTTTTATATATTGCCGGTCCCAGGGTGAGCAGCCCACCGGGAATTTTCCCGGTATCCCACTAAGCCAGTCCGGCCCTGGTTCTGGCCAAGAAGGAAGACCCCTGGTGGCCAGAAGTATACAGCAAAAAAAACTAACGTAAAACTTTTTGTTTTTTTAATAGAGGCCAATTACAAAAGTTATTTAATTGGCAAAATTAATCAAGTATTAAAAGTCATGTTTAATGACAGGGCCCATCTAATTATAACACAGTGGGGGAGATTTATCAAAATCTGAGCAGAGAAAAAGTGGATCAGTTGTATAATATCATAAGTTATAGATATTAGATTTATGTGGATAGGATGTTGATCCAGGGATTTATTCTGATTATGAAGTTTGGAAGCAATTTTTCCCCTGTTATAGGGCAAAAGGCAACCCTATGAACTATGTAACCAATCAGATTGCTTCTTTATTTTTTTTTTTTTAAAGAAGGTCTCTACAAAAAGTAGGAAGTAATCTGATTGGTTGCTATGGGCTACTGGGCAACCTTTTCTCTGCAGAGCTTTTGATAACTATTCCCCTGTATGCCAAATGAGACTTCTAAGCTTAACCCCTTAAGGACTCAGGGTTTTTCCGTTTTTGCACTTTCGTTTTTTCCTCCTTACATTTAAAAAAATCATAACCCTTTCAATTTTCCAGCTAAAAATCCATATTATGGCTTATTTTTTGCGTCACCAATTCTACTTTGCAGTGACATCAGTCATTTTACCCAAAAAGTCACGACGAAACAGAGAAAAAAAATCATTGTGCGACAAAATCGAAGAAAAAACGCCATTTTGTAATTTTTGGGGGCTTCCGTTTCTACGCAGTGCATATTTCGGTAAAAATGACACCTTATCATTATTCTGTAGGTCCATACGGTTAAAATAATACCCTACTTATATAGGTTTGATTTTGTTCTACTTCTGGAAAAAATCATAACTACATGCAGGAAAATGTATATGTTTGAAAATGTCCTTTTCTGACCCCTATAACTTTTTATTTTTCCACGTACAGGGCATTATGAGTGCTCATTTTTTGCGCCGTGATCTGAAGTTTTTATTGGTATGATTTTTGTTTTGATCGGACTTTTTGATAACTTTTTATTCATTTTTTAATGGTATAAAAAGAGACCAAAATATGCTTTTTTGGACTTTGGAATTTTTTTGCGTGTACGCCATTGACCGTGCGGTTTAATTAATGATATATTTTTATAGTTCGGACATTTATGCACACGGCGATACCACATATGTTTATTTTTATTTTTATTTACACTGTTTTATTTTTTTTATGGGAAAAGGGGGGTGATTCAAACTTTTATTAGGGAAGGGGTTAAATGACTTTTATTAACACTTTATTAATACTTTTTTTTTGCAGTGTTATAGGTCCCATAGGGACCTATAACACTGCACACACCGATCTCTCATCCTGATCACAGGCGTCTATTAACACGCCTGTGATCAGTGTTATCGGCGCTTGACTGCTCCTGCCTGGATCTCAGGCACGGAGCAGTCATTCGTCGATCGGACATTGAGGAGGCAGGTAAGGGCCCTCCCGGTGTCCTGCAAGCTGTTCGGGAGGCCACGATTTCACCGCCGCGGTCCCGAACAGCCCGACTGACTAGCCGGGATACTTTCGCTTTAGAAGCGGCGGTCAGCTTTGACCGCCACTTCTAAAGGGTTAATATCGCACATCGCCGCGATCGGTGATGTGTGGTATTAGCCGCGGGTCCCGACCGTTGATGAGCGTCGGGATCGACGCGATGTGATGCGGGTTCACTTCATATCGCGGGAGCCGGCGCAGGACGTAAATATACGTCCTGCGTCGTTAAAGGGGTACTCCGGTGGAAAACTTTTTTTTTGTTTTAATTAACTGTGCCAGAAAGTTAAACAGATTTGTAAATTACTTCTATTAAAAAATCTTAATCCTTCCAGTACTTATTAGCAGCTGGATACTACAAATGAAATTATTTTCTTTTTGGAACACAGAGCTCTCTGCTGACATCACGAGCACAGTGCTCTCTGCTGACATCTCTGTCCATTTTAAGAACTGTCCAGAGTAGGAGAGAATCCCCATAGCACACATATGCTGCTCTGCTCAGTTCCTAAAATGGACAGAGATGTCAGCAGAGAGCACTGTGCTTGTGATGTCAGCAGAGAGCTCTGTGTTCCAAAAAGAAAAGAAGAATTTCCTCTGTAGTATTCAGCAGCTAATAAGTACTGGAAGGATTAAGATTTTTTTAATAGAAGTAATTTACAAATCTATTTAACTTTCTGGCACCAGTTGATTTAAAAAAAAAAAAAGTTTTCCACCAGAGCACCCCTTTAACCTCTTAAGGACCCATGACATACGCGTACGTCATGAGTCCGCTCCCGATCTATAACTCCGCGTCTAAAGTGAAAGCATGAAGCTCAGGGAGCTGTTCGGGATAGCCACGGCGAAATCGCGGCATCCCGAACAGCTTACAAGACAGCCGGAGGATCCCTACCTGCCTCCTCGCTGTCCGATCGCCGAATGACTGCTCAGTGCCTGAGATCCAGGCATGAGCAGTCAAGCCGCAGAATCATTGATCAGTGGTTTGTTATGAAAAACCACTGATCAATGTAAAAGATCAGTGTGTGCAGTGTTATAGGTCCCTATGGGAGCTATAACACTGCAAAAAAAAAAAGTGATAAAAAAGTGAATAAAGTTTGAATCACCCCCCTTTTCCCATAAAACAAAAACTGTGTAAATAAAAATAAAAATAAACATATATTGTATTGCCGCGTGCGGAAATGTCTGAATTATAAAAATATATCCTTAATTAAACCGCACGGTCAATGGCGTACGCGCAAAAAAATTCCAAAGTCCAAAATTGTGCATTTTTGGTCACTTTTTATATCATGAAAAAATGAATAAAAAGCGATCAATAAGTCCTATCAATGCAAAAATGGTACCGCTAAAAATTTAAGAGCACGGCACAAAAAAATTAGCCTTCATACCGCCCCATACGCAGAAAAATAAAAAAGTTATAGGGGTCAGAAGATGACAATTTTAAACGTATAAATTTTCTTGCATGTAGTTATGATTTTTTCCAGAAGTACGACAAAATCAAACCTATATAAGTAGGATATCATTTTAGTCATATGGACCTACAGAATAAAGAGAAGGTGTACTACATAGAAACGGAAGCCCCCAAAATTTACAAAACAGCATTTTTTTTCTTTCAATTTTGTCTCAATGATTTTTTTCTGTTTCGCCGTAGATTTTTGGGTAAAATGACTGAAGACATTACAAAGTAGAATTGATGGTGCAAAAAATAAGCCATCATATGGATTTTTAGGTGCAAAATTTAAAGAGTTATGATTTTTTAAAGGCAATGAGGAAAAAACGAAAATGCAAAAACGGAAAAACCCCGGTCCTTAAGGGGTTAAACAAATTACTTCCTGGTTATAAGAATAGTTAATTAGAATATTTAAACCATAATATTGTCACTTCACAATAACATCAAGATAAGTGATTACCCTTCTTAATAAAAAATACATAACAACTGAGACCAATTTTGGAACTAGTAACCAGGTTTAGAACCTGAAAGTCATGATTTTTACAGTGTATGCACAAGGCCATATTGAGCTGCCATAGCTTAGGGCCCTAGTTTGCTGCCCAAGGATCCTGGACTGAATACACCCCATTAGGGTGAGTCTACTAGTGTCAGAACTTTTTCATGCAGATCTGTTGCACATTACAAGCAAAAATACAGATTTTGTTACAGGTTTACCTTGGATCTTATCCCTTTACACAGAATGTGGTGAAATCAACCACAAATCCACAGTATAGTCATCATGCTGTGGCTTCAAATCTGCAGGTTAAAAAAATGTAGCTGTTGTGACCCATATGGATTCACCCAAAGCGAGAAAATATCTATAGTTCTTTTTACTCACTGGAGTGCTGCCCCCCCTACCCCCCTCAACACTGCTGCCCTATGCACAGACCAATGATGCCTAATGACAATTCCACCCTGTGTACACTCCCAGTTAACCGCTAATGGGTTCATTGACTTGCTCTATGACTCGCAAGTAAGGGTGGTTTCATACAAAACATTTTTGGAAAAACACCACTACAGTTTTGATGTGGTATTTTGGGCCAGAGCCGGAAGTGGATCCAGTAGAAAGGAGAAATACACATCCTTCCTTTATATTTACCATTTCTTTTGATCCCACTGTGTATGTAGTATACGTTGGAACATTTAAACAGTATGTAGGGTGCACTACGAACCCTATGACATATAAAAATGCATCCAAAGACATACAGCAGATATTAGAAATGAAAATGTGAATGTATCAGCAATCTCTCAGCATTTCAGGGACATACATGGAGGGGACGTTTCCAATCTAACAGTGATGGCATTGAAGAAGTTGCCCCCTTTGTGAGGGGAGGAGACATACACAAAAACTTGTGAAAGTTTCTGGATATTTGTAGCAGGCACAAAGAAACCTTATGGTTTAAATCTATGCCATGATCTTATCTTAACGTATTTATGCATGTGTGCTTATGCAGTGTATGGTAAGTCACAAAAATAATTTGTTTGTGTTCAGACATAATAATACATTGTAACGATGCTGGATGTGGATCCACTGACCTGAGTGGCTGATGACATGAGCCGTATCAGGGAGCGGAGTCTAAGGTGCCGCTGGTCTTCACCAGAGCCCGCCACAAGGCAGGATGAGTTTGCTGCGGCAGGCGGCACCCAGGTCGCTACCCCCGATATTACTTGACCACACAGGTAGCTGGGTGAGGCGAAGTACAGTAGGATGAGGCAGAAGCGTAGTTGGACTTAGCAGAAGGTCAAGGTAGGCGGCAAAGTTGCATAGTAAAATAACATAGCGGAAGGGTCAGAACATGGGTAAGGCAAACAGTCAGTATGGAACGCTTAATCTCAGGCAAATGGCACTGAAGATCCAGCAGGGAAGTGTGGAAGATGCAGGGACTTATAATGTGGTGTCAGGTGCAAACACTAATTATGGGCGCACTAGCCCACTAGGAGACGGGGGCGCGTGTGCCGGAGCTGAGACACAGAGGAAGCGGAGCATGGTAAGTGACGGACTGGGATTCGCATGCAGGCGCGTCCTGCAATGCGAATCCCAGCCCTGCCGGCAGACGGGGACACAGGGACACTGCGCTCACAGCTGGAGCTTGCGGCCGGAGCGCAGAGTGTAACAAGGTGGGCAGTGCACTTACGGCCTGGGGAAGTGGCCGGAGCGCAAGGTGTAACATGCATGTACCTATGCATAGGCATAAAATATCCCAATAGGGTTTCAAGAGACCTTATATATTTTTTTAATACAGGCATTTGTTTAGCTTGTTTATGTTATAAACTGGTAACACTGGTGGAGGCGGGACATTGCTTCATACAGAGATAAGCTGAGCTGCAGTCTGAAGTACCAACCTTCGCAAACTAGGAAGAGGACCACAATGGAGGCCGGAAATAGGATACTGGAGGTTCTGTGGGAGTGCTCATTCTGACCAAAATATAATGAGCTTAAAATCAGAAGTCTGTATTTCTAATATGTTTGTGAATATGCTATAATAAATATTGTTGCTGCTAATATTGTGCTTAAGTGTTTATTTTAACCCCTTTATGCATATTTGGCGGAAAGTAATTATTTAACTTGCCATTCATGTATACGCAGGAGGAGATTGTATGTTGCTATAAGTGTGTGTGTGTGTGTGTGTGTGTGTGTGTTTCAAATCGCAGATAAACAATTTCTTGTAGCTATATCACCAGACAGAGAAAAATGTAGCATAAAATAAATATGCATGAACTGGTCTGATTTCTAAGCTAGTAAGTAACACTAAGGGCATCAGAAATGAAACCTTTGGATGGAAGGCCAACATAGTTTACAAGCCACCACACTTATTAATAGGCCTGACTACCCTTTGCAATGTCATGTGTAATGTTAATCCTCATTCTAAGTCACACAGTCTCAAATGTCAGCTGTCAGTAGCCGTCCTGCTTGTCTCCTGTACACATCTAGGAGAAAGATGGAGAGGTTTGAAGAAAGTAATGCAAGTAAAGATAATCTATTAGAACCAACAAGTTTATATGATTCTACTACAGATGAGGAGGATGTAAAAGCTACAATCAAACCTCGTTTATCTCCACTTCCTAGAAGACGTAGCTCTGTGTCTTCAGATGATGGAGACCTGGAGCCACCACCTACAGTAGCAAGGAAAGTGTCCTTTGCAGATGCTTTTGGATTCGATCTGGTATCAGTTAAAGAGTTTGACACATGGGAAATTCCAATTGTAACACCAAGCTTTGCAATGGAAAGCATTAAAATTGAGGAATTTTATTTAACACCAAGCTTTATCTTGCCTCCAGTTGGTGGAATTATGGAAAAGGTGCATGCAAAAAAAGTGACACTGGAATCGGTGGATTTCATCCCAGGTGTATCATCCATGAAGGGGATTATTCGAGTTCTCAATGTTTCTTTTGAAAAACAGGTCTACGTTAGAATGTCACTGGATGACTGGCACAGCCATTATGATATATTGGCAGAATATTTACCGGACTCTTGTAATGGAGAGACAGATCAATTCTTTTTTACATTATCGTTGGTCAGCCCATATCAAAAAGAGGGAGCAAAAGTGGTTTTCTGTATATGCTATGAAACAGCAGTTGGTACCTTTTGGGATAACAATGATGGACAAAATTATGTACTTACGTGTCAGAAGAAGGAACAAATTGTAGAAGTTGATATGGTTCCAGATGAGGAAATAGACAAAAATAAGAAAAGCTGTTTAAAGCCTTCACTAAGGTAAGCCTGATAATAAAGCCTGATAATTTATTTTAACATATATATATATATATATATATATATATATATATATCAGTAATATGACTGCAGACTTATCAGACAAGTTGGATAAAATAGACATATTACATGTGAAAAGATCTCAATTTATGTTTTTGCATGTTTTTTATTTTTTTTTATTTTTACCAAAGGACCAATTAAAGCACCAAGTAAGCACAATAAATGTAAAAAGTAACATATAAATAATGTAGTAAAACACAACTATAAAATATAAATGCCAAAAACATATTCTTATCTATGTCTTATCTGTGTTCTTGCATAGTCTGCATGTTTTTGTTGTTGTTTTTTTAAAAGGAGTTTAGTATATAAAACAGTTATTTTATTTAGTTTTTTGTTTTAATTCAGTTTTATATTGAATTGTGATTTGTTTATAGTTTAGTATCATCATTATAATAGAAAGCACAAGAGTAGCAGACACATGCATCCTTACTGGGTACAAGTTACTTTTTAAGTTGTCATTAACACAAAATTAAGGTAATACCTTAGTAATATGCACCAATACTACTGAAAATAAAATATATATATATTTTTAAGTAACCTAAAAGGTATTATCATTAAGCTGAAGAGCCAATACACTACTGGTATAATACCTAGCAGTTTATGGTCATGTGATCTGGCATAGATGTCACTGTTACGTAAATGAACGTATGCTTGGCTCTGGAGTTTGGTCTCACCTTTCTCTAGCACCATGTGTCATAAGTAGGAAATTGGATAACAGAGGGTAAAAGGGTGTTTCATCAAGGTCAAGAGTGTCTACAAATCACATCTGAAAGTATTCTTGGCCAGATTTATCAAGACATTTGAATGGTGGCTGCTTGGCCAATCTGTGCCAGCCTAATATGCAGAGAATTTTCTTTTCTTTATTGTATATTGCAGTATTCTGTCTGACAATAGCTCATTTTTTAAAAACACTTCTATAACTCCCATATGAACAAATATACATTCAATTTAAGCTTATTTTATTGATATATTTTGCATTGAGCTTTTCATGATAATCATAAATCTTTTACTGAACCAAGTTTAGATTGGCCTAGATCTGTGTTTCCCAAACAGGAAGCCTCCAGCTGTTGCAAAACTACAACTCTCAGCACCCCTGGAAAGCCTTTGGCTGCCTGGGAATGCCGGGTGCTGTAGTTTTACCCTTTAAGGACCAAGCCCATTTTAACCTTAAGGACCAGGCCAATTTTATTTTTGCGTTTTAGTTTTTTCCTCCTCGCCTTCTAAAATCCATAACTCTTTTATATTTCCATCTACAGACCCATAAAAGGGCTTTTTTTTTTTTTTGCGTGATCAATTGTACTTTGTAATGAAACCTCTCATTTTACCATAAAATGTATGGCGAAAATGAGGAAAGGAAGGGAGGAAAGGAAGGGAGGAAATTTAAATGAATACCCAAATTTTGCACATTTTGGAGGGTTTTGTTTTCACACTTTACGGTAATAATGACATGTGTTCTTTATTCTGTGGGTCAATACAATTAAAACTATACCCATGGTTAGATACTTTTATATTTTTGTACCGCTTAAAAAAAATCTAAAACTTTTTGTACAAAATCAGTAATCTAAAATCACCCTATTTGGACAACCTATAACTTTTTAATGTTTCCGTATATAGGGTGGTATGAGGGCTACTTTTTTGCACCGTCATCTGTACTTTTTATTGATACCACATTTGCATATATAAATCTTTTAGATCATTTTTATTATTTTTTTTTTCATGAAATGTGACAAAAAAGCTGCATTTTTGGACTTTTTTTTTTATTTTTACGCTTACGCCATTCACCTTACTGGATAGTTAACATTATATTTTGATAGTACTGACATTTACACGCGCGGCGATACCAAATATGTTTATTAAAAAATTATGCTTTTTGGGGGTAAAATGGGAAAAACTGACAATTTTAATTTTTATTGGGGGAGGGGATTTTTAACTTTTTTCTTTGACTTTTTATTTTTACATTTTCCAACTTTTATTTTACACTTTTTATATCCCCATAGGGGACTATTCATAGCAATCCTTTGATTGCTAATACTGTGCAGTGCTATGCATTGGACACAGCACTGCTCAGTATTATCGGTCATCTTCTGCTCTGGTCTGCTCGATCTCAGACCAGAGCAGAAGACCCCGGGAGATGGCCGGAGCCAGGTGAGGGGACCTCAGGCCGCCATGCCGGATGATCGGATCCCGCAGCAGCGCTGCGAGCGGTCCGATCATC
The DNA here is from genome assembly GCF_029499605.1 of Hyla sarda. Classification (NCBI taxonomy): domain Eukaryota; kingdom Metazoa; phylum Chordata; class Amphibia; order Anura; family Hylidae; genus Hyla; species Hyla sarda. The sequence continues at coordinate 248,085,560 of NC_079192.1, forward strand.
CATTCAAAGTGCCGTACTGCAGCAGCATCTGAGGGGTTAATGGCGGACATCCGCGCAATCGCGGATGTCGGCCATTACCAGTGGGTCCCCGGCTGCTAGCAGCCGGAACCTGGCGTGTATGACGCGAGCACCGTTCCGATGCTCGCGGTCATACACAGGACGTAAATGTACGTCCTGGTGCGACAAGTCCCGCCAAATCAGGACGTACATTTACGTCAGTGGTCGTTAAGGGGTTAACAACAGCTGGAGGCTCCCTTTTTGGAAAAAATTGCCCTAGACTATGGAGATGTAAGTTCAGTTCAATAGAATTTAGTAATGAAACCACCATAATACAAACCATCACAAACAGATGCAAGTATCACTGTCATCTGAAATGGGTGTAAAACCAGTTTTAAAGCCTCTTTGAGGCTATGTACATGGGCATACAAAATAAAGGAGATATTTATCAAACCCTGTACAGAGGAAAAGAGAAGCAGTTGCCCAAAATAACCAATCAGATTACGTCTTTTATTTTACAGAGACCTATTTAAAAATGAAAGAAGCGATCTGATTGGTTGCTATGGGCAACTGTTTCAGTTTTCCTCTGCACAAGTTTTGATAAATCTTCTATCTGAGTATTTTGAAAATACTACATGCACTTTTTTTATCTGTTTTGTAGATTTAAAACACCAAATGACACCTATGGAGCATGAATAACCCCTTACTCCCCCTGTACTAAACAGAGGTACTGGCTGGTAGTGTGGGGGAAGCTGATCAATTTGCTGCCTACCATGCCCAGATCCGTCCCCCCGTTATCTTCTTTTTTGTGGATATGCAAATGAGCTGCTAATTGGCATGGGCGGGGTTACAAGGCACCTCCGGGCACTCTGACATCAGCGCAGCTCATCCACCGCATTGCCCGGCTTATGAATACTCATCCTCTCCTTCCGACTTTTCCTCCCCTCCCTGCTCTGTACTGGACTCCACTGAGGAGGGAGGGGATGAATATTCATAAGCCAGGTGATGCGGCGGACGAGCAGCACTGACGTCAGAGTGCCAGAAGGTGCCTTGTAACCCCCCCCCCCCCCCCGTGCCAGTTAGCAGCTCATTTGCATATCCACAACATAAAGATAACGGGCGAATGGCGGGACGGATCCAGGCATGGTAGGCAGCAAATTGATCAGCATCCCCTGCACTACCAGCCTCTGGTTAGTGTGGTGGGAGTTTACTGACAGTTTTCCTTTAACTTGTTGGGGACGGAGGGCGTACGCCCTTCACCCACTCCCTTTCTATAACGCGGGGCCACAGCGCCATAGTGGGTCGGGCCCGGCCTCTAATAGCCCGGCCGTGGCTAATAGCTCGCTGCACTGATCGCGGTGCCGCATGATGTTAACCCTTTAGATGGGCATTCAAAGTTGAACGCTGCATCTAAAGTGAAAGTAAATGAATGCCGGTTAGCTCAGGGGGCTGTAGAACAGCTGTGGGACAGCAGGAGGGTCCCCTACCTTTTGCTCAATGTCCGATCGCCGAATGACTGCTCAGTGTCTGAGATCCAGGCATGAGCAATCAAGTGGCAGAATCATTGATCAATGGTTTCCAATGAGAAACCATTCATCAATGTAAAAGATCAGTGTGTGCAGTGTTATAGCCTCCTATGGGAGGTATAACATTGCAAAAAAAAAAAAGTGAAAAAAAAGTTAATAAAGATCATTTAACTCCTTCCTTAATAAAAGTTTGAATCACCCCCTTTTACCATTAAAAAAAACCCAGTGTAAATAAAAATAAACATATGTGATATCGCTGCATGAGAAAATGTCCAAATTATAAAAATATATCATTAATTAAACTGCACCGTCAATTACATACGCGCATACCGCTTCGTACGCAGAAAAATAAAAAAGTTATAGGGGTCAGAAGATGTATAAAGTTTCCTGTATGTAGTTATGATTAGGGTATCATTTTAATTGCATGGACCTACAGAATAAAGATAAGGTGTCATCTTTACCAAAAAATGTACTGTGTAGAAACGGAAGCCCCCAAAAGTTACAAAATGGCGTTTTTTCTTAAATTTGCCAAATTGAAAGGGTTATGACTTTAAAAAGTTAAGGAGGAAAAAAACGAAAGTGCAAAAATGGAAAACCCTCCATCCCCAAAGGGTTAAGGACACAGTGGATTTTGGCCTTGAGGGCACAGCCATTTTTTTTTTTTTTTTCAGTCTTTCATATGCGGGCTGTTTTTTGGAGCGACTAATTGTACTTTGTAAAGACACCTTTCATTTTAACATAAAATGTACAGCAAAATAATATACATTTTGATCAAAAAGTGCGCTGAGAGCCTCCATTTTTTGACCTAGAGTGCTGTTGCAACTTTCTTGTTTATATATATATATATATATATATATATATATATATATATATATATATATACTATTTTGGAAACTACACCCCTAAAGGAATGTAACGGGGGTACAGTGAGCCTTGACACCCCGCAGGTGTTTGACGACTTTTTGTTAAAGTCAGATGTGTAAATGAAAAACATTTTTTTTCACTAAAATGAAGTTTTTCCCCAAATTTTATATTTTTAAAAGGGTTAAGGGAAGCCCCCATGATGCAAGAACAGGGCCCCCCCCCCCCACACACACACATGTGACCCCATTTTGGAAATTACACCCCTGACAGAATTTAATAAGTGCAGTGAGCATTTAAACCCCTCTGGCGTTTGACAGATCTTTGGAACAGTAGGCTGTGCAAATGAATAATGAAATTATTTTTCATTTTCACGGACCACTGTTTCAAAAAATCTGTTAGACACCTGTGGGGTGTAAATGGTCACTGTAGATGGCCTTAAACTCCAGACACATTCTCTCTCTAAAAGCCCAATGGTGCCCCTGCTCTTCTGAGCATTGTAGCTCACCCTCAGAATACTTTATATCCACATATGGGGTATTTCCATAGTCAGATAAAATGGGGTCACAAAGTTTGGGGGGCTTTTTCCCAAATTTTCCCTTGTGAAAATGAAAAATTTTGGGTAACACCAGCATTTTAGTAAAAATGTTCACATCCAACTTTAACAAAAATTGGTCAAACACCTGTGGTGTGTAAAGGCTCACTATACTCCTTGCTACGTTCCGTGAGGGGTGTAGTTTCTGAAATGGGGTCACATGTGGATATTTTTTCTTTTTTTTGCATTTATGTCAGAACCGCTGTAAAATCATCCACCCCTGTGCAAATCACCAATTTAGGCCTCAAATATACATAGTGCGCTCTAACTCCTGAGCCCTGTTGTGCGTTCGCAGAGCATAGTACATCCACATATGGGGTATTTCCGTACTCAGGAGAAATTACATTACAAATATCGGGGGGTCTTTTTTTCCTTTTACCTCTTATGAAAATGAAAAGTATGGGGCAACACCAGCATGTTAGTGTAAAATTTTTTTTTTTACAATAACATGCTGGTGTAGACCCCAACTTTACCTTTTCATAAGGGGTAAAGGGCGAAAAAGCCCCCCAAATTTGTAACACAATTTCTCCCAAGTAAAAATACCCCATATTTGGCCCTAAACTGTTGCCTTGAAATATGAAAGGACTCTGATGTGAGAGAGCACCATGTGCATTTGAGGCCTAAATTAGGGATTTGCATAGGGACGGACCCAGATGCAGGCATTACACTTGCCTCTGATACCAAAAAAAAAAAACATACAGCAGTGTTTCCCAAAAAGGGTGCCTCCAGCTGGTGCAAAACTCCCAGCATGCCTGGATAGTCAATGGCTGTACGGCAATACTGGGAGTTGTTGTTTTTCAACAGCTGGAGGCTCCGTTTTGGAAACAGTGCCGTATGAGATGTTTTTCATTTTTATTGGGGGGGGGGGGGGGGGTAACTGACTAGGGGTATATGCATATGTAGTTTTTTACTTTTTATTTTGCGTAGTAGTGTAGTGTAGTGTTTTTAGGGTACATTCACATGGGTGGGGGTTCACAGCGAGCTTCCTGCTGGGAGTTTGAGCTGCGGCGGAAACTTTGCCACATCTGAAATCTCCAGCTGTTGCAAAACTACAACTCTCAGCATGACCTTTGGTTGTCAGTGCATGCTGGGAGTTGTAGTTATGCAACAGCTGGAGGCACACTGGTTGCAAAACACTGTGTTTGTTACTTAACTCAGTGCTTCACAACCAGTGTGCCTCCAGCTGTTGCAGAACTATAACTCCCAGCATGTTTGGTCTGTCAGTGCATGCTGAGAGTTGTAGTTTCCAACAGCTGGAGGCACAATGGTTGTGAAACTAAGTAACAAACTTTGTGTGTGTGTGCCTTCAGTTGTTGCAAAACTACAACTCTCAGCATGTACTGACAGACGAAGGGCATGCTGGCAGTTGTAGTTCTGCAACAGCTGGAGACACACTACTACAACTCCCAGCATGTCCTTTGGCTGTTCGTGCATGCTGGCAGTTTTAGCTATGCAACAGCTGGAGTCACACTGGTTGCAAAACACAGAGTTTGTTACCTAACTCAGTGTTTTGCAACCAGTGTGCTTCCAGCTGTTGCAAAACTACAACTCCCAGCATGTACGGTCTGTCAGTGGATTCTGGGAGTTGTAGTTTGCAACAGCTCGAGGCACACTAGTTGTGAAACACTGAGTTAGATAAAAAAAAAACTATCAGTGTTTCGCAACCAGTGTGTCTACAGCTTTTGCAAAACTACAACTCTCAGCATGCACTGACAGCTGAAGGGAATGCTGGCAGTTGTAGCTATGCAACAGCTGGAGGCACATTACTACAACTCCCAGCATGCCCTTTGGCTGCCCGTGCATACTGAGAGTTGTAGTTATGCAACAGCTTGAGGCACACTTTTTAATAGAAAAAAATGTGCCTCCAGCTGTTGCATAACTATAACTCCCAGCATGCAAAGACAGCCAAAGGGCATGCTCGGAGTTGTAGCTGTGCCTCCAGCGGTTGCAAAACTACAACTCGCAGCATGCCCTTTGGATGTGCATGCTGGGAGTTGTTGCTTAGCAACAGCAGGAGGCGAACAGGACTCACCTCCTGCTGTATCCTGCCGCCTCTGCTACTTCTGCCGCTGCCGTCCCGATCCTGCCACTGCCGCTGCCTGAGGGGACCCCCGCAGACCTCCACTGAGGCTAGTAAGGCCTTAAAGGGGTACTCCGGTGGAAAACTTTTTTTTAAATCAACTGGTGCCAGAAATTTAAGCAAATTTGTAAATGACTTCTATTAAAAAATAATAATCCTTCCTGTACTTATTAACTGCTGAATACTACAGAGGAAATTATTTTCTTTTTGGAACACAGTGCTCTCTGATGACATCACAAGCACAGTGCTCTCTGCTGACATCTCTGTCCATTTTAGGAACTGTCCAGAGCAGCATATGTTTGCTATGGGGATTTTCTCCTACTCTGGACAGTTCCAAAAAGAAAAGAATTTCCTGTGCAGTATTCAGCAGCTAATAAGTACTGGAAGGATTAAGAGTTTTTAATAGAAGTAATTTACAAATCTGTTTAACTTTCTGGCACCAGTTGATTTAAAAAAAAATCCATCGGAGTACCCCTTTAACTCCTAAACGACGAAGGACGTATATTTACGTCTTGCGCTGGCTCCCGCGATATATCGCGGCGGTTTCTGCGGCCATCAACGGCCGGGACCCGCGGCTAATACAAGACATCACTGATCGCGGTGATGCCCTGTATTAACCCTCCAGACGCAACGATCAAAGCTGACCGCCGCGAAAGTGAAACTATCCCGGCTGCTCAGTCGGGCTGTTTGGGACCGCCACGGTGAAATCGCGGCGTCTCAAACAGCTTGCAGGACACTGGACCTCCCTCCTCGGTGTCCGATTGGTGAATGACTGCTCCGTGCCTGAGATCCAGGCAGGAGCAGTCAAGCGCCGATAACACTGATCACAGGCATGTTAATACATGGCAGTGATCTGTGTAAAAGATCAGTGTATGTAATGTTATAGGCCCCTATGGGAGCTATAACATTGCAAAAAAAGAGTAAAAAAAAGTGTTAATAAAGATCATTTAACCCCTTCCCTAATAAAAGTTTGAATCACCCCCCTTTCCCATAAAAAAAAATAAAACAGTGTAAATAAAAATAAACATATGTGGTATCGCCACATGCGGAAATGTCCGAACTATAAAAATATATAATTAATTAAACCGCATGGTCAATGGTGTACACGTAAAAAAATAATTTTAAGTCCAAAAAAGCATATTTTTGGTCACTTTTTATACCATTAAAAAATCAAAAAGTCTGATCAAAACAAAAATGGTACAGATAAAAACATCAGATCACGGTGCAAAAAATGAGCCCTTAAACTGCCCTATACGTGGAAAAATAAAAAAGTTATAGGGGTCAGAAGAGGACATTTTTAAACGTATAAATTTTCCTGCATGTAGTTATGATTTTTTCCAGAAGTACGACAGAATCAAACCTATATAAGTAGGGTACGATTTTAACCATATGGACGTACAGAATAATGATAAGGTGTAATTTTTACCAAAATATGCACTGCGTATAAACGGAAGCCCCGTTTTTCCCGTTTCACTGTGGATTTTTGGCTAAAATGACTAATTTCACTGCAAAGTAGAATTGGTGACGCAAAAAATAAGCCATAATATGGATTTTTATGTGGAAAATTGAAAGGGTTATGATTTTTAAAAGGTAAGGAGGAAAAAATGAAGATGCAAAAACTGAAAAACCCTGTGTCCTCAAGGGGTTAAGGACCAGGCCGATTTTATTTTTGCATTTTTGTTTTTTCCTCCCCGCCTTCTAAAAATCAATGCTCTTTTATATTTCCATCCACAGACCCATATGGGGGCTTGTTTTTTGCGTCACCTATTTTACTTTGTAATAACATCACTTATTTTACCATAAAATGTACGGCGCAACCCAAAAAAAATATTATTTATGTGGGAAAATTTAAAAGAAACCCGCAATTAAGCAAATTTTGGAAGGTTTTGTTTTCACACTGTACACTTTATTGTAAAAATTACACGTTTTCTTTTTTCTGTTGGTCAATACTAGAGATGAGCGAACTGACAGTAAATTCGATTCTTCACGAACTTCTCGGCTCGGCAGTTGATGACTTTTCCTGCGTAAATTAGTTCAGCCTTCAGGTGCTCCGGTGGGCTGGAAAAGGTGGATACATTCCTAGGAAAGAGTCTCCTAGGACTGTATCCACCTTTTCCAGCCCAACGGAGCACCGGAAAGCTGAACTAATTTATGCAGGAAAAGTCATCAACTGCCGAGCCGAGAAGTTCGTGACAAATCAAATTTACTGTAAGTTCGCTCATCTCTAGTCAATACGATCAAAATGATACCCATTATATACGCTTTTCTATAATTGTAACGCTTTAAAAATAATCTCAAACTATTTTAACAAAATTAGTATGTTTGAAATTGCCCTATTTTGACCACCTATAACTTTCTCATTTTTCCATATATGGGGCGATATGAGGGCAAACTTTTTGCGCCATGTTATTTAGTTTTTATTGGTACCACGCTTGCTTAGGTTTTACTTTTCAATAATTTTTTTATAAAAATTTTTGGAAATAAAATGTGACCAAAAAGCAGCAATTTTGGAATTTTTTTATTTATTTATTTTTTTACATTTACGCCGTTCACCGTACAGAATAATTAACAATATATTTTGATAGCTCAGACTTTTACGCATGCAGCATTAACAAATATGTTTATTAATTTTTTTTTACGCTCTTTTGGGGATAAAATGGGAAAAACAGATGACTTACATTTTTATTGGGGGGAGGGGATTTTGCCCATTTTTTTTTATTTTTTTTTACTTCTTTCTTACACTTTAATAGTCCCCATGGGGGACTATTTATAGCAATCATTTGATTGCTAATACTGTTCAGTGCTATGCATAGGGCATAGCACTGATCAGTGTTATCGGCGATCTTCTGCTCTGGTCTGCTCGATCTCAGACCAGAGAAGAAGAAGACCCTTAGAGATGGCCAGAGGCAGGTGATGGGACCTCCGGCTACCATGCTGGATGATTGGATCCCCGCGGCAGCACTGCGGGTGATCTGATCATCCATTCAAAGTACCACACTGTCACACTGATAGCAGCCGGGACCTGCCGCACAAGTACTGACCTGCTCACGGTCATGGTGGAGTGTAAATCTACGTCATGGTGCGTTAAGTACCAATGCACTATGATGTACATTTACGTCAATTGTCGTTAAGGGATTAAGTACCAGGATGTCAGGGTGTACCTGTATGCCCTTGGTCATTAAGGGGTTAATAAAAATTAGTCATAAGAATACACCACATTGTTGTATAGGGGTTAGAAGGGGACAATATTAAGCCTGCAAAATTTCTTGCAACAGTGATTTTTTTTTTCAATAGCAAAGTAAAACAAAACTTATATAAATTGGGTATCATTGGAATTGGATGGACCTACAGAATAAATGTAATGTGTCCTTTTTACTGAAAAGTGCACTACGTAAAAAAGCAACCCCCTAAATGTTGCATGATGACATTTTTTTCAATCTTGCCCCACAAATAATTTGTTGTTGGAAAATGAGTGATGTCATTACAAAGTTCAAAAAGCCCCACAGACAACAAGCCCTATAGATGAAAACTTGCTTAACAATTGGAAGAGCTATGGATTTTAAAAGATGAGAAGGAAAAAATGAAACCGCAAAAATCTAAGGGATTAATACTATGCTCAAATACGGAAATTTAGCTCCAGTGAGGAAATTATTGGTGTCTTCTTTAGTATATCAGATGCTAAAGATATCCATACACATTACTTCACTGATATTTACATCTTGCCGTTTTTAGTCATACCCTTTCATTCATTCACAACCAAATGATATCAGCCATGTTTGATGTCATGCCAATCCAGTTAACCCTCATACCCAGGAGAAGCAGCTGAAGAGGTGTAACTGCTTTCTTCCCATTCCTTTTGTATTGGCCAGTGAGAAAACTTTCAGTTTGTGTTTATGTCACATATATCTGGTCCCCATGTTATATTTACTCTAGCAAGTGGGGGGAAACATTTTGTTGGGAAACTGATCACAAAATGATGTAGTTATTTATTTGGAAAGGTATGTATCTGGCAGCATTAATTATGCCTATTATCATCTCCAGAGTCAATTATTTTTGAGTGAGGTTTGTTATCATGGTCTGTGACATCTGGGTCCTTTAACACGGAGGAGGAGGCTGAGCTCTTATTGTCTTTTCTAACTACTAGTGTCACCTTTTTACTGAAATTTTGTACAGATCACTTTCCAGTTATCAGCAGTTTCAGCTTAATTTTAGGCTTAGTGATGGAATAAAAAAACAGCTAGATTTCAGGTTTATTTAAACAATATAGATAGTAAAATCAAAAATTTTAAACAAACAACCCCCCAAAAAAGTTAAACATTGAGGCCAGGTACACACTATGGAATTTCTGACTGGAATCCTGCTATGGAATTTCGGCCAGAAATTCTGCTGCATGGAGGTAAAATGCAGGTGAATGGGTTTTCCATTAACCCATTCAAACTGCGGAATTTTCTGGGCAAAATTTTGTCAGAAAATTCAGATCAAATAACTCCATCAGAACATTGAACCTGCTGAATATTCTGGTGGAATCTGTGTGCAGACATTGCCAGCTATTAGGACATCAATGTCCATGTGGTTCTAACACCGACCAATTGAGTGGCCGCACTCAGACAAAGATTCAGCCAGTATCATCTGAAATGCACGATTGCCCAAGTCCTAAGCACTTAAAGGGAATCTGTTAGCTCTGTTTGCTGTTTAGAGCTGCAGACACTGTTGGATAGTTGTTAGAATATGAAGGCAAACTACCTTTCCTGAGGCTGATGGTGGTTGTCAAACTAATAAAATCACCTTTTCATTTATTAGTCAAGTATCAAGGAGGTGGAGAAAGACAAAAGAAACTCCGGCTCACCAAATCCATATTCGTAAGTGGGAAAACTTCATAGCAGGGAGCACAGGAGGGGACGCTGAGCCGTACGCTCAGTTCAAGCAGTGGGTAGAAAAACAGGGTACTCCAGCTCCACAAAAAATTTGGATAAAATCACTTGTTTATTAAGGCTTCATATTAATATCCCAACATGGAAAAACAGCACAAAAATGAAAAGTGCAGTAAAAACCTCATGCCAACGTGTTTTAAACCCTATGGGTTCTTATCCATGGCTCCATTGCCACTGCCATTCCAGACACTTTTATACTGATACTAGAACTTGCCAAAATTCAACTTGAGCTCCATCCCTTACTCCGGAAGCACAGGTTATCATGGGGGAGGGGAATTAATCAACAGGTGGCTATTACTATGTGTGTTAACTCGTAGACCTGGGAATATAGAAATCCAGTCTGAACTGAGTCATATAGCATAATTGCAGTAAGTATACAAATGACTAGAGATGAGCGAACTTTTCAAAAATTAGATTCGGACAATTCGCCGAATTTTCCCGAAAAGTTTGTTTTGATCCAAATTTGTTCGCGGCGAATTGATATTAAAGAAGGCTATTTCTAGCCTACATACCGCCTCTATAGGAGTATAGAACACTTTGTTGTGTCCTAAAACGCATATGGAGTGTGCTGGGGTAGTGAAATAATACTGTTATTCAGAATAGCATGCAGATTACCGGCATCGTTCTTAGAATCACTGCCGCACAGCGGAGGTGTTGGCAGCATGAGGACACCATATAGTGGCTGAATGGCACAGCGTGGAGGTGTTGGCAGCATGAGGACACCATATAGTGGCTGAATGGCACAGCGTGGAGGTGTTGGCAGCATGAGGACACCAAATAGTGGCTGAATGACACAGCTTGGATGAGGCTGAAGCATGAGGACACCATATAGTGGCTGAATGACACAGCGTGGAGGTGTTGGCAGCATGAGGAGACCAAATAGTGGCTGAATGGCCCAGCGTGGAGGTGTTGGCAGCATGAGGACACCATATAGTGGCTGAATGGCACAGCGTGGAGGTGTTGGCAGCATGAGGACACCATATAGTGGCTGAATGGCACAGCGTGGAGGTGTTGGCAGCATGAGGACACCATATAGTGGCTGAATGGCACAGCGTGGAGGTGTTGGCAGCATGAGGACACCATATAGTGGCTGAATGGCACAGCGTGGAGGTGTTGGCAGCATGAGGACACCATATAGTGGCTGAATGACACAGCGTGGACATGTTGGCAGCAAGAGGAGACCATTTAGTGGCTGAATGGCACAGCGTGGAGTTGGCTGATGCACTAGTACACTACACACCAGGGCTTCACAATCCCCCCCCCCCCCCAAAAAAAAAAAAACAACACAATATATGACATTTTTGACAAAGATTTCTCATAGGTAGCACCCGCTATCCAAAAATTAGAAATTTCCAGACCCAGGCCCCACCTCTGCGGCATCAGGAACCCATATATTGCCTGAAGGACACAGCCTGGAGTTGGCTGATGCACCAGTACACACCCGGGCTTCACAATCCCCTCCAAAAAACAACAACATTTTAGAATTTTTTTAAAGAAATACCTTTGTGTAAGAACAACAGTTCACAAGACTCTATAATGCAGGACCGTGGACCACCCAAAGACATTCTTCTCAAAAATAATAAACCACTCAATGTTTGAATTTTTTTTACAAAAACTAAGTCAATATGTGTGTAAGCGCATCTGTCTCCAAAAGATCAGATCACCAAAGGACTTTTTTCGCCCAAAATGATGAAGCAGAGTTAATCCCTGTCCATATTTTTTATTCTTTTTTATTTTCATTAAAAAATCACACGCAACAAGAGTTCCGTTGTGTAACAATTAGCATTCTGGAAAATTCAATTTTATTACCGATTAAAATTATCAGTAAATTAAAAAAAAACACTATCCAAGAGTGTTTAATTACCCCATACATATCACCAGGAGCAGTCAGGAGTAGGCCTCAGCAGTACCCAAGAGGCTTTAATAACCCCCTACCTTTGCACAATCAATTGCGAGATCGAGCAATACAAGGTGTGTTATGCCCTCAGATTTCCGGGGGCCGCAGGCGCGCTCCACTGAACGGATTAGCGTGTCTCTATCTTTCATCGACCGGTGCTGGTAACCCGCTAACTCCCGGAAAGGTAAGCTGCCGCGAAGCAGGTGGTCTTCCCCGGGCACGTTTGGCTCCAGAATTTCCACTACTGCCAAACCAACGCTGATTGCCAACCGTGCTACCGCCTTGCTGCCTCATAGACAAAGAAAGAGCAAATCTCTTCTCCTGATGATGATGAAGCCCTGGCTTCTGCACCCAATTGCGATCGGCTTCATCCTCATCAAAAGATGTGTGCACGTCACTGATGTCCTCCACGTGTTCCACAACAGTGTCTGCCTCAGGACCCTGAACAATTGAAACACTGCCTCCCATGTCACTCTCCACATCACTACTTGCCCGACTTGCGGAGCAAGCGACGCATGTCTCCTCACATTCTTGGCTGCCCATTAGATTCTGACTGTCCTCTGTTACATCGTCCTCACTAAATAGTGGAGCTGAACCCAAAGCATGAGATACTTCTTTGGGAGAGGGAACAGCATAGGACAAAGGCAATGGGATTACGGGGACTGCTCCCGGGCCATGCCTACTGAGGGTTGCGTCTGAGGAACCCACCGACTCTTGACTGGGGTTGTCAAATGTCGCTTGTGATGATGGGGATGAGTGTGCAAACCAATTGACGAGGAGAGATGGGTCGACGACACGACCGCTGGGTGTTAACGGGAGCTCAGGCCTATTGCTGCAACTCCTGCTGCCACTCGCCCCAAGTCTGCTGCCAACTCTGCCTGTCATATGTAGGCCTCTGCCCCTTCTCTGTGCACGTCCGGGCACTTCCCTGCCTGACATACTTAGTGCGTTTATGAGGGTATAGAACAGCAGCAGGCGATTACTTACAGCTGTCCTTTCAAAGTATATAGGCCCTAGACAGAATAACAGTTACTAAATAGTACACTCCTTTGTTGTATGTATGCCCTTTGCAATGATGAGTGCACTGTTAAGCGTATTTGTATGCAGGAAAAACTTTTTGATTTTTTTTTAATACACCGGCAGGTGTATAACGTGTGGTATAACACTGAATTTAGCACAGAGACAGAAAAAAAGGTAGTATATGGTACGCTATTTGCTTGTATGTAGGCCCTTTGCAATGATAAAGCCACTGAAAAAGCGTATTTGTACTCAGGAAAAACTTTTTTTCTTTAATACACTGGCAGGTGTATAACGTGTGGTATAACACTGAATTAAGCACAGAGACAGAAAAAAAGGTAGTATATGGTACGCTATTTGCTTGTATTTAGGCCCTTTGCAATGATAAGGCCACTGTTAAGCGTATTTGTACGCAGGAAACCCTTTTTTTTCTTTAATACACCGGCAGGTGTATAACGTGTGGTATAGCACTTAATTTAGCACAGAGACAGAAAAAAAGATGGTATATGGTACGCTATTTGCTTGTATGTAGGCCCTTTGCAATGATAAGGCCACTGAAAAAGCGTATTTTTAAGTAGGAAAAACTTTTTTTTCTTTAATACACTGGCAGGTGTATAACGTGTTGTATAACACTGAATTTAGCACAGAGACAGAGTAACAGGTGAAAAATGGTAAAAAGGCACTAAGGTCCACACAGCAGCAGGACCCAACAGTGCAGCACCACAAAAAAAAATCCAGGGATTAAACCCTAAATTGCGCTCTGTCACACAATTCTGAGCAGCAGAAGATTTGTGGAGCAAAAAAAAAACTCAATTGGGCTGAACAATAAGGAGATGAGATGGTTGATAAAGTTCAGGCAGCTTGAAGATCTGTATGAGGCAGCTGACAGCTATCTGCCCCTCTCTGCTGCAATGCTCAATAACGTGAATAGGAGGTTTAGCAATCATCATCATCCTTCTCAGTGTAACAGCACAGCACTCTGCACTCCTGCCTTTCCCTAATGCTGATGTGACTAGCAGTTGCAGTGTAACGCTGTGGTATGAGCTATTCACACACACGCAGTCCCGTCCTCTCCATCTGAGTGCATAGATGAACTGAAGTGAGGCAAGATGGCCGCCGATTATATAGGGGCTGTGACATCACAGGGGTCAGTGAACACTGATAGGCTGCATCTCACATGTGGTTCAGGGTCAGCCCGCCTACCTTCATTCCCGCCGCTGTTTCCCGCCCTCCCATAATCCCCTGCCCCATGTACTCACATGTGAATCCGCCATCTTAGGTCTCCAATAGGCTGGAACGCTGTAAAATGGAGTTTAATGAAGCAATTTGTGCGATAGAATCGCGGCAATATTCGTATTCGTTGCAAATCAAATTTTTCATGAAATTCCTAACGAATTCGGGTTCGTCAACTTCGATTCGCTCATCTCTACAAATGACTACACTATGTACAAGAAGCTAGAAAGGTGAATGCACAAAATAAACTAATTATATCCATAATGCAAAAGCACAAAATCCAAAATGCCTCTCTCAAAAAACTACAGTGCTACAGTGCCATGGGTTGCAAACTTCTTGACAATGTAGCGCTTTGTGAACAAAGGCAAATCTAGATCTCTGGAGATGGACTTGTAACCTTGAGATTGTCGATATTTTTCCACAATTTTGGTTATCAAGTCCTCAGACAGTTCTCTTCTCCTCTTTCTGTTATCCATGCTTAGTGTGGCACACACAGACACAATGCAAAGACTAAGTGAACTTCTCTCCTTTTTATCTGCTTTCAGGTGTGATTTTTTTTTATTGCCTACACCTGTTGCTTCCCCCAAGTGAGTTTAAAGGAGCATCACGTGCTTTAAACAATATTATTTTTCCACAATTTTGAAAGGGTGCCAATAATTTTGTCCAGCCCATTTTTGGAGTTTGGTGTGACATTATGTCCAATTTGCTTTTTTTCCTCCCTTTTTTGGTTTAGTTCCAATACACAAAAAGGGAATAAACATGTGTATAGCAAAACATATGTTACTGCAATCCTTTTCTGTGAGAAATACTTCATTTACTAGAAAAAATTCAAAGGTGCCAACATTTACGGCCATAACTGTAGCTATTTGTATTCACTTTGTTAAAGAAAGTGGAGGTAAGAAAATTCTGCTGGTCATGAGTTATCACCAAATCTAAGAATTTGATGGATTCCCTGATGGTATGCATGGTGAAAGATATCCCCCAGTCATTGGTGTTGAGGTTCTCTAAGAGTTCATCTGTGGATGACTGGGATCCCTTCCATATGGACACTAACTCGTTGATAGCATATAATGTGTTCCATAAGAAGGGTGTTACCCCATATATACTGGGATTCAAATGCTCCCATAAATTAATTAGCATAGGAGGGGACTACCCTGGTCCCCATGGTGGTGTTTTTACATTGTTGATATGTAACGCCATTGTATGTAAATAAATTATTTTCTAAGATGAATCTTAGACCTTCCGTCAAAAAGTTACATTGTTGTTCCTGTATTTCGTCATCTCTTTTCAGGAAGCTTTCCACTGCCTTTAGTCCCAGTTGATGGCTTATGTTTGTATATAGGGAGGTGACATCACAGGTTGCCATGATGTATGACGGGTCCCATTTTAGGTTGGATAGTTGTGTAATCAGTTGGGATGAATCATGTAAAAAACTTGGAAGGGTGGTAATGTATTTTTGAAGATACAGATCAATAAAGTGTGCTAGATTACTGGTGGGAGAATTGGTACATATAATTGCTATAATTGGTCTGCCCGGTACTTTTTTTTAGAGATTTGTGTATTTTTGGCAGAAAATAAAGATATGGATGATTGTGATTATAAACTGTAAGAAATTGATACTCCTGTTTGTTTAAGATATTGCCTTGGTATGCCTGTTGGAAGATGGATCCCAGTTCTTTAACCATGTTGGTGAATGGTTCTATGTGGATTCGCTTGTAGAATTCTTTATCCGATAGTATCCTCAAAGCCTCTTCATGATACTGTTGGTAACTCATAATTACTAGGCCTCCCCTTTGTTCGCTGGGCGGAACACAAGTTCTAGATTTTTTTGCAGATTTTTCAAAGCTTGCTTTTCACATGTTCCCAAATTGGATTTGTTATGTTTCCTTGGTAATTCCTTAAACTGGAGAGATACTATTTCATGAAAGGTACTAATAAATTGTTCTTGTGAATGAACAGGGTAAAAGAGGGATGGTGCCTTTACTGGCTGATGTACAATTCCAACTGTAGGGATTTATTCATTAATGAATGATTCTTCATTGTAAGATTCCTTTTGTTGTTGTTGCATGTTGAAATATCTCTTAAGAGTGATCTTTCGGGTAAAATGATGTAGGTCTAGGAAGAGTTGGAATTGATCCATCTTTTAAGTGGGAGAGAAGGATAACCCCTTTTTTTAGAAGGGATATTTCATATGGGTTTAAATGATACGGTGAAAGATTAAATATCTGAATTGTATCTTTTGGTTCCCAGGCCATTTTCTTCCAGGCTTTGACCCTTTTCCCTATTTTTGCCTCCTCTCTTTCCTCTTGCTCTGTTTTTATTTTTTGTGTTTTCACTACCGGTTTGTGTGGGGAAAAAAATTGGGGCTATAGGGGGGTTGGTCTTCACTGCAGGTACCCCTAAAAAAAATCGACATTCTTAGAGGGAAATTGAACCTCTGTGGTAGGTGTAGTAGTGTTGGCCCCTGTGGTGTTGAGAAAAGGTAACAGCATAGATGAATTATTAGAGTTATCTATGAGTACAAGGTCCCTCTTGTTCCTGTCTCTGGGGCTGGCCTCACAGGTATTGGAGCAAGGGATGTCACTTATATCGTGGATAGAGAGATCGAGCATGTGGGGCCATTTTTGACTTGGTTATTGATTGGACTCGCTGGTGATCTAAGGGGAGAGGTCGCATTTTTTTTTGTAGGATTGCTTCATACTTCCTTTTAAATCTTAATCCAGCTTGTAGAAGTCGCACCATCGGTGTATTTGATAACTCTGGTGTGGCTGATTCTACTCCCTCATTTTGGGTTGCTGTTGTTACAGCGATCGCTCCGATCCCCGCCTCTGGATCGGAGCGCCCGCTGCCTACCTCTGTTGTCCCTGGTCCCCGGTGTCTCCCGGTCAGAGACACCGACCTGGAGCGCGGGTCCTACTGTCCCAGGGACGCGGCTCGCGTGGCGGCTGGCCACCGCTCATGCGCCGCGTCCCCCTCCTTCTCACCTGCGCTCCGGCGCGCTGCGGCCCTGTCCTCGGCATTCCGGCTCGCGCGGCCCCGTTCCTCAGGGCGCACCCGCGCCGTGTATGGTAAATTTAAAGGGCCAGCGCACCGATAATTGATGCGCTGGTTCCTGATTCCCCCACTGTGTCCCTGCCTATTTAAGAGCTCTTCCCCTTCCTGCCCTTGCCGGATCTTTGTGCCTAGTGCCATTTTGAAAGCGTTCCCTACAGTTGTGTATTGCCTTGCCCGTTGCCGTACCCATTGCTATTGTCCTCTCGCCTGTGAACCTTTGCCGCCTGCCCTGACCTCTGCTACGTCCGACCACGCTTCTGCCTTCTCCTTTGTACTTCGCCTGTCTCAGCAGTCAGTGAGGTTGAGCCGCTACCGGAGGACACGACCTGGTTGCTACCGCCGCAGCAAGACCATCCCGCTTTGCGGCGGGCTCTGGTGAAAACCAGTAGCAACTTAGAACCGATCCTCCGGTACGGTCCACGCCAATCCCTCACTGACACAGAGGATCCACCACCAGCCTGCCGAATCCTGACAGCTGTCCTGGTGGGGGTCTCAAATCCTAGTGAAGGACATTCCTTTTGTCCCAGATCCTGTGTTGCATTATCCATTGGGGGAGTTTTACTCTTCATAGGATTCTTATCCTCACGTATAGGTGTTTTTTTCTTCATTATGGGAGTCTTTTCTCCTTGGTTCTTTTTTCCTCTGTTATGTATGTCAGAATCTTCTCTCTTCCTTTTATAGTTGGTGTTTAAAAAAGGATTTCGTTGGCATACAATTTCTTGCCCCTCCTTCCGGATTCAGAATGTATGGACCAAATTTATTTCTGTTTTGATTCTCATTTTTATTATTGTTGTTATTGCTATATTTGGGGTCTGGTTTGGTATAGGGTTTATATGTTCTGGAATTATTAGGGGTATAATCCCTGTAGGGTTTCTTATTATGATTGGTATGGCTGTTATGTTCATTTATCTTTTGGTTACTTAGTGTTCCCAGATTTTCTCTCTATTACCAGAGATTTCCCTTAATGTAGTTGTTTATGTCCCTGTTTAGTTTTTGTACTTTTTTTTATCAATGGTATAGAACTCTACTTTAGTCAGCCTACTGTTAATGTTTTGATTAATATATAGAAAGTCTTTGTGTATGGTAAATTTAGTAAAAATGTCTCTAATATTGGTATCAGCTTCTATACACAATTTTTGTCTTTTATCAAACAACATATGCATCATATTGAACGTACTTTGGTCAATCAGTTTATCCCAGCCTTTAGAATAATCAGCATCATCAGGAAAAGCTGGGTTAACACATAGTCTTAGACCCCTAGGGGTGATGCCCTCTTTTAAGTAGATATTAACCCCTTAGCGCATATGGGCGTTTATGAACGTCCAAATGCACATCCCCATTTATAATACGCGCTCACGAGGTGAGCGCGCATCATACCCTGTGGGTCCCGGTTGCTATAAGCAACCAGGACCCACTTTAATGCCGGACATTGCCGATCGGGCTGATGTCCGGCATTAACTCTTTAGACATGGTAATCAAAGTTGATCGCTGCGTCTAAAAGTGAAAGTAAAAGCATCCTGGCCTCTCAGTCGGGCTGATCGGGACCATCACGATAAAATCGCGATGTCCCGATCAGCTAGGACGCAGCAGGAGGTCCCCTCACCTGTCTCCTGTGCGTTCAAATGGCGATTGATTGCTCCAAGACTGAAATCCAGGCTTGAGCAATCAACCGCCGATAACACTGATCCCTGCCATTGAATTCAAGTGTATTGAATCAATGTACTGCATGTCATAGCCCCCTATGGGGGCTATGACATTGCAAAAAAAAGTTTAAAAAAAAAGTTAATAAAGATCATTTAACCCTTTCCCTAATAAAAGTTTGAATCAACCCCCTTTTACCTATTTAAAAAAAACTGTGTAAATAAAAATAAACATAAGTGGTATCACCGTGTGCGTAAATCTCTGAACTATAAAATTTATAATTAATTAAACTGGATGGTTAATGGCATAAGCGCAAAAAATTCCAAAGTCCAAATTAGCGTATTTTTGGTCACTTTTTATACCATAAAAAATTTTTAAAAAGCCATCAAAAAGTCTGATAAAAAAAAAACTTTAGAGTACGTCGCAAAAAATGAGCCCTCATACTGCCCCGTATGTGGAAAAATAAAAAAGTTATAGGGGTCAGAAGAGGGCAATTTTAAACGTATACATTTTCCTGTATGTAGTTATGATTTTTTTCAGAAGTATGACAAAATCAAACCTATATAAGTAGGGTATCATTTTAATCGTATGGACCTACAGAATAAAGATAAAGATTAAAAGATTTTTACTGAAAAATGTACAGCGTTTTTTCTTCCATTTTGTGGCACAATGATTTTTTTTTCCATTTCGCTGTAGATTTTTGGGCAAAATGACTGATGTCATGGATTTTTAGGTGAAAAATTTAAAGGGTTCAGGTAAGGAAGAAAAAACAAAAGTGCAAAAACAAACAAATGCTCTGTCCTTAAGGAAAGGAAAGGTTAAGAAAGGAAACATCTACCTGATGTTGTAGTTAGGTATACAGTTGTAATTCAAGGACATTAAATAGATCAGTCATAGTTTTAACTTCAATATCTGTAAATCGATTACCGGTATCCTCGGCAGGTGGTCTTTATGGTACCTCCGTCTTGAGGTGAGAAATCTGCTGGTCACGGAAATTTATCCTGTTCTTGTAGTAATACATGTTAAAGAGAAGTTACTTCCACAATAGGGCAGTGATATCCTGAGCCTCAGCTCACAACGAATGGATCATTGATCCTCCACAGAAAAATGCACAGGAAAAACAGAAAAAGGGATATGCGTCCCTAGTGAAATACGTCAAAATTCACAATACATATGATAAGTGGAATTACACTCACCAAGTAGGGCTGCGTTCAGAGCACAAAACCTCAGAAGACATCTAGTAATAGCAATGACAGTTTACGATCTGCAGCCGTGGCTCATCTGGTGTTAGCCATGCTAGTCCGTTAAATAGACACTGGTAGAGAGTAGGAAAAAATCCGAACTTCTAGGTGCTGGTTCAATAGGCTAAAGTAGTTAGGACACAAGGTTTATGTCCTACAATCAGGTTTATTTGCACTAGAGCAATATGTTTCTGGTCCATAACGGACCCTTTGTCAGGCAAGGTGCATACACATAGACAACAAGACAAACAATAAATATCCTCATGGTGTCCTTGTAAAGGGCACATCAATTAGGTAATTCACAACCCATCTTATGCATGGAGCTGCATTAAAAAATAGACAAACAATGCATAAAGTTGCAAACATGTTTAAAAAAACTATATGACATTAGTGCTGTGTCCCCTATTGAATAATGCTAAGTATTGTATTGTAGTATTACAGTAATGTAACTGTTACGTGCAGTTTATCTGTGAAGATAGGCTGAGCTAATGCCGTAGTCATTAGTGTTCCACAGCTGAAAGATATCGGGCAGAGGTAATACTCGCAGTATAAAAGAGTTCAGAAGAACTGTACAGATCATAAAGGCTTCCTTGTACAAGCAGGGATCCTTAAAAAACTCTTTAAAGCAAAGAAATATCCCAACTACTTTCAGATGCATTCGAAAAAACAAAGACTCTAACCCAAGAAGAGTGTCTGAAGCCCCGCATTGAAACTAACAAAAAGAAAAAGACCAAACAATTTGAATACAATTTTATTACCACCTTTAGTTTGTCCTCCCATGCCATCCGAAGAATTCTTAAAAAACAATTGGCATCTTCTAGTAAGTGACAACTTCCTCAATGGGACACCACCAAAAAATCCGGTAGTTACCTACAGAAGACCACCATCTCTAAAGAATTTGCTTGGCCCAAGCCAGCTGAAACAGCAACAACAGAAACAGCCGGAACACAAAAAAACAGGGAGCTTTCGATGTGGGAAAAGTCGCTGTCTCGTCTGCAAAGTGATTATCCATGATCGTTGGTCACTTCACTCGGAAACAACAGTTGAAGCCTTTGATATTAAATATCATTTAACCTGTGAATCGGACTTTGTTATTTATCTAATACAATGCTGATGCAGTCTCCAATATATATGAATAGGTATAGTTGATAGAACAACTAAGGACCAGTCCTCAAGGTGTATCAGAAATATAAGATGTGAGAAATATAATTAGCGTATGATCCAGATAATATAAATGGTAATTTAATAATAAAAGCCACAGATGTATATAAGTCACTAATACCTGTCCCTGCAGGGCCCTTGCAAGGGACATGGAAATCAGTGCATAGAACTCAGTGTAAACATATCAAATAAATAAAACAAATATTCATAAAAAGAATAAAATATGTTGAGAACTTGCATCCATATAAAAAAGTTCAGTAGCTAGATATATTGTACTAGCAACAGTTCAATGTTCTCGTAATAGAGTTCCAGTAACTAAATATGATGTGCTGGCAACAGAGTTCAATTAATAGCGATCCTTGTACGGAATAAATGATAACAATCGTTGGTGGTACAGTGTTGCAACCTGTATCACAATTATAGAATCCTGCTAAGAATGAAAGTTCTAATGATACGAGGTCTGGTGCACGGCACCACTCACCACTCCTGAGAACTCCTGAGTTCCAATATATAGGTGGAACCACCCAGAAATTGAGAAACAGGATAAATAAACACCAGTTTAACAAGAAAACCGTTTTTTATTACACAGTCTTTCTAAGCACTACTACAATGTCCACAGAGGAATAGAGAAACCCTTTACAGTAACCCCCATTGAAACAGTTCCAATAAAGGAATCTAACTGGTTCGAGATTCTAAAAAAATTGGAAGTCTTCTGTATTTATAAATGCAGCTCTTTGCAGTCCCTAGGCCTGAATGAAATATCAGAAACCATCCTAGTATAATCTATAATGAGATCACCATCTAGTGAAATAATCCTGGGTCCCCCTGTCCTCTAGTGAAAATCCATCTTAATCTAGCAGACTAAATCCAATAGCTGGAAAAATCTATTATAAAAACAATATATTTTAACTGTAAATAAATAAGTGTTAAAAATGATCCTCTTATAAAGTCCATTTTAATCTGTATATCCCCCAGGAGAATCATGACTACTAAGATTTTAACTAGTCCACATTATATAGGACTTTGTGTGAGCACAAATTATATACATTTATATTTATATTATATGTATATTATACTATTAGCCAGTTTTTAATTATCCCACATTTTATATATTAATATGGGTGAGTACATTATTGTTATCTATATTAAGATTATGCACATTTATATTACTATACATCCTATACATACTAACTGTATGCCATGCTATACTTTATATGTTATACCCTTCATTGCACATTGGTCTCAATACTACATGTTTGGTCTCAATACTACAACTGCTACATACACATCAGTCCAAATTCCTAAACAGGAATTAGCCCCACCCCCTTTATACATCGTTACTGATACAGTGGTCCCTCAACATGCAATGGTAATTCGTTCCAAATGGACCATCGTTAGTTGAAACCATTGTATGTTGAGGGATCCGTGCAATGTAAAGTATAGGAAATTATACTCACCTGTCCCTGCTGCTCCGGACCGTCACTGCTGCCTTGGATGTTGCCCTCCTTTACTGTCGCCGTGTCCCCGCCGCTCCAGACGTCTCTGCTGCCTGGGACCGTCGCTCTTCATCGCTGTCATTACGTCGCTAAGCACGCCGCTACCATTTGATGATGGGACGGCATGCGCGGCTACGTGATGACGATGAAGGAGAGCGACGGCAAGGCAGGGGATCCTGAAGAGGATGGTCTGGAGCACCGAGGACAGGTGAGTGATCATCACCGGACCACACGGGGCACCGTAAACGGATATCTGGCAGCAGCTGAAGCAGTCTGCACTGCCGGATAGCCGTTTATGCGATGGCCCCGACATACAAAAGCATTGTATGTTAATGCTGCCTTCAACATGCAATGGCCTCTGAGAGGCAATCATATGTTGAAATTATTGTCTGTCGGGGCCATCATAGGTTGGGGGGGTCACTGTATATCACAAAGGTCCTACCTCCTGGAGGAAGCTGGCCCCACCTCTTAAAATCGCAACAGCCTGAATTGGCCTGAGCCAAACTCCTTAATGGAAGTTGGCTCCGCCCCTTCTCAACATTGCCACTGCTATATATCGCTGCCATACGCAAGCAGATAGAAACTCAATACAGGGAGCCGAGGCTTTCCCTTTTTACTCCTCACTTCACACTATGGCAATAACCATTGAGAAATCTAGTTTCTGTATCTCTATATCTATGAGTCCTACCCTTTGCAACAACGTGACAGCTCTATATCGCGGAACTTCTGCTGACTACGGCATTAGCGCAGTCTATCTTCACACATAAACTGCACGTAACAGTACTGTAATACTACAATAGAATACTTAACTAATGTTTCTGCATTATTCAATAGGGGACACAGCACTAATGTCATACAGTTTTTTAACATGTTTGCAACTTTATGCATAGTTTGTCTATTTTTAAATGCAGCTCCATGCGTAAGATGGGTTGTATATTACCTAATTGATGTGCCCTTTACAAGGACACCATGAGGATATTTATTATTTGTCTAGTTGTCTATTTGTATGCACCTTGCCTGATGAAGGGTCCGTTATGGACCAGAAACGCGTTGCTGTAGTGCAAATAAACCTGATTTTAGGATATAAATCTTGTGTCCTAACTACTTTAAACCTATTGGACCAGGGCCTAGAAGCTCGTTTTTTTTTCCTATTCTCTACCAGTGCAAAATACAAATAAATGTAACTTAAAACCTAAAAACAGACATTCCTGAAAACTATTACCATATTACAAATGCAATATTAAACAGTCTAATGTTGAATTTATATACTACCATCTTCTAAGTATCAAGTATGTTCTGCGCCTGTATTTCTAATCTGCTGCAATTATTTTGATTCTTATTATTTACATAATTCACTTACAATTCCCTGCTTATTATTTATTCCTGTTATAAGGTGGAAAATAATTTGTATAATGCATTTTTAGATTAAGAAAATGTTTTGAAGGTAGCGTCTTTTTAGACACTTCTGCTTCCATTGTCAGTTTGAAGAAGATGTCCACATTTCAGTTTAAACGCAATTGGGTCTTCATGACATAGGAAGTACAATCACTGACATAATGGAGACAGCAGGGAACATATTTCACATCTTTCGCCAGTCTAACCTATCACAGGTTGCTTTGCTCCTAATAAGAGACTCCTCTGGGTTGAAAGGATGATATACTGATAATTCTATCTGAACATCTCCGGTTTCCTACAAACAACAATCTCATGTAATGTGTAAAGACATCAATGTGTCACCAGCTCTTTTATTCCTTAATCAGTATTTATCTGTTGCCAATCAAATAGTTGAGGATGTAACCTCATAATGTCCTTGTTTGTGTAATGTCCAGGTGAAAGTAAGGTAACATCAAGTTATGTTGGCTTTTAAAATTTTTTTTTTTATGTCTGCTGAAGTAATATACACTGTCAATTTTATTAGGTACACCTATTCGAATGCTTGTTAACTCAAATAGCTAATCTCATGGCAGCAAAGTTCAACCTGAGTATCAGAATGGGGGAGAAAGGGAATTTTAGTAACTTTGAACGTAGCATGGTTGTTGCTGCCAGACGGGCTGGTCTGAGTGTTTCAGTAATCTAAAAAAATTGTTAATGTCGGAGAAGGGGCCGACTGGTTTGAGATGACAAAAAATTCAATTAAAAAAACTTCTTGTTACAACTAATCTATGTTGACTGCCATCTCTGCATGCACAAGACATCCAACTTTGAAGCAGATAGGCTACAGAAACAGAAGACAACACTGGGTGCCACTCCTGACAGCTAAGAACAGGAAACTGAGGCTACATATCACACAGGCTACACAATGGAAGACTAGAGGAATGTTTCCTGGTCTGATGAAGCTCCATTTCCTGCTGCACCATTCAGATGTCCGGGTCAGAATTTGAAGTAAAGAATATGAAACATGGATCCGTACTACCTTGTATATTGAACATGTCCTGAACAATCACCAATAGAGCACCTCAATAGAGCACCTTTGATATGTGGTGGAAAAGGAGATTTACAACATAGATATGCAGCTGACAAATCTGCAGCAACTGTGTGATGCCATCATGTCCATATGGACCAAAATCTCTGAGAAATGTTCCCAGCACTTTGTAGGAAGTATGTCATGAAGAATGAAGGCACAGCAAAGGGGGGTCCAACCCAGTACTAGCAAGGTGTACAAAATAAAGAGGCCAGTGAGGGTATTTGTGTACTACCTTTTCTTGCCTTACTTATAGGGGACTATAAGGCTAGGTTCACACCTAATATTTTAGCATAAACCTGGAGTGGTGTAAACATTTCTATGCCAATATATGTCGCATCAGCACTAGGCTCAGAATGAGCTGACATTGATGCTGCATTCCTCCAAAATCTCCTATACAGGCCCCGGCTCTCACCACTCGATTTATCCTACTTCTAAGAACTTCTGCCCCCACCTTCGAAGAAGAAAGGGTGTAATGTCCAGCTCAATCACCAGCTGAGATTCCCCCCTATCTCAGCCAATAATTAGTTGAGCGGACTGTCACATGAACATGTTTCTGAAGGTGAAGGCAGAGTTCTCAGGAGTATGTTAAAAGGAGAGGAGCTGCTGAATGGTTAAGCCCAGAAGATTGCAGGGGCTCCCAGTTGGACACCACCCAATACTATTACTGTGTTGGGGGCACTGAGTACTGTTATTGTGATTATTATTGTGTAGAGGTCACTAAGGGCTAAAAGGTCACTATTACAATGGTTGACCCAAGAGTGTCCATTGTTACTCCGTGGGTAACTATTAATATGTTTGATATGTTTGGCACTTTTCAGGGGGCTATGTAACTATTGTTATGAGGACCAGCAAGCAAAATATTGGGGGAAGCAAAAGATGGTTTCCTTAAAGGAATGATGATATATGTAATGTGAGTAGGGGAATGGTTAGGAAGTGTTCTGCAGAAACAAAGAATCCAAACATGTACTGCAAGTATAGCTCTGGGCTGGATGGAGAAGAACAGGAAAAGTAAACAACTTACTGTCTAAACAGCACCTTTACTGGTATCTACCTCTCATGTTATGTGTATGTGTCTTATTACCCTATACTGGCAGTATTGGTCTGTGTTCATTCTTTTAATTCAGTAACAAACAGTATGTTGGTATTAGTTGGTCACTATGTGGTGGTAATGTTTGTTCCTGGTGGAGAGGTTTTACTTGGTAATAGCTTGGTAGTATTATTCAGAGACTATGTAGAGGCAATGGTGGTCATGAAGAAGAAATATTTTTTGATGAAGCAATATTATTTGCCACTTTTATAGTGGTATTACATAGTAACTGTATAACTGCATAATTTAGAGACAATACATCAGATTCTGCTGGACAGATGATGCATCTGCTATTCTCCCAAATATAGTAACCTAATTCTTTGCTTAGAAAAGTCTTCTATACTATACCCAGCCTGCTCTGCCTGTCTTAGCACTGGTAGAGAGCAAGTGCTGACTTCTACTTCTGTGAGCAAGTATTTCCGCCCAGCACAGAAGCCAAGGACAGGTAGCGCAGGCTATAGGATCTCTGTCATACCCAGAATGACTAGGAACCTGTCACATCTGGGCAGGGAAAAGAGTGCACACTATTCTCGCCCACTCCCCCCTGTCCATGCCTACTTGTGTATCTGTCCTAAATAACAGGTCCACAACCACCGAGACAGTCCCTTCCTATATACGTGAGGGGCATAATTGTCAAAATAATAAACTACAATAACACAGACTAGGTCCGGGGACAGTAGGATAACAGACATACTAATAAAGAAAGACTAAACACTCACACAATAAGTACAATGTCAACTATCTGCGTCTGAAGCCAGGAGATGTCACATTACAAAATTGCTAATACCAGAGAGAATAGTCAGAGAGAGGAGCCAAAGGATCAAGTAGCCAGATATAACAAATATGAAAACAAAAGAAGGTAGCAGCACTCCTAGTGATGAGTAGATGCTGGGTGCACTTCAGAGGGGGGACCCCTGGCCACAGGACCCCCAAACTGGATACAAGCACAAGAAGATAACCGCGGCACCCCAAAGCGGGGGTTAAGGTAAAAAGTGTTTATTCCATCCAGAAATACAACAACGTTTCAGCTGCTACAATGCTTGAGAAAGGCTGCATTGTAGCAGCTGAAACGTTGTCATGTGTTTCTGGATGGAATAAACACTTTTCACCTTAACTACCGCTTTGGAGTGCCGCAGCTATCTTCTTGTGCTTTTATCCAGATATAACAAGTAGAGATGAGCAAATCTAAGCAGACGAACCCGAATTCATTTCGAATTTCAGGAAATATTCGATTTGCAACGAATGCGAATATCGCCCCAATTCTACTGCGCAAATCGCTTCATTAAACTCCATTTTACAGCATTCCAGGCTCCAGGACACCTAAAATGGTGGATCCAAATGTCAGTATATGGGGCAGGGGATGCCGGGTAGGCGGGAAGGGAGGTAGGCGGGATGACCCTTAATCACATTCAGAATGCAGCCTATCAGCATTCAGTCACCCCTGTGATGTCACAGCCCTATATAATTGGCAGCCATTTTGCAGCTGTTCATTTTACACTGCAGAGGATGGACTGTGTGTCTCTGTGTGTTACACAGACGCTGAATTGATCATACCGCAGCGTTCCACTTCCAACTGCTAGTCACAGCAGTGCCGTGCTTTGCTTGTTCTTACTGAGAAAGATTTTTACGCTAGCCAAAACCTCCCAGTCACTTTATTCAGCATTTTATCAGAGAAGGGAAGATAGCTTTTTGTTGACTCATATATTTCAAAAAGCTGTCTTAACTTCATGAACCTTAGCAGAGGAGGCATGAATGATTTTTCAGCACAATTCTGTATATTTTTTTCCACAAAAAACATCTGCTGCTTATACTAGTCTGTAGACGGTATAATAACCAGCAGTTCACTCCATTCTTAATACTCTGACAGAGTGCAATTTTAGGTGTAATGCACGTTTTTTTTTTGTGGTGCTGCACTGTTGTGTACTGCTGCTGTTGTGCAAAAATATGTTTTTTCAGTGGACTGTAATGCATTTGTCTGCCCTCATACATGCATATCACATACCTACATCAAAGCAGTCTACTATTTTGTAGCTGTAAATCTGTAACAAGTCTAGATACTGGGAAAGTCCAGGCAAAAGTAATCACCAGCTGGAGTTTTACGAAAATACGTTTTCCAAGTGATTGTAGTGCATTTTTTTTGCCCTCATACGTGCATACCACATACCTACATCTAAGTAGTGCACTTTTTTGCACCTGTTAATCTGTCAAAGGCCTACATATTGTGAAAGGCCAGGGAAAAGTAATCACTGGCTGTTGTTTCATGAAAATTAATTTTCCAAGTGTACTGTTGCAAATTTTTTTGCCCTCATACGTGCGCACCACATACATACATCTAAGTAGTGCACTTTTTTTGTACCTGTTAATCTGTAACAAGCCTACTTACAGTGAAAGGCCAGGGAAAAGTAATCACTGGCTGTTGTTTTATAAAAATATGTTTTCCAAGTGTACTGTAGCACATTATTTTGCCCTCATACGTGCATACCACTTACCTACATCTAAGTAGTGCCCTTTTTTGTACCTGTTAATCTGTAACAAGCCTACCTACAGTGAAAGGCCAGGGAAATGTTTTATGAAAGTACGTTTTCCAAGTGTACTGTAGCACATTTTTTGGCCCTCATATGTGCATACCACATACCTACATCTAAGTAGTGCACCATTTTGTACCTGTTAATCTGTCAAGGGCCTACATACTGTGAAAGTCCAAGCAAAAGTACTCATTGGCTGGTGTTGTACTCAGATACTTTTTTTAGTGTACTGTAGAGAATTTTTCTGCCCTTATCAGTGTATACCACATACGTACATCTAAGTAGTGTACTATTATGTACCTGTTAATCTGTCAAGGGCCTACATTCTGTGAAAGGACAGACAAAAGTAATCACCAGCTGGTGTTTTAAAAAAAATACAGAGTCTTTAGGCGCATTGTAGCGCATTTTTCTGCCCTCATAAGTGCATGCCGCATATGTACATCTAAGTAGTGTACCATTTTGCACATGTTAATCTTTCAAGAGCCTACATACTGTGACAGTCCAAGGTAAAGTACTCACGACTGGTGTTTTACAAAAATACAGAGTTTTTAGCCGTAATGTAGCACATTCTTCTGTCCTAATCAGTGCATACTTGTTAAGGGCCTAGATACTGTTAAAGGACAGCCAATAGTACACACCTGCTGCTGTTCTAGATAAATACTGTTTTAAGTGTAGTGAAGCGTATTGTACTCCCGTCATATACGCTTCAAAAGTATGTCAGGAATAGTATTGCCAGGACATGCACAGAGGAGTGGCATAGGCCTAAATTCATCAGGCACAGGCAGAGGTCGCAGCAGAGTAGGAAGTGTGTGGCAGCTGGAGTCGCAGCGAGAAGTCTGAGCTCCCGGTGTCAGCTAGCAGTCATGTCACGACCAGCAACCCAGCAGCCGTGATTGATCCGTTCACTCGGTCATCCGCTTAATCTCAAGTGACATCCGACACCCCCAGTCAACAGTTGGTGGGTTCCTCACACTCAACCCTCAGTTGGCATGGCCCTCATGCTGCTGCCACCTCCAGGCTTTTTCATTGTGCTGCTCTATGGTCTCCTCATGCTGTTGCTGCCACCTCCAGGCTCTCTCAATCTGCTGCTCTTTGGTCTCCTCATGCTAATGCTACCACCTCTATGCTCTGTCATTGTGCCACCATATGGTCTCCTCATGCTGATTCTACCACCTCCAGGCTCTGTCATTTTGCCGCCATATGGTCTCTTCATGCTTATGCTGCCACCTCCTGGCTCTCTAATTGTGCTTCTCTATGGTCTCCTCATGCAGATCCTGCCACCTCCAGGCTCTCTGATTGTGCTGCTCTATGGTCTCCTCATGCTGATGCTACCGCTTCCATGCTCTGTCATTGTGCCACCAAATGGTCTCCTCATGCTGATGCTACCACCTCCAGGCACTGTCATTGTGCCGCCATATGGTCACCTCATGCTGATGCTGCCACCTCCAGGCTCTCTAATTGTGCTGCTCTATGGTCTCTTCATGCTGATGCTGCCACCTCCAGGCTCTATAATTGTCCTGCTCTATGGTCTCCTCATGCTGATGCTACCACCTCCAGGCTCTCTCATTGTGCTGCCATGGATACTGCAAAACATCCATGCTGGTCCCAGTTTCAGAAATTCCTTGCATTAGGGTAACTTTCAGGACTCCTGATGCCACCTCCAGGCTGTGCCATTCAGACACTGTATGGGCTCCTTATGCTTTCCCCACCTCCAGGCTGTGTCATTCAGCCAATATATTTTTTTCCGATGCTGCTGGGACTGTCTTGGATATTACCTACAATTTTTTTATGGTAGCACTAGCAAACATACATGCTCAGTAAAGATTTCAAAATTGATCTTTTAATGTTAGGGGTTGTGAAGCCCTCTTATGTACGCATCATGCTGCCTGATCCAGGCTGTGTGTTTCAGGAATTACTTGGTTTACTGATGCTGCTGGGCCTGTGCCTAAATTTTTTTGATGTTAGCACTAGCTAACATACATTTTCTATACAGATTTCAATATTCACCTTTTAATATTAGAGATTATTAAGCCCTCTTGTGTACATCTGCTGCTGCCTGATCCAGGCTGTGTGTTTCAGCAACTTTATGGTTTAATGATGCTGCTGGGTCTGTGCCTAAATTTTTTTGATGTTAGCACTAGCTAACATACATCTTCTATACAGATTTCAACATTAACATTTTAATGTTAGGGGTTGTGAAGCCCTCTTGTAAACTCATGCTGATGCCTGCTCCAGGCTGTGTGTTTTGGGAACTACTTGGCTTAGTCATGCTGCTGGGCTTGGGCCTAAAATTTTTGGATGTTAGCACTAGCTTACATACATGCTTAATTGAGATTTCAACATTAATCTTTCAATCTTAGGGGTTATGAAACCCTCTTGTGCACTCCTGCTGCTGACTGCCCCTGTCTGTGTCATTCAGCAACTACATGGTTTAGTGATGCTGCTGTGCTTGGGGCTTAAATTTTTGGATGGTAGCACTAGCTTACATGCATCTTCAATAGAGATTTCAACATTCACCTTTTAGTGATACGGGTTGTGAACCCCTCTTGTGTACTCATGCTGCTGCCTGCTCCTGTCTGTGTCATTCAGCATCTACATGGTTTAGTGATGCTGGTGGGCCTAGGACATTACCTATATATGTTTATGGTAGCACTAGGTACCATACATCTTCAATGGAAATTTCTAAATTCATCTTTTATTCTTAGAGATTGTGAGGCCCTACTATCTCCTCATCTGCCGCCAACTCCAGGCTGTACCATTCAGACACTATATGGTCTCCTCATGCTTCAGCCACCTCCATGCTCTGTCATTGTACTGCCATGGGACATGTGACTCCTTGTTAGATTTGGTCCTTTTACCCACATGCCGGGGCCAGGGACACTAAAACTTGGGAGTTAAAAGTTCAATTTCACAATTCTTAATTTAAATTTCAAAATCTTAAATTTAAATTTAAAATTCATACATTTCAATGGTCTCCTCATGCTTCTGCCAACTCCAGGCTGTGTCATTCAGGCAATATATGGCTTACTGATACTGTTGCATGGCCTGGGTCTGGGAATAAAAATTTTGTTATGGTAGCACTAGCTACCCAAAATCTTTGGTTTAAATTTCTGAATTAATCTTTTAATCTTAGGGATTGTGAAGGCCTAGTGTCTACTCATGCTGCTGCCAACTCCTGACTGTGCCATTCAGCCACTATATGGTCTCCTCATGCTGCCAACACCTCCACGCTGTGTTATTCAGCCACGATATGGTCTCCTCATGCTTCAGCCACCTTCAGGCTGTACCATTCAGATGCTCCTTATGCTTTCCCCACCTCCAGTCTGTGTCATTCA
This sequence comes from Hyla sarda, assembly GCF_029499605.1. Taxonomy (NCBI): domain Eukaryota; kingdom Metazoa; phylum Chordata; class Amphibia; order Anura; family Hylidae; genus Hyla; species Hyla sarda. Next base: position 248,117,701 of record NC_079192.1, read on the forward strand.
ACCAATATATTGTTTTCTGATGCAGCTGGGACTGGGATATTAACTCCAAATATATTATGGTAGCACTAGCTAACATAAATGCTTAATTGAGATTTCAAGCTTAATCTTTTAATGTAAGTGGTTATGAAACCCTCTTGGGTACTGCTGATGCCTGCTCCTGACTGCTCCTGTGTCTTTCAGGAATTACTTGGCTTACTGATGCTTCTGGGCTTGTGCCTTACATTTTTGGATGTTAGCAATAGCTTACATACATGCTCAATAGAGATTTCTACATTGATCTGTCAATCTTAGGGGTTATGAAACCCTCTGGTGTACTGCTGATGTCTGCTCCTGACTGTGTGTTTCAGAAACTACTTGGCTTAATGATGCTTCTTGGCTTGGGCCTTATATTTTGTTATGTTTAGCAGTTGCTTACATACATGCTTAATTGAGATTTCAACATTGATCGTTCAATCTTAGGGATTATGAAATCCTCTTGTGTACTGCTGATGCCTTTTCCTGACTGTGTCTTTCAGGAACTACTTGGCTTACGTATGCTGCTGGGTCTAAAATTTTTGGATGGTAGCACTAGCTAACATACATCTTCAATAGAGATTTCAACATTCATCTTTTAATCTTAGGGGTTGTAATTTTTTCAAGACTGAGGCCCTTTGGCCGTCGACATCATATTACCTATGGAATTATCACAAGAATCCAATGAAACATGTTGGAGCAATAGAAATGAACCATAACTGATTAAATGAAACATTCATACTTTCATAATCAGGGTGGCACTGAGAGGCAGGGGTTGGAACAGGTGGTATCTTGCCTGGCGGAGGACCGCCAGCTCGATGCTCACCAGAATGGATAATTAAAAAATTGAATTTTCACATCAAATTACATTAAATATGACATAAAAGATCTCTTTATCCTCTTCAATTTTGACACCTTATGGTCTCCCTGCTGCCACATAGACGCTCTGCAGCAGTGATTCTAATGGCAATGCCTGTGATCTGCATTTCATAATGAATAACAGTATAATTTTACTAACCCGGCACACTCCCTATGCGTGTTCTACACCCCTATTGGGGCTCTCTGTAGGCCAGAAATAGCCATTTTTAATACAGTTTCGCCGTAAAATTATTCGACCCGAAACAAACTTTTCAAAAAAATTTGGCGAATCGGCCGAATTGAATTTTTTAAAAGTTCGCTCATCTCTAAGAACAAATACAGAAGACAGCTAGCTAGAGTTCAAACTGAGCTCTATAGCAAGCACTGACTGGGAGAAGACTGCCAGCTTCTGAGCCAGAACAAGTGCTCCAATCAAGGTCAGCTGACCAGTCAGACATCTGGGCATAACCCAGCAACAAAAAAATCTAAATTTAACCCTGTAGGTTCTGACAGAACCTCTTCTCCACAATAAGCAGCCACCATATCCCCCCTCTTCAGAAAATCCTGCAGTTATGTTGCTTACCTTCTTGGTATGACAGCTGCTTTTAATTTATTATTATAATGTATGAATGAGGATTTACTACATTCATATTTCAGAGTGAATATTACTGAATCACAAAATAGTTTTCAGGTTTAAATACATGAATAAAAGGGGTGGAAAGAAAATTATTTAATTTGCCATTTGCTTGCATTGTGGTAAAATATAATTTTTGACAAATCTGACTATTTAGAATATGAAGCAAGCAAATGCAAATAGCATGATATTTATTCACCCATATGTGATTGCAACATTTCAACTTTGCATTTGTCTTTTTAAAGCATCAATGTTAATCACATATGGGTGAATAAATAACAAATTATTTAGATTTATTGGAGTGTCAGCTGCTGCCTTTGGTTGTTTTATGTGAATTTGTTTCAAGTGAATTTGGAGTCAGAATTTTGTAAGCCCCTCTTTACCATCTTCACATTGCTGTCCCTTTTGAAATATTGGTGACTATTTATTACCTTTCACACTGTAAAGCAATATTAAAAAGTAAATATTAGTGTTGAGCAATCTAAACGTGTAGAACTGTCTGTGAGTCAGTATGGCTGGGGTTTTATTTATTAATTTACTAGCTGAATACCTGGCATTGCCCAGTTTTTCCATCCTATTCCTTGTTGGGAAAGAAAAGTAATCATATCCCCTCCTCATATCCCCTCCTCATATCCCCTCCTCATATCTCATCCTCATATCCTGACCTCATATCCCGTCCTCATATCCTATCCTTATATCCCATCCTTATAACCCAACCTCATATCACGACCTCATATCCTGACCTCATATCTTGTCCTCATATTCTGTCCTCATATCCCGTCCTCATATCCTGTTCTCATATCTCATCCTCATATCTCGTTCTCATATCCTGACCTGATATCCTGACCCCATATCCCGTCCTCATATACCGTCCTTATATGTCGTCCTCAAATCCCTTCCTAATATCTAGTCCTCATATCTCCTCCTCATATCCTGACCTCATATCCCGACCTTATATCCTGTCTTCATATGTTGTCCTCATATCCGGTCCTCATATCCCGACCTTTTATCCCATCCTTATATCTCAACCTCATATCCCATCCTCATATTCCGTTCTCCGGTGGGGCTGAGTTGTGATGAAGATATTGTAAGCCAAAAATAGAAGGGGACATGGCTTTGTGGGAGTGGGTGTGATGGGACAAAAACATCATCCTTCACATAATGGAGAAGGTCAGGTTAATTTAACTATCCTATATTTTTATTTGACATGTAAGTAATATTATTAGTATCATTGAAATATCTCCAGCCGTTTGGAAGTTATGCAGTAAGATATATTTCCCATAGACTTGTATGGGACTTTAAACAAAAACCCAGACCCTCACAAATGGGGGAGGGGGGTAAGGGTTAATTAACCTATCCTACATTTTTAGTTGACATATTAGTAGCATGTGTACACGTGTGTTTCATGGAAATATCTTTAGCCGCTTGGGGGTGATACTGGAACATACATACATACACACATACCATTAACCCCTTAAGGACTCAGGGTTTTTCTGTTTTTGCACTTTCGTTTTTTCCTCCTTACATTTTAAAAATCATAACCCTTTCAATTTTCCACCTAAAAATCCATATTATGGCTTATTTTTTGCGTCGCCAATTCTACTTTGCAGTGACATTAGTCATTTTACCCAAAAATGCACGGCAAAACGGGAAAAAAAATCATTGTGCGACAAAATCGAAGAAAAAACGCCATTTTGTAACTTTTGGTGGCTTCCGTTTCTACGCAGTGCACATTTCGGTAAAAATGACACCTTATCATTATTCTGTAGGTCCATATGGTTAAAATTATACCCTACTTATATAGGTTTGATTTTGTCGCACTTCTGGAAAAAATCATAACTACATACAGGAAAATGTATACGTTTAAAAATGTCATCTTCTGACCCTTATAACTTTTTTATTTTTCCACATACAGGGCGGTACACGTACAGGGCGCCATGATCTGAAGTTTTTATCGACATGATTTTTGTTTTGATCTGACTTTTTGATCACTTTTTATTCATTTTTTAATGGTATAAAAAGTGACCAAAATATGCTTTTTTGGACTTTGGTATTTTTTTGCGCGTACGCCATTGACCGTGCGGCGATACCACATATGTTTATTTATTTATTTTTTTACACTGTTTTATTTTTTTTATGGGAAAAGGGGGGTGATTCAAACTTTTATTAGGGAAGGGGTTAAATGACCTTTATTAACACTTTTTTTTTACATTTTTTTGCAGTGTTATAGGTCCCATAGGGACCTATAACACTGCACACACTGATCTTTTACACAGATCACAGGCGTGTATTAACACGCCTGTGATCAGTGTTATCGGCGCTTGACTGCTCCTGCCTGGATCTCAGGCACGGAGCAGTCATTCGCCGATCGGGCACCGAGGAGGCAGGTAAGGGCCCTCCCGGTGTCCAGTCAGCTGTTCGGGAAGCCGCGATTTCACCGTGGCGGTCCCGAACAGCCCGACTGAGCAGCCGGGTCACTTTCACTTTAGAAGCGGCGGTCAGCTTTGACCGCCGCTTCTAAAGGGTTAATACCGCACATCGCCGCGATTGGCGATGTTTGGTATTAGCCGCGGGTCCCGGCCGTTGATGAGGGCTGGGACCGACGCGATATTATGCGGGATCGTGGCGCGATCCCGCTTCATATTGCGGGAGCCGGCACAGGACGTAAATATACGTCCTGCGTCGTTAAGGGGTTAACATTGCTAATGTTAACTCCCCCCCCATACACACACACACATACACACAGATACACCAAAATCTGGAATAACCTGGTAATTGGTTTTGTATCAAGTTGGTAATAGGGCAGACCCAAAAAGAAGAAAAGTGCAACTGTCATTATAAGCCTGACTGCTTTAATCTCCACCCCCATGACGTACTATGGCGAATAATACAGCAGAGCCGCTTAAACCAAAATAGCCAAGCTTGCCTTTTTTTGCTCAGCTGGCTCTGCTGTACTCTCTGTACCTATGACATAGTCGGCATAGAAGCAAGTATAACCATATCCAGGGTCTTCTGCACAGCCAGAAAAGATTTTTGCTTCTGGGTGGGAAATCCTGTACCTGTCAGCCATTGGCAGTAAGCCAAAGCTGTATATGTTGAATAATGATTCCCTGGGTTGAATGCAATGCGTCTGGTCTTGGCAATCTAAAAAAAAAAGTAATAACATCCAGTTTGGACAGAACTGAGGTAGAGGTTTGGCCGAGACAGAACAACATTTTTCAAAAAAGTTCAATGAATATTAAGGCTATGGTTTAAACTGTACATTTAAATATTTACACACATCACTAATGTTATTCATAATGGCCCTGATTTACTAAGAGTGTTGTGTAGGTTTCTTTGTGGGTTTTAATTCCCTACATTTTGCACTTATTCCTACATTTAGCTTTTTTTACACATGCTCTGATCTGTAGGGTTTTTCCCCACTACATTTTCTGTGGAAACCTTAGTAAATATGTTGGGTTTTTGTGAAAATGTCAGGAACACGCCACTTTTCAGTGACCATGCCCCCTTTTCCCAACAGCCACACCCCTTTTTCGGGTTTTCTCAATAAAATGGAGAGTTAGTCGGGTCTTTTTCAATTCTGGCGCAAATTCTGGCGCAGAATCTGGTGCACAACCTGACAATACATCTCGGGTTTGCAATAGTAAATGAGAGACAATGTGTACAGAAAAATGAAGCACCAATATAGTGTTATTCATTCTTAAAACATTGTATTTGCTTTAATTTTATGTTCTTAAAGGGAATTTCTATTTTATGTAAATAAAGTGTAATCTTTACAAAAGTTACATAATTTTCTAATCTATTGTGATTTAATTCCTATTTTTGAAGTCTCTGTTGTTTGCCAGTGAATAAAATAATTCTTGTTTTCATGCAAAGGTTAAAAAACTATAAAGACCTGATATTTAAAGAGTTTTCCCCACAAACTGTGTTAAGCTGCGAAAGAACAACCAACAATCTACTGAAGCACTCAAATGCCATTGAACATTAAGTGATTTAAATAGCTTTATTTCTATCCTTAAAGGGGTACTCCATAGGAAAAAATCTATTCAAATAAACTGATGAAAGAAATTTGAAAATAAGTTCTATTTAAAAATCTTATCCAGTACTTATCATCTGCTTTATTCTTTGGTGGAAGTAATATAGTCTTTCCTATTCTTTCTGTCAGTGTCAGGAACTGTTTATAGCAGAAGAAGTTTGTTCGAGGGATTTGCTTGTCTTATTGCGTATGTTTTCTTTTGTGTCCCTGGAGGACAGAGAACCGATGGCCTGTGTTACAGACGGTTCTGGAGAACAGGAGGGTTTAGGGTACAGAAGTGTTTGGACAGGACAGAGGGGTCTAGGGGTACAGAGGGGTCTGGAGAACAGAGGACAAATGGTCTGGGGTACCGAGGAGTCTGGAGGAAAGAGGGGTATGGAGTGAACAGAGTGGTATGGAGTATAGGGATCAGATTTACATGGGGGTCAGAGGTACAGAGAGTCTGGAGAGGACAAAGGGGTCTAGGATATCGATTGGTCGGGAGAACAGAGGGATTAGGGGTCTATATAGATAGCAGTGGGAGATGTCAGAAGCCCAGCAGCTGTCATGGTTGGAGGATCACAGGCTGTCAGTGTGCACCAGCAGTAACGTGACAGTCCTAAAGCATGTGTGTAACACAAAATTATCTTGCTCCATCACATAAAAGGGATCAAAACGGGCACTGCCACTGATGAAGGAACCAATCCGGTTCTGAAATGCATTGTACGGTTTTTCTGTTCATTAAAGATTTTTGTCCTACTTGGCAGCACCCGTTTTGATCCTTTTATGTGGTGGAGCAAGGTCGTTTTAGATTACTATTTGTGCCTTTGGCGCTATTGGGAGGTGCGGCAGCCATTGGTCTTCTATACGTTCCATATGTGTGTTGTGCCTTACATGCACAACTCTAGCCGATGAGTGGTTTGATGATCACTTTCCCTATTTATCTTACTTGGGAGGTTTTCGTACAGGGGAGCACCTCATGTGTGTTGTTTGTGTTTAAAACATGTGTGTGGCAAAAAAAGGCTCCTTACTTTCCCTGTAATCCACCAGTGTGCCCGCCCTGCTTATGACCTGTGTCCTCTGGTCACCATGGTGCAGCCTGAACCAGATAGAACAGATATGAAATATTAATTCATTGTAGCAGTAGAATCAATTATTAGGATGTAATTTATTAGAACATGATAAGTTATGTAATTTATGTATAGAATGACTGCACTAGCAGAATAATGAGTGAAGCTCTGGAGTATATTACAGGATGTAACTTAAGATCAGTACAGAATAATAATGTAATGTATGTTAACAGGAACCCCCACCAAAAGAATAGTGAATGCAGCTCTGGAGTATAATACATGTAACTCATTATCAATACAGGAATAGTACTGCAGTTTAGGAAAACATATTCCACTACCCACAGTCCTGCCTAAATCTCCTGAATTCACTACTCCTCTGTAGTACCAGTATTGAGGAGCCTGAAGCTCAAGTTTGTGTGATTCCACCCCTTTTGTTCCCTCCTCTTTTGGCCCCTCCCTTTTGCGGCTCTGCCCTCACATTGCCACGCCTAGTTAAAATGCTGCTCCCCCAGATTTGTAGTGGTTCCTAAGGTTGTCTCTCCCATTACATATTCAACAGCATCCCTGGCAAGCAAAGAAGACACTGCCAGAAATGCTTGAGAACAGGAGTTAGGGATTTGTAATGTCTAAAAGCCCAGGGCACTTCACTACTATGCAACTAAACTGAGCAGTTTGGGGAAGTGAAAATAGCTGACAATTTCTCTTCAACAAAAACCTTTACTTTACAAATTACTTTCATGCTGCTTAAACCACAAGTAATCAGGACAGTCCCCAGTTGCTTCAGTCTCTCCAACCAACTTTGATTGATAGATCTTTCCCTAAAACCAAACAGGGAAACATCTATTAACTCCTTAAGGACAATGAATGTATATTTACATCCACTGCTTTCTCCCGTTATGTGAAGCGTGCTCAGGAACTGAGGGCCCTTCATATGTGGTGGGTCCTGGTTGCTATCAGCAACCAGGACCTGCGGCTAATACCGGACATCGCTGATTGGGCTGATGTCTGGTATGAACCCTTTAGCGCCATGTTCAAAGTTGATTGCGGCAACTAAAACGGGAGAAAATACATGCCGGTTAGCTCAGCGGGCTGTTCAGAACTAGTGATGAGCGGCATTGCCCATATTTGAATTCCAAATATTTCACGAATATATAGATGAATATTCGTCCTATATTTGCGAATTTCGCGTATTCGTTATATCCGCATATTCACATATGCGAATATTCGCATATTCGCATTTATGAACATTCCCATATTTGTGTATTGGCCCACAAGTGAAAAGAAGGAATATGCGAATATTCACATATGCGAATATGCGCATATACGAATATTCTTGAATGCTAATGTGCGCATATGAACACTATTCAGAACCCCAGTGGTGAAATTGAGGCTTCCCGAACAGTTGAGAGGATGGCGGGAGGGCCCTTACCTGCCTTCTCACTGTCTGATCTGTGCCTCCATGCTCCAGCCAGGCTCTGCAGGCTTGAGCAATCGAGCACAGATAACACTGATTAATGCTATGCTATGGCATAGCATTGTTCAGTGTATGCAATCTAAGGAACGTATGTAATAGTCCCCTGTGGGGACTAAAAAATGGTGTAAAAAAAAAAAAAAAGGTCATCAATGTGATTTCACCTCTTCCACAATAAAAGTTTGAATAACCACCCTTTTACCATTAAAAAAAATATATATATTATATGTAAACAAAAATAAACATATGTGGTACTGTTGCATGCGTAAATGTCCGAACTATAAAAATATAGAGTTAATTAAACCACACGATCTCTGACGTACACGTATAAAAAAAATTCCAAAGTCCAAAATTGCGTATGGTCACGTTGCATACCCTTAAAAAAAGTATAAAAAGCATTCACAAAGTCCCATAAAAAATGGTACCAATAAAATCTTTGGATTGTGGCGCAAAAAAGTGAGCCCTCATGCAGAACTGTCTACGGAAAAATTCAACTAAATAAAATGTAAAATAATAGAGTTCCCAGTCCTCAAATACCTCAGCCAAAAAGGTTGTACAATGGATGTTTGGAAAGATGCATACATTTTATTATGAATAACTTTTACACAGGGCCCGTGTGATATAACATAAAATAACATAAAAATATACTTGATAATAAATGGACAATCTATCAAAAAGGGAAACCTGTAAGATACTAGAAAAATGTCCAGTGTGTATGGAAGGACACTTCTAAATATATAATATATAACTGCAATAGTGATTGACCGCTATTCACATTTAGTAACAGTTCGTATTCAATAAAGCGGTATCTGAGTAACTGATGGTACTATGTACCGCTCACCGCTCCCTGAATAATCGCCATCCACCACTCTGTAAAGGCTTCGCCGATGTATGTATAAGTACATTACAATATATAATATTGCAACTCTGCCTGAACAGTATACAGGCAAGGTGCTCCAGACCGGGCGCGTGTAGATGGTAAGTGAAAGCGGAGTCTGACGTCACTCAGTCACCGCAGAGCTCCGGTAATTTTGAAGCTCTGGAGACACACGGTGGTATGTAAAGTAGTACCTGGCAGGGTACACAGATGGAGGCACACAAAGTGTTATGCGCTGGTATATGAAATAGTACCTGTCAGGGTACACAGATGGAGGTAGCTGGGATAGTACCTGGCAGGGTACACAGATGGAGGTAGTTGGAACAGTGTGGTGGCAGGAGCGGCAGAATTTTCAATCTAATAGCGGTCAGATAGTAATCCAGGTAAAGTTCCTAAATAAGAAGTCCTTCCTTAGCACCTTGTTCAGACAGGGTAGATAGCACCTTGTACTATCTGACCACTATTAGATTGAAAATTCTGCCGCTCCTGCCGCCACACTGTTCCAACTACCTCCATCTGTGTACCCTGCCAGGTACTATTTCATATACCACCACATACCACTGTGCTTGCCTCCATCTGTGTACCCTGCCAGGTACTATTTCATATACCACCACATATCACTGTGTGTGCCTCCATCTGTATACCCTGCCAGGTACTACTTTACATACCGCCGTGTGTCTCCAGCGCTTCAAAATCACCGGCGTTCTTGCTGCCGGTCGCAGCAGAAACAGCTGACTGAGTGATGTCAGATGCCGCTTTCACTTACCATCTACACGCGCCCGGTCTGGAGCACCTTGGCTGTATACTGTTCCGGTAGAGTCGCAATATTATTTACTGTATACCGGCAACTTTTACATACATCGGAGAATCCTTTACAGAGTGGTGGACGGCGATTATTCAAGGAGCGGTGAGCGGTACATAGTACCATCAGTTATTAAGATACCGCATTATTGAATACGAACTGCTACTGAATGTGAATTGCGGTCAGTCACTATTGCAGTTATATATATATTCAGAAGTATCCTTCCATACACACTGGACATTTTTCTTGTTTCTTACAGGTTTCCCTTTTTGATAGATTGTCCATTTATTATCAAGTATATTTTTATGTTATTTTATGCTATATCACACGGGCCCTGTGAGAAATTGTATGTGCAAGAGTTATTTATAATAAAATGTACACATCTTTCCAAACATCCATTGTACAACCTTTTTGGCTGAGGTATTTGAGGACTGGGAACTCTATTATTTTACATTCCATTGTCATTTCACCTGAGGGTACAGGTGCACCCAGTTAACCTGGTACAATTTTTGTTGTGAGCTTTCCATCTATTTTGATATTAAAAATAAATAAGACCTATATAAGTTATCATTTTATCACCTATATCACCTACATTTTATCACCTATATAAGGTATCATTTTAATCGTATGGACCTACAAAATATATGTTTATTTTAGTTTCACTGTAGATTTTGTGGGGAAATGATTGATGTCATTACAAAGAACAATTAGTGGCGCAAGATAAAAAAAGCTCTCAGAGGGGTAAGGGCAAAATTGAAAGTGTTCAGATATTTGAAGGTGAGGTGGAAAATACGTAAGGGCAAAAATGAAAAAAAACTCTAGTACCTCTAGGGATGAATCAAGGCCGGTGGGGAGGGGAGAAGCTTCAAGGGACCGCCACAATGACTTGTGGTTAAGGCAGCATGAAAGTGGTTTCCTTCTAAGACCTACAGCATACAGAGCACCTTGTGAACTTTTATACAAGAGACAGCCCATGTATGGTTTATGACCCTAGTAACTCAATTTTACTTATTATGAAAATGTGAGTAGGGTTTCACTTTAAAGTGTACATACAATGTAATTTCAAACAAATGGCTATCATGCAGCATGCTCTGGGTCTCACACGGGAAACGGGAAAGCGAAGATGGAGCTTGAATCTGTCTCTTCCAATATCTACTTATAGATAAAAAGAGAAGACCTGACTCACTGACTCATCAACGCCCAGCCTAAACCCTTGGACCTAGACACCTGAATTTGTGCACAGGTGTTGTTATTAAGAAGTAGACAAGGAATAAGAAAGGATTTTTCAAAATTCCCCATTTAAGGGGGTGAAAAAGGGGTTTTTGTTTTTTTTTCAATGTCCCATAGAAGTCTATGGAAAATATCTGTTACTGCATAACTTCCAAACGGCTGGAGATATTTTGATAATACTTGGTCACATGTTACTTATATGTCCACTTAAAATATAGGATAGTTAATTTGTGAGGGTCTGGGTTTTTATTTAACCCCTTAAGGACCAGGCCATTTTACACCTCAGGACCAGAGCGTTTTTTGCACATCTGACCACTGTCACTTTAAACATTAATAACTCTGGAATGCTTTTAGTTATCATTCTGATTCCGAGATTGTTTTTTCGTGACATATTCTACTTTAACATAGTGGTAAAATTTTATGGTAACTTGCATCCTTTCTTGGTGAAAAATCCCCAAATTTGATGAAAAATTTGAAACATTTGCATTTTTCTAACTTTGAAGCTCTCTGCTTGTAAGGGAAATGGATATTCCAAATAAAAAAAATTTTGATTCACATATACAATATGTCTACTTTATGTTTGCATCATAAAATTGACGTGTTTTTACTTTTGGAAGACACCAGAGGGCTTCAAAGTTCAGCAGCAATTTTCCAATTTTTCACAAACTTTTCAAACTCACTATTTTTCAGGGACCAGATCAGGTTTGAAGTGGATTTGAAGGGTCTTCATATTAGAAATACCCCACAAATGACCCCATTATAAAAACTGCACCCCCCAAAGTATTCAAAATGACATTCAGTCAGCGTTTTAACCCTTTAGGTGTTTCACCGGAATAGCAGCAAAGTGAAGGAGAAAATTCACAATCTTCATTTTTTACACTCGCATGTTCTTGTAGACCCAATTTTTTAAATTTTTACAAGGGGTAAAAGGAGAAAAGGTATACTTCTATTTGTAGCCCAATTTCTCTCGAGTAAGCACATACCTCATATGTCTATGTTAATTTTTCGGCGGGCGCAGTAGAGGGCTCAGAAGGGAAGGAGTGACAAGGGGATTTTGGAGAGTACGTTTTTTTTAAATGGTTTTTGGGGGGCATGTCACATTTAGGAAGCCCCTATGGTGCCAGAACAGCAAAAAAAAAAAAACACATGGCATACCATTTTGGAAACTAGACCCCTTGAGGAATGTAACAAGGAATAAAGTGAGCCTTAATACCCCACAGGGGTTTCACGACTTTTGCATATGTAAAAAAAAAAAAAAAAAAATTTCACTAAAATGTGTGTTTCCCCCCAAATTTCACATTTTTGCAAGGGTTAATAGCAAAAAGACCCCCCAAAATTTGTAACTCCATCTCTTCTGAGTATGGAAATACCCCATGTGTGGACGTCAAGTGCTCTGCTGGCGCACTACAATGCTCAGAAGAGAAGGAGCGCCATTGAGCTTTTGGGAAAAAAATAGTTTGGAATGGAAGTCAGGGGCCATGTGCGTTTACAAAGCCCCCCGTGGTGCCAGAACAGTGGAACCCCCCACATGTGACCCTATTTTGGAAACTACACCCCTCACAGAATTTAATAAGGGGTGCAGTGAGTATTTACACCCCACTGGCGTTTGACAGATCTTTGGAACAGTGGGCTGTGCAAATGAAAAATAAAATTTTTCATTTTCACGGACCACTGTTCCAAAAATCTGTCAGACACCTGTGGGGCGTAAATGCTCACTGTACCCCTTATTACATTCCGTGAGGGGTGTAGTTTCCAAAATGTACATAGTGAGCTCTCACTCCTGAGCCTTGTTGTGCGCCCACAGAGCATTTTACGCCCACATATGGGGTATTTCTGTACTCAGGAGAAATTGCGTTACAAATTTTGGGGGTCTTTTTTTCCTTTTAACACTTGTGAAAATAAAAAGTAAAGAGCTACACCGGCATGTTAGTGTAAATTTTTTTATTTTTTTACACTAACAAGCTGGTGTAGCCCCAACTTTTCCTTTTCATAAGGGGTAAAAGGAGAAAAAGCCCCCCAAAATTTGTAGTGCAATTTCTCCCGAGTACGGCGATACCCCATATGTGTCCCTAAACTGTTTCCTTGAAATACGACAGGGCTCCGAAGTGATAGAGCGCCATGCGCATTTGAGGACTAAATTAGGGATTGCATAGGGGTGGACATTGGGGTATTGTACGCCAGTGATTCCCAAACAGGGTGCCTCCAGCTGTTGCTAAATTCCCAGCATGCCTGGACAGTCAGTGGCTGTCCGGAAATGCTGGGAGTTGTTGTTTTGCAACAGCTGGAGGCTCCGTTTTGGAAACACTGCCATACAATACGTTTTTCATTTTTATTGGGGGGACAGTGTAAGGGGGTGTATATATAGTGTTTTACCCTTTATTATGTGTTAGTGTAGTGTAGTGTTTTTAGGGTACATTCGCACTGGCGGGTTACGGTGAGTTTCTCGCTAGAAGTTTGAGCTGCGGCCCAAACTTGAAGCAGGAAACTTACTGTAAACCTGCCCGTGTGAATGTACCCTGTACATTCACATGGGGGGGCAAACCTCCAGCTGTTTCAAAACTACTGACAGACCGTGCATGCTGGAGTTGTACTTTTGCAACAGCTGGAGGTACACTGGTTGGAAAACCTTCAGTTAGGTTCTGTTACCTAATAGTGTTGAGCGGCATAGGCCATATTCGAATTTGCGAATATTCGCGAATATATGGACGAATATTCGTCATATATTCGCGAATATTCACATATTCGTTATATTCTCGTTTTATTTTCGCATATACGTAAATTCGCATATGCGAAAATTAGTATATGCTAATTTTCGCATACGCGAATTTTTGCACGCCAGTCTCACACAGTAGTATTACAGCCTTCTTTACACCACACAAGCTGGAAGCAGAGAGGGGTGATCACTGTGATGTGTACTGTGAAAAAAAAAATTTAATAAATAAAACGAATATTCGTAATTACGAATATATAGCGCTATACTCGCGAAATTCGCGAATAATATTCGAATTGCGAATATTCGCGAGCAACACTATTACCTAACTCAGTATTTTCTAACCAGTGTGCCTCCAGCTGTTGCAAAACTACAACTCCCAGCATGTACTGATCGCCGAAGGGCATGCTGGGAGATGTAGTTATGCAATAGCTGTAGATACGCAACTATAACTCCCAGCATGCTGAGACAGCTGATTGATGTTTGGACATGCTGGGATTTGCAGTTTTGCATCTAGAGGGCTACAGTTTTAGAGAACACTGCAAAGTGATCTCCAAACTGTGGTCCTCCAGCTGTTGCAAAACTACAATTCCCAGCATGCCCTGACAGCAAACAGTTGTTTGAGCATGCTAGGAATTGTAATTTTGCAAGATCTGGAGGGCTACAGTTTAGGGACCAATGTATAGTGGTCTCAAACTGTAGCCCTCCAGCTGTTGCAAAACTACATATTCCAGCATGCCCAAACAGCTGTCTGGGCATGCTGGGAGTTGTAGTTTTGCAACATCTGGAGGGCTACAGTTAGAGACCACTGTATAATGGTCTCAAACTGTACCCTCCAGATGTTGCTAGGCAACTCACCGGCTTCCGTCCGATCCAGCGTCATCGCCGCCCGCCAATCTCCGTCGCCCGCAGCCTCCGACGCCCGCCCAAATCGGTAAGTGGATCTTCGGCGCCGGTCCCTGTCGGTTTCCCCGTCCTGCCCCGCCTATTGTGGGAGGGCAGGACGGGGAAAACGAAAGTAAACCCCCCCCGCCCCCGATCTGCTATTGGTGGTCGCGTCTAGACCACCAATAGCAGGGATAGGAGGCGTGGCAACCCTGCCACCTCACTCCTATCGCTTCAGGGGGATCGCGGGTGTCTTAGACACCCACGATCCCCCTTACATTCCGGGTCACCGGGTCACTATAGACCCGTAATGACCCGGAATCGCGCAAATCGCAAGTGTGAATTCACTTGCGATTTGCCGCGATCGCCGACATGGGGGGGTCTGATGACCCCCCTGGGCATTTGCACGGGATGCCTGCTGAATGATTTCAGCAGGCATCCCGCACCGATCCCCGCCCGGCGCACGGCGGGGACTAAATCTGCCCATGACGTAAATGTACGTCCCTGGTCCTTAAGACCCAGGGTGTCGGGACGTACCGTTACGTCATGGGTCCTGTAGGGGTTAAAGTCCCATGCAAATCAATGGGAAATGTATGTTCCCAGTTAACTTCCGTATGGCTGGAGATATTTCAGGATAGGAGGTCGGGATAGGAGGTAAAGATAGGAGGTTGAGATAGGAGGTCAAGATAGGAGGAAGGGATAGGAGGATGGGATAGGAGGTTGGGATAGGAGGTCGGGTTAGGAGGTCAAGATAGGAGGTCAAGATAGGAGGATGGGATAGGAGGATGGGATATGAGGACAGGATAGGAGGACAGGATATGAGGTCGGGATAGGAGATCGGGAAAGGAGGATGGGACAGGAGGTCAGGATAGGAGGTCAGGATAGGAGGACGGGACAGGAGGTCGGGATAGGAGGTCGGGATAGGAGGTCAGGATAAGAAGATGGGATATGAGGACAGTTTAGGAGGTCGGGATAGGAGGACGGGATAGGAGGTCAGGATAGGAGGTCGAGATAGGAGGACGGGATAGGAGGACAGGATAGGAGGACGGGATAGTAGGACGGGAAAGGAGGTCAAGATAGGAGGTCAAGATAGGAGGATGGGATAGGAGGATGGGATATGAGGACAGGATAGGAGGACGGGATATGAGGTCGGGATAGGAGATCGGGAAAGGAGGACGGGATAGGAGGTTAGGATAGGAGGTCGGTATAGGAGGACAGGATAGGAGGTCGAGATAGGAGGTCGAGATAGGAGGACGGGATAGGAGGATGGGATATGAGGACAGGATAGGAGGACGGGATATGAGGTCGGGATAGGAGATCGGGATAGGAGGATGGGATAGGAGGTCAGGATAGGAGGTCAGGATAGGAGGACGGGATAGGAGGTCGGGATAGGAGGTCGGGATAGGAGGTCAGGATAAGAAGATGGGATATGAGGACAGTTTAGGAGGTCGGGATAGGAGGACGGGATAGGAGGTCAGGATAGGAGGTCGAGATAGGAGGACGGGATAGGAGGACAGGATAGGAGGACGGGATAGGCAAATCCCCATAGCAAACCTATCCTGCTCTGGACAGTTCCTGACATGGACAGAGGTGTCAGCAGAGAGCACTGTAGTAAGACAGAAACGAAATTCAAAAAGAAAAGAACTTCCTCTGTAGTATACAGCAGCTGATAAGTACTGGAAGGATTACAAATTTTAAATAGAGGTAATTTACAAGTTTAACTTGTTTAACTTTCTGGCACCAGCTGATTTAAAAAAAAATAGTTTTCCACCACCCCTTTAAGTATTGGTACAAATTTTGTCAAATCAATCTTGTTTATAGAAGGTGGATTCTAAACTAGATCTATTTAACCCCTTAAGGACCAAGGACGTACCGGTACGTCCTTGGTCCTGCTCCGGTGATATAACGCGGGGTTACACGGTAACCCCGCATCATATCACGGCGGGCCCGGCATCATAGTGAAGCCGGGACCCACCGCTAATAGCGCGCAGCGCCGATCGCGGCACCGCGCGCTATTAACCCTTTAGCCGCGCGCTCAGAGCTGAGCCGCGCGACTAAAAGCGAAAGTGAAAGCTGACGGTTAACTCAGTGGGCTGTTCGGGATAGCCGCGGCAAAATCACGGCATCCCGAACAGTTTACAGGACAGCGGGCCTACCTGCCTCCTCGCTGTCCGATCGCCAAATGACTGCTCAGTGCCTGAGATCCAGGCATGAGCAGTCATGCGGCAGAATCATCAATCACTGGTTTCCTTTGAGAAACCAGTGATCAATGATAAAGATCAGTGTGTGCAGTGTTATAGGTCCCTATGGGAGCTATAACACTGCAAAAAAAAAGGGAAAAAAAAAAGTGAATGAATATCATTTAACCCCTCCCCTATTAAAAGTTTGAATCACCCCCCTTTTCCCATAAAAAAAACACAGTGTAAATAAAAATAAACATATATGGTATCCGAATTATAAAAATATATCATTAATTAAACCGCTCGGCAAAAAAATTCCAAAGTCCAAAATAGTGCATTTTTGGTCACTTTTTATATCATTTAAAAATGAATAAAAAGCGATCAATAAGTCCTATCAATGCAAAAATGGTACCGTTAAAAACTTCAGATCACGGCGCAAAAAATTAGCCCTCATACCACCCCATACAGGGGAAAATAAAAAAGTTATAGGGGTCAGAAGATGACAATTTTAAACGTATTAATTTTCCTGCATGTAGTTATGATTTTTTCCAGAATTACGACAAAATCAAACCTATATAAATAGGGTATCATTTTAACCGTATGGACCTACAGAATAAATATCAGGTGTCATTTCTACTGAAAAATTTACTACTTAGAAACGGAAGCCCCCAAAATTTACAAAACAGCGTTTTTTTTTTTTTTTTCAATTTTGTTGCACAATGATTTTTTTTTCCGTTTCACCGTAGATTTTTGGGCAAAATGACTGATGTCATAACAAAGTAGAATTGGTGGCGCAAAAAAATAAGCAATCCTTTTAATTTTTAGGTGCAAAATTGAAAGAGTTATGATTTTTTAAAGGCATGGAGCAAAAAACGAAAATGCAAAAACGGAAAAAACCCTGGTCCTTAAGGGGTTAAGGTTGTGTCTAGAAGAAATTTTCATTATCAATAAAGGTTATGTTTTAGGAGGTTTTAGTTTTTGATATGCCATGTTTAGATGTTTGAAAGATATTCAGTACTTTTCTACATAAAGTGTTGGTATAAGAATGCTAGATGAAGGAAAACTGTAAATAATTGGACAATTATCTGGCTAAGGAAAAGAAAACATATCCGTTGTTAATTTAACATGGTCTAATTGGGCCATAGTTACTAGTGGGGTACTGCACAGTCAGTATTGAGCTCTTTCTTTTCAATATATTGTATTTATTAATGACCTTTTTTAGGCTTAGAGAGTAAGGTTTAATAAATACAGATAATACTAAACTCTGTAGACTAACACATAATATTGCACTACAAACAGATTAAAGGAGTAGTCCAGTGGTGACTCAGTGGTGAGCAACTTATCCCCTATCCTAAGGATAGGAGATAAGTTGCAGATCGCGGGGAGTCCGGCCGCTGGGGCCCCCTGCGATCTCCTGTACGGAGCCCCGACAGCCCGCGGGAAGGGGGCGTGTCGACCTCTGCATGAGGCAGCGGCCGACACGCCCCCTCAATACAACTCTATGGCAGAGCCGAAGCACTACCTTCGGCAATCTCCGGCTCTGCCATAGAGATGTATTGAGGGGGCGTGTCGGCCACCGCTTCGTGCGGGGGTCGACACCCGCTATCTGGGCCGAGAGCCGGGGCCCCGTACAGAGAGATCGCAGGGGGCCCCAGCGGTCGGACCCCCCGTGATCTCAAACTTATCCCCTATCCTTAGGATAGGGGATAAGTTTTTCACCACTGGACTACCCCTTTCAGAGAAGTCTGAGGTTTGTTCAGAGAATTGGAAATTAAGTTTAATGTAGATAAATATAAGCTTATAAACTTGAGAAGTATGTTTTATGATTAAATAAAATCATAAAACACTTGGTTAATTTGACACTTAAAGGGTTTTGATGATATTGGTAAACAGTTGGAGTATGTTCACACGGAGGAAAAATGTGCGGAATGTCCACCCGGAAAATATGGGCGGACATTCCGCACATTTGCACAATCTGGTGGGTGCTAGGACAACTTGAAAATGCAGTCTTATAGACAGCAATGCATTCTCAAATAAAAAGCCGGAAAAAGAAAAAGACAAGTCTATTCTTTTTCATACACCAGAATCCGCAGAAAGTCCATTGTGTGAACAGTGCAGCAGAATCCCATTGAAACTTATCAGCTGCTGTATGCTCCAGAGGAAGTTGTGAAGTTCTTTTCAGTCTGACCACAGTGCTATCTGCTGACACCTCTGTCCATGTCAGGAACTATCCAGAACAGGATAGGTTTGCTATGGGGATTTGTTCCTACTTTGGACAGTTCATTACATGGACAGAGGTGTCAGCAGAGAGCACTGCGGTTAGACAGAAAAAAACTTCACAACTTTCTCTGTAGTAAACATCAGCTGATAAGTACTGGAAGGATTAAGATTTTAAATAGAAGTAATTTACAAATCTATAATAAATGAGGAAGTAGTAAAGGGAGGCACATACCAAAAACATGTGTGTATAAAATACGAGTGGAAGTGGCGTGTACAAACAACAATAGGAGTCCACGTGTCAAAAGTAAAACAAAGCAGTCCAACCAATATAATAAATTGTAGTCTTGTGGTGGTGCCGGGATCCAAGGAATAAGAACAAATATGCAATAATGAAGAAAAAAGATCCAGCAACTCACGGCCAAGATGACCGAACGAATCATTATTCGTTCGGTCATCTTGGTGGTGAGTTGCTGGATCTTTTTTCTTGATTGTTGCATAATTTACAAATCTGTTTAACTTTCTAGCACAAGTTGATTTGAAATTTTTTTTAAAGCCTCTCCAGATTTTCTCTTATACATTTTGATAAATCAGGGCTTGTTTACTGATCACCAGTTAACAGGAAGGAGACTTTTATTCAAGACTTTCATTGTCGCCATGTGTGTAAAAATCTAATCTAATGTAAAACATTAACCATAATCAGTTAAAGATAGCAAATTAGAATGTTGAACACTGCAACTGCTACATATAAACAAGAGGGTACGATTAGGCCTGTATCATTCTGTTGGGCCGCAGTATAGTTCCCACGGTGGGATATAATCCACCTAATTTAGTACAGGACAGTGTCAGATGTTAGCTCTGTTAGCATCTTGATGCCATCTCATTATCATTGAACTCTTTGATGACTCTAAACTCCAAGGAGCCTATGGTACCTGTGGATGCTCCTTCTAGCATCTTCACCGTGTGCGTAACTGTCTGAACTATCAAACGATGATGTTACTGATCAAGAACGGGGAACAGCATAAATGCAAAAATATTCCAGATGCCAAAATTGATGATTTTGTTGTTCACGTCATATCCCAGAAAAAATGTAATAAAAAGTGATTACATATATGCAGAAGTGAAAACAGTTAAAAACTGCAGTTCATGGTGCAAAAAAGTTTAAGTTTTCAATTTATAATTTTTTTTTACCTTAAAACTAAACCAAAATGTATCATTGGAATCATACCGACCCATAGAATAAAGTTAGAATGTTAGATTTACATTTATGAGGTCTCTGGTGGTAGGAGGTGCTCCAAACCAAAGTGCAGTTGTGCACCAACATTGGAGTGGAGGACCTGCACTTGTGGACCCCAATATGGGTTCACTCCTGTGGTAGATGTAAACAATGACATTGGCGATCCCTCAAAACTGATGTAAAATTGAAACATTAGCCAGTGTATCCTTATATGAAGGACACACCTGAGACCGCACACCAACGCCAAGGATGTTAGAATGTTAGATTTACCATATTGTGAACTTTAAAAAAAAATTATTGCCCCATAAAATTGCACAATTACATATTTTTTCTATTTTTCTTACATATATTTTTTTCCTGGCTCTGTAATACATTATATGAAAAATTATATGAAAACGTTTAAAAAAAAAAAAAAAAGCCCTAATTCAACTTTTTCAGTGGATAAATAAAAAGTTATGGGTCTTAGAATGTGAGTAGGAAAAAAATGTGAGCCCAAAAGAAAAAATGCTGGGTCATGAAAGGGTTAAAAAATGCTTCATGTCGCCATACTCTGACCCTATAACTTTTTAATTTTTCCATCCAAATAGCTGTGTTAGGGCTCATTATTTTCTCTTTAATCTATAGTTTTTATTGGTTCTTCATTGGACTCTTAGGAGGTGCTAATTAGTCACTGAACTCTGCCATCTCAGTATGCATGCTCCTATAAGGAAAAGTATCAATCATTCAGTAAGACCGCCCTCTAGACCCCTAATTTCAGAATGAGCAGAAGATTCCATAATATCCAAGATATATTGAACACAAAACTATATATCAATCTGATCAGTTCCTCCTACTTTATAGTGTGATGCCAGCAGACTAGTCAGCATTTTCATGTAAATAAGTTCCCTTTAAAAAAAGAAAAACATCCTAATACCTTTTACAGGCTCCTAATGCCTGACGCGCCCTGCTATGCAGAGATCACTTATTAGTCATATAATTAACATCACAGGATTATAGTGAAAGGTAACAACTATATATAGATCAAACAACATCAAACTATTCACAATAAGGGTATGTTCAAGCTGAAGAATTCAAGAGGAGTTATTCCGCTTGCTTTTTCTGCTCCAATTTATTCATTTAAGGGGTACTTTGGTGGAAATAAAAAATTCTAATCAACTGGTGCCAGAAAGTTAAACAGATTTGTAATTTTTTTTCTAGTTAAAAATCCTAATCTTCCAGTACTTATCAGCTGTTGTATGCTACAGAGGAATTTGTATAGTTATTTTCTGTCTGACCACAGTGCTCTCTGCTGACACCTCTGCCAACTTCAGGAACTGTCAAAAGAAGGATAGGTTTGCTTTGGGGATTTGTTCCTGCTCTGGACAGTTCCAGTTCCTGACATGGGCAGAGGTATCAGCAGAGAGCAGTGTGGTCAGACAGAAAAGTACTTCACAACTTCCTGTGGAGCATACAGCAGCTGACAACTACTTAAATGATTAATATTTTTTAAATAGAAGTAATTTACAAATCTGTTTAATTTTTTTGGCACCAGTACCCCTTTAAGTCATTTTCAATTGACTTTAATGTACTTTCTGCTGTCGTGTTTAAACTGAGGAATTTCCGCTAGCAGAATTCCAATGCTGAATGTTCATTCTTCAGACGGAATCCTCAAATAAAAGCCCATTGAAGTCAAATGGAAATTCAGAACAAATTCACATGGAAATTCAGTGCAAATAACGTAACATTTTAGTAAATTAAAGTTCATCTCTGGTTCCTGTGAAAAAAAGACAGTTTTGATTCCTATAGTCCATTTGAACCTATAAAACATACCTCTAAATGCTGTTAACAGTAGAGCAGCAAGATTGCCACTCCTATAATTAAGTACAAAAAATAGAATAAAATAAATGTACCATCCAAAAATAAAAACAGATTACAAAATAAAAAATGTATCACAATCAGCTTTTACTGGTATAACATAGGTAGAGATTCTGCTGCACCTGAATTTCCAAGTGAAATTGATCTACTCTGACTATCTGCCATGTGAACGTGTGTTAAAGTAAAGGCTAGAATAAATGGTAAAAATGTATCAAAACACTTAGCTTACCAATACCCCGCTACATCATGTAACCTGTGGAAACGCAGGCTTCAGTGACGTCGTGCCTGCTGGGGAACACCCACTTTCTCCTGCCGGGAGCTCACACAATGTGACCAAGGGGAAAAGTATGTTACAGAGTAGTTAGGGAATATAATCTGAATTAGTTTAGAAAATATGGTTTGATGACAGGTACTCTTTAATACCTTAAGGACCAAGCCCATTTTGACCTTAAGGGCCAGGCCAATTTTATTTTTGCATTTTCGTCTTTTCCTCCTCGTTTTCTAAAAATCATAACTCTTTTATATTTTAATCCACAGACCAGTATGAGCGCTTGTTTTTTGCGTGACATCACTCATTTTACCATAAAATGTATGGCACAACAAAAAAAATACTATCTGTGTTGGGAAATAAAAAAAAAAAAACGCAATTTTGCTAATTTTGGAAGGTATTGTTTTCACGCCGTACAATTTAAGGTAAAAATGACGTGTTCTTTATTTTGTGGGTCAATACAATTAAAATGATACCCATGATTACATACTTTTCCATTATTGTTGTGCATAAAAAAACGCTAACTTTTTAACCAAATTAGTATGTTTAAAATCCTTCTATTTTGACGACCTATAATGTTTTCATTTTTCCGTATAAGCGGCGGTATGAGGGCTCATTTTTTGCGCCATGATCTGTACTTTTTATTGATACCACATTTGTGTATATGAAACTTTTATAAATTTTTTTTATAATTTTTTTTAAATAAAATGTGACAAAAAAGCAGCAATTTTTTTTAACGTTCAAGCCGTTATTAACATTATATTTTAAAAGTACTGACATTTACGCATGCGGCAATACCAAATACGTGTATTATTATTTTATTTTTTTACACTTTATGGGGTAAAATGGGAAAAAATTACATTTTACATTTTTATTGGGGAAGGGGACTATTTAGGACATAGGGCATAGCTCTGATCAGTGTTATTGATCATCTTCTGCTCTGGTCTGCTTGATCTCAGACCAGAGCAGAAGACCCGTGGAAGGCGGCAGAGGCAGGTGAGGGGACCTCTGTGCGCCATTCTGGATGATCGGATTGCTGCGGCAGGGCTGCTTGTGATCCGATCATCCATATTTCTGACAGCACTGCCGCAGATGCCGTGATCTGTATTGATCACGGCATTTGAGGGGTTAATGGCAGAAATCCCCTTGATTGCGGATGTTGGCCATTACCGGTGGGTCCCTGGCTGTGTTCTGATGCTCAGTTCTGATGCTCGCGGTCATGTACAGGACGTAAATATACTTCCTGGTGCACTAAATGCCGCAGCACCAGGACATCAGGACACCCCTGTTCTATCCACTGGTGCTGGTGGCGCCGCTGTCGCAGGCATCCGCCGGCCCATAACTTACCTGGCCATGCTCCTGCCCCCTCTGTCTGCTGGCGCACGCGTGGCCGCTTCCTAGGGCGCGCGCACACCGGCTCTCAGAAATTTAAAGGGACAGTACCCCGTAATTGGTTCTTGCAAATGAGTGAAATTATAAGTGTCAGCACTTCCTCTATTGTCTTGCTGGATCTTTGTGCCATCATTGCCTTAGAGAAAGTGTTCATTTGTGTCTTGCCTTGCCGTGTATCTGACCTTTGCTACGTATCCTGACCTTGCTCCTGTGCCGCCTGCCTTCTGACCTCTTGCTATGTGACCTCACCTTGCTACAGTGCCACCATCCCTGACCTCCTGCCTGTCCTGACTACGAGTTGTCTCATCCTTCCTGTGCCACGTTACACCTCGGCAGCCTGTGTGGACAAGTCGTATCAGGGGAAGCAACCTGGGTGCCGCCTGCCACAGCAAGTCCATCCCGCTTTGCGGCGGGCTCTGGTGAATACCATTGGCACCTTAGACTCCGTTCCCTGGTACGGCCCATGCCATCATCCTAACAGGTCCAGCGGATCCACTTCTCCACCTCCAGCCATTACAAGTTGCTTATGTAACATATAACTTGCTCCAAATATGTAGCAAATATATGTAAAAAATCCAGACAAAGCCAGAAAGGACGTGTTTACATGTTCAGGTTTTTAATTGAAATTATTGAATACAATGGTATGAATGGATCTGAAATGAGAGGAAGTCACAGCCTTTATTTAAAAAATGCCCTTAATTTATGATCTCTTCCTGGCTTATTTATGGTCATAATATGACTCGCTGGGAATTCCAAACAGAAATATAAATAGAAACATTTTTTTAATAGGCCATCAATATAATATGCCAAGAATGCCTAGACTTCTATATTAACTGTTTTGAATCATGAATATTTGTATTACAATGTGCAATGTAAATATGGTCATGATGATGTTATTGTGGATGGGATATGCTGCATTGTAGGTGTAGAGTATGTGACGCGTCCCATGTGAAAGTATAAGTTAATTGTCGGATGGATCATCACCCATGGTACTATCAGCAAGCTAAGGGTATAATTATTTGTTACACTGCTGAGATATAGTTATAAGAAGTTTAGAAATATAGGGAGTAAGTGTGTAAAAGAAATACAGATACATATAAAATATGACTATATATGAATATAAATATATATATATATATATATATATATAGCAACAGATATATATATCTGTATATATATATATATATATATATATATATATATATATATAAAAGGGGTCAGTACTTTCCTCAGGGAGAGGACACCTCTTCAGGTGTAACGGAGATTCAGGTTAAGCCATTTAGCACTCCGCAGGCATTCTGGGTAGGGGAATATGCAAAGCAGCTCATTACACAACCTTTTCAGGTAGTGTTCCCTGGTATCAGCTTAGCTCCTGTTAAGGAATATAAAAAGCTATCAGCTTAGCTCCTGTTAAGGAATATAAAAAGCTTTTTATATTCCTTAACAGGAGCTAAGCTGATACCAGGGAACACTACCTGAAAAGGTTGTGTAATGAACTGCTTTGCATATTCCCCTATATATATATATATATATATATATATATATATATATATATATATATACAAATATGACAACAAAAAATAAAAAATAAAATTAAAAAATATTAAAACACAAAAACACAAATGAAAACATATAAACAAATAAAAGAATGAAAAATATAAAAATAGCAAAAAATAAAAATAAAAAATTGAAAATAAAATTATATATAGAAAATTGAAAAATTACAAATAAAAAATAACAATACAAAAAATCAAGAAATAAATAAAGAATGGCAAACACAAAAAATACGGAATAAAATGTTAAAGATAGCAATATCAAATATACTTTTAATTAAGTACATAATAACAAAATAAAAAAATAAAACTCAGTTTGAAACAAAAATACAATAAACACCAATAATTGATGATAAAATTATAAATGGAAGAGAATAACCGGCCTGCGACGGAACGCATGGGATTCTGTGGCCCCATTCCTGCCTTTACTATCTGAATCACTGGCTCCTGTTTGATTTGCTATGCTTACAGATTGATTTTTTTTAGTTGCATTTTTTGACTAGAATGTATTCAGACTGGTTTGCACTATTACTGTGTATATACTATTATCGTTAATATTATTATAAACTTCATTGTGCATACCAGTATTGAACAATGCATTATTATCTCAATTTGTGTATTGCAACCTTGTGCACTGTGATATATTTATGCAGAAGCTGTGTGTAGGACTCATTATTATACAGCAGGACGTGGTCATATGTCAGGAGTGGGGGTTCATGGCCCTGCCCTGAGATTGTGTTGTGGATATTAGTGAGCATTTTAAATGTTTTTAAATGTAATGTGACCATTATTTTGTTGTGTTTGATATATAATAAAATCATGTGATCTAATTGGTAATATAGGGGTGTGCACTCTGTGTTCAGTGGTTGCTTTTCTTGGAGATAGTTGTAAGTATATTCACTGAGGGTTGCACCCTGTTTTTAATATTGCGGTTGAGCCCCACTGTTTCTGTGTATAGAATTATGTACTGACCTGTGACTCGCTGGGAATTTCAAACAATTTTTGTACTGTTCTGATTTGGTGAAATATAATGCATTCGGAAAGTCTTCAGACTCTTTTTTCCACATTTGATTATGTTGAGTAGGGATGAGTGAATTGAATCTGATGAATCCGATTTCATTGAAAATTCCGAATCCTGGGAAGGCGGGAACAAGGGTTAGTGGGATGACCCATATGAATCCGATTTCATTGAAAATTCCGAATCCTGGGAAGGCGGGAACAAGGGTTAGTGGGATGACCCATAATCACATGCAGCATGCAGCCTATCAGCAGCCAGCCACCCCTGTGATGTCACAGCCCTATATAATCGGTAGCCATCTTGCGGCCAGTCACTTAAACCTTTTATTGCAGAGAGGGAGAGAGAGGGACAGACAGCAGTGTGTGTTGCACAGAAAAGCATTTTTACAGTAGCCATTTACCTCCCAGTCACATCAGCGTTCTATTGCAGAGAGGGACAGAGAACAGTGTGTGGCACAGAAAAGCTTTTTTACAGCAGCGATTCACCTCAAGCCCAAATCCAGCCTAGAAGCACTGGTAGGGAAGGGCGTGAGATTGAGAGAGAAAGTGAAATTTTTGGTGTATTACACAGCGACTGTTTGCTGCAGCACTGGTGTGTACAACAACTGAAAAGCTAATAGTAGCCAATCAGTTAGGGTGAGCAGAGCACTATAACCATTTTGTCCTCTATTAAGTGTAACCTGTGCATACATCTAAGTGGTGTACCATTTTGTTCCTGTCAAAGTCTTAAGGGCCTAGATACTGTGAAAGGCCAGGCAAAAGTACACACCTGCTGGTGTTGTAGACAAATACTGTTTTAAGCGTACTGAAGCGCATTGTCCTCCCCTCATAAGTGCATACCACATACGTACATCTAAGTGGTGTACTATTTTGTTCCTGTTAAAGCCTTAAGGGCCTAGATACTGTGAAAGGCCAGCGAAAAGTTCACACCTGCTAGTGTTGTGGACAAATACTGTTTTAAGCATACTGGAGCACATTGTCCTCCCCTTATAAGTGCATACCACCTACGTACATCTAAGTGGTGTACCATTTTGTTCCTGTTAAAGTTTAAGGGCCTAGATACTGTGAAAGGCCAGGCAAAAGTTTTCACCTGCTGGTGTTGTAGACAAATACTGTTTTAAGCGTACTGGAGCGCATTGTCATCCTCTCATAAGTGCATACCACATACGTACATCTAAGTGGTGTACCATTTTGTACCTGTTAAAGTCTTAAGGGTCTAGATACTGTGAAAGGCCAGGCAAAAGTACATACCTGCTGATGTTGTAGACAAATACTGTTTTAAGCGTACTGGAGCGCATTGTCCTCCCCTCATAAGTGAACACCACATTTGTACATCTAAGTGGTGTACTATTTTGTTCATGTTAAAGTCTTAAGGACCTAGATACTGTGAAAGGCCAGCCAAGAGTACACACCTGCTGGTGTTGTAGACAAATACTGTTTTAAGCATACTGGAGTGTAATGTACTTCCCTCATATACGCACTAACTATGTCAGGCAGAGAAGTGCCAGGATGTGCAAAAGCCTAAATTCATCAGGAAAAGGTCCCAACAGACTAGGGACGAGTGGCAGCAGGAGTCGCAGCGAGAGGCCTGAGCTCCCGGTATCAGCTAGCGGTCGTGTCTCCACCAGCAACCCATCTGCCTTCATCGATTGGTTAACACAGTCATCTACTTCATCACAAGTACATCTGACACCCCCAGTCAAAAGTCGGTGGGTTCCTCAAACACAACCCTCAGTTGGCATGGCCCGGGAGCAGTCCCTGTCCTCCCATTGCCTCTGTCCTATGCTTTTCTCACCCCCACAGAAGTATATTATGATGTGGGTACAACTCCACTATTTAGTGAGGATGATCTACTAGAGGACAGTCAGCAGCTACTGCCCAGCCAAGAAGTGGAGGAGACATCCACTGCTTCCTCCACTAGGCAGGCAAGTAGTGATGAGGAGAGTGGTGTGGGAGGTGGTGTTGCGAGTGTTCAGGCTCCCAAAGCAGACACTGTTGAGAAACCTGAGGAGGATATCAGTGATGTGCAGTCACAACTCGATGATGATGAAGCCGATCACACTTGGGAGCCGGGTGCAGAAGGGGCTTCATCATCATCAGGAGAAGAGGGTTGCAGGTTGTCCGTGAGGCAGCAGCTGAGCCAGCAAGGTGGTAGCATGGTTGGCAGTCAGCATGGTGGCAGAAGTGGAAGTCTGGAGCCAAACGTGCCCGGGGCAGACCAACTGCTTCGCGGCTGCCTACCTTCCTGGGAGGTAGTGGAACAGGGGTTACTGAAGTCTCCGGCAGTAGCAGTCAATCAGTGCAGACTGTTGGGGGGAAAATCAGCTACTCGACAGTGTAGCAGTTTTTCATCAAGCATCCGGAGGAGGTTAACCACGGCCCTGCGTCAACATTTGCAGCATCACCATGAAGTTGGCTGGGAGAACCGTGGCTCCGATGAGGTGGTCCAGCCTGTTGCATCACCCAGTGGCACGTCGCTCCCTGTTTCAGCCAGCCAAAGCTCCAATACCTCAGCCACAGGGAGCCCATCTTCTGTCGCTCTAGATGCTCCTGCTCCTCCTACTTCGAGTCAGTCATTTCACCAGCACACCCTCCTTGAGCTGCAGCGTCAGAACAGTGTCCCCCAACATAGTCTGATTTGCGATGTTTCCACACGATGGAATTCCATCCTCTATATGTTGGACCGACTATACTAACAGAGAAAAGCAATCACCGATTTCTTGATGATCCAAGCGGATAAGGGGACACCTTTGTGTAACTTCAATGTCAACCAGTGGCAGCTCATACGTGACACCTGCCGTTTGCTCAGGGCCCTTTGAGGAAGCCACATTATATGTCAGTCACCAGGATTAAGGGATGAACAACGTCATTACACTGCTTTATCTACTACAACACGTGTTGGCAACAATGGCTGGTCAGGGTGTTGGAGACGTGGCACCTACATTGGCGCCTACATCTCATGGCGACCTGAGCCCTGTAGGGGCTGAACTGGAGGAGGAGGAGGAGGAGGAAGGGGAGGGACACAGTGGAAAACAATTTAGGTTTCACGAGATGGGCGGTTTTTCTAGTCATCTGACAGGAGAGGAGGAGCAGGAGCAGCTAGAGGAGCTAGAGGGTTATGCAGAAGGCGAGACAGAGGACCCAGACACCCCGTGGCAGTATGCAGTGGAGATGGAGGCAGGGAGTCCCTATGAGTCACTTGCACAAATGGCACGATGTATGCTCACTTGCTTGCATAGTGACCACCAAATTGTCACCATTCAGCAGCGGGATGACTTCCGGCTCTCCACCTCATTGGATCATTGCTACGGGCACAAAATGGGGGCTTTTTTTACACTCACTGAGAAGGAGGACAAACTGACCTACTACAGAGACATCCTACTTATTCAGTTATGCACCATCTGCGCCATCATCCATCCTCTCGTAAGTCTGACTCAGGGGCCCTCTGCACTCACCTTCCACTACCATGGCTGCTGGGGAGCGGTGGCAGGAGCAGTACCAGCTCCATCAGCAGCAGCCTAAGTCTACAGTCACTGATGAGTAGCTTTCTTCACCCGCATAGTGAAGTAACTCATCAGCAGCAGGTAGACCTGGAGCAAGACCTGAACCAGCAGGTTGTGGCATACCTTGACATGACCATGCCAACACACCTTGAACATCCGCTGGACTTCTGGACAGCCAAACTTGATTTGTGGCCGAACAAGCAGAGTTTGCCCTGGAAAAGCTGTCCTGCCCGGCCAGTAGTGTGCCATCAGAGCGGGTGTTTAGTGTGGCCGGGGCCATAGTCACCCCAAGGAGAACCTTTGTAAAGATGAATCAGGCATGGATCAGCTAGGATTTCCACCCATTAATGCCTGATAAATCAGATTAGATTGACCATGGTGCCACACCAACATGTCACAAACATGGATAGTGCTAAACATTTTTAAAGTGCTGCTCCCCAGATATGCATTAAGTAAAACTTAACTTTTAATAATATTCCTAGGATAAATATAAAATATATGTACACAACATTTTTTTTTTTTATCAAAAAAGGAAAGGTGTGCTAAAAGCACCATGTGCCACTTACACCACCAAGTATGATGTGATGCCAAGACCTCCAAAAGGTGGAATGGAACAACGTATGGTCCATTGTAACCGGTGGGGGTAAAAACTTCCCCTGTAAGGCTCTACTCTCGCATTATTAACTCCCTTCTTGGCAAGTGTTACTTGCCTTAAAAAGGGTGTCCCCACACAGGAACCTCTCCCTATTTCCCCCTACAAACACTGCCATTTCCCAGGGTTTTTACATGGAAATAGAGAGAATTTCCTGTGTGGGGACGCCCTTTTTAGGGCAAGTAACACTTGCCAAGAAGGGAATTAATAGGGCAGGAGTAGGGCCTTACAGGGGAAGTTTTTACCCCCACCTGCTACAATGGGCAATACGTTATTCCCTTTCGAGGAAAGTTTTACTTTTCTTAAAAAGGGTGGTCCCACACAGGAACCAATCCCTATTTCCACCTAAAAACCCTGGGAAATGGCAGTGTTTGTAGGTGGAAATAGGGAGAGGTTCCTGTGTGGGGACGCTTTTTAGGGCGAGTAACACTTGCCAAGGAGGGAATCAATAATGCAAGAGTAGTGTCTTACAGGGGAAGTTTTTACCCCAGCGGTTACAATGGACCATGCGTTGTTCCCTTCAACCTTTTAGAGGTCTTTGCATCTCATCAATACTTGGTGGTGTAGGTGGCACATGGTGTTTTTTGCACACCTTTCCTTTTTATTTAAAAAAAATATTTTGGGTCCATATATTTTATCCTAAGCATATTATTAAAAGTTACGTTTTACGTAATGCATATCCTCAATACTTACTTGTGCACACTAACACTTTTACAAAAGAGACCGTTTACTTTCAGCATACCTGCCTTAACTACTATTCTGATCCTGCCACCATTCTGATGCCACACATCTGATGCCAAGTTCTTCTTTATTCACCCACCTACCTCACCGGGTACTGGTATTGCCACACACCGCCCCACTCTGTCACCGGGTCACTTTCAGGACTCCTGATGCTGCTGCTGCCACCTCTAGGCTGTCTCATTCTGCCACCATATGTTCTTCTCGTGCTGATGCCAGCTCCAGGCTGTTGCTTTCTGCCACCAAATATTCTCTTCATGCTGATGCCAGCTCCAAGCTGTCTCATACTGCCACCATAAATTCTCCTCATGCTGCCGCCAACTCCAGGCTATGTCATTTAGCCACTATATGGTCTCCTCATGCAGCCGCCACCTCCAGCTGTGTCATTCAGCCACTATATGATCTACTCATGCCGCCGCCACCTCCACGCTGTGTCATTCAGTTACTATATGGTCTCCTCATATTGATGCCACCTCTAGATTCTAATAGTGACACCTCTGATCTGCAGGTCTTACTGAATAACAGTATTATGTCATTAACCCATATGTACATCTAAGTAGTGCACTATTTTGTACTTGTTAATCTGTCAAGGCCTAGATACTGTGAAAGTCCAGGCAAAAGTAATCACCGGCTGGTGATTTACTTAAATATGTTTTTTAAGCGTACTGTACCACATTTTCCTTCCCTCATAAGTGCATAACACATACGTACATCTAAGTAGTGTACTATGTTGTACCTGTTAATCTGTCAAGGGCCTAGATACTGTGAAAGTCCAGGCAAAAGTAATCAGCGGCTGGTGTTTTACAAAAATAATTTTTTTAAGCGTACTGTACCACATTTTCCTGCCCTCATAAGTGCATACCACATACGTACATCTAAGTAGTGCACTATTTTGTACTTGTTAATCTGTCAAGGGCCTAGATACTGTGAAAGTCCAGGCAAAAGTTATTACTGGCTGGTGTTTTTACTCAGATACTTTTTTAAGTGTACTGTACCACATTTTTCTGCCCTCTTAAGTGCATACCACATACGTACATCTAAGTAGTGTACTATTTTGTACCTGTTAATCTGTCAAGGGCCTAGATACTGTGAAAGTCCAGGCAAAAGTAATCACCGGCGGGTGTTTTACAAAAATACTGAGTTTTTAAGGGTACTGTAGTGCATTTTTCTGCCCTCATAAGTGAATACCACATATCTTCATCTAAGTAGTGTACTATTTTGTACCTGATAATCTGTCAAGGGCCATAGATACTGTAAAAGTACAAGCAAAAGTAATCACCATCTGGTGTTTTACTCCAATATGTTTTTTAAGCGTACTGTAGTGCATTTTTCTGCCCTCTTTGTTCCACAACAAATGGTCTGCTGGTTATAATAGTCTTTAGACAGTATAATACATACCCAGCAGTCCATTCCTAATAGTCTGCGAGAGAGTGCAATTTTGGGTTTATTACACAGCAACTGTGTGCTGCAGCACTGTTGTGTTTTTTTGTCCTTTGTTGGAGAACACCAAACCCCCCAAACTTTTTCAAAGGGCAGGTTTTTTTTAAACTAACTATTTCACTTTTTAATCGCTGCTCAACAGAGGATAAGGGTGCTGACTTCATTTTTCACTTAAGAGCTGCAAAGTGTCAATTCAGTTTTGTAATAAAAGACAGCAAACACATAACAATTATTTAAATCACAAAATCTTTCAAATATAAATAAAAATTACAAATTAACACAGTCATATATTGTGACTCCTAACAAACAAATATATAAAATGGCTATAGACACTTTAAGCAAGTGCCCTGAGAAAAACTCTTGTATAAAAAAATAAGTATTTCGCTTATAAAAATGAAATACTGGCGAGACATGTTAACTTTAGATAATATAATGCAAAAACATACAAAAAAGTTAGCACAGTTAAGAAATGTGCGAAAAACTAAAAATGTCATTGGTATAAATAGTACTACTGCAAGTAGTCAACTGCAATTTTTTTATCCATTAAAAATTCAGATATTGAATCCAGAGATCATTGTCTTGTTTCATCTTTTCATCTTGTTTCATCTTTCATCATGTTTCCTTCATTATTGCCAAGAACTCCATGGTCAGCCTGTATTTCCAGTAGAACTATAAGAGTATGGATTTGGCACTGGATTCTGATTTGAAGAAGAGGATGGATCTGCATAATTGTATGGCAAATTGGCACCAAAGGGGCCAGAAACTGAATATATCTGTGCTTGAATCTGTCCATTGAAATAAGAGTAAGGCTGGTTTGTATTATAGGAATTTGGCACTGCAAATGCAGATGACTGATTATAAGTATTGGTTGACTGTGTATTGTAGGAAACATGTGGGTATCCTTGAGTTACTCTCCCAACATTATTGCCATGTTGATACCAGTAATAAAAGGAATATTGACAAGGATTAGCAGAAACAGGGAACTGTGGATACTGACCACTGGCTGTTGGAATTGACTGACTATCCCATTAGATTTACCATTTTGTAGTTCCTCAGTTCCAGTAGGCTTTAAGTCGTTCATTCTTTGTTGTGGTTCTTCAGTGGCAGAATTAAGTTGTATCATGTTTTCCTGTTCCTCCGATGAGCCAATGTCACTGGAACACACAATACTCATATTGTCATCTAATGAAGAATTCTTTTCTTCAGAGAACATATGTATCCTTTTATTATTTTGAATGTCAGGTGGAATTCTGACATTTTCTGATTAGAAAGGAATTTTGAAATCTGGGACACAGGTAAAAATAAGTATTTTTAAGCGTACTGTAGCACATTTTTCTGCCCTCATAAGTGCATACAACATACCTACAGCTAAGTAATGTACTATTTTGTACCTGTTAATCTGTCAAGGGTCTATATACTGTGAAAGGACAGCCAATAGTGCACACCTGATGCTGTTCTAGACAAATACTGTTTTAAGCGTAGTGAAGCGTGTTGTACTCCTCTCATATACGCAATAAGTATGTCAGGCAGAGTAGTGCCAGGACATGCACAGTGGAGTGGCAGAGATCTAAATTCATCAAGCGCAGCCAGAGGTTGCAGAAGACTGGGGGCTTGTGGCAGCCGGAGTCGCAGCAAGAGGTCTGAGCTCTCGGTGTCAGCTAGCAGTTGTGTCTCGAACAGCAACCCAGCAACCATGATTGATCGGTTCACTTGGTCATCCACTTCATCCCAAGTGACATCCAACACCCCCAGTCAACAGTCGGTGGGTTCTTCAGACTCAACCCTCAGTTGGCATGGCACTCATGCTGCGGCTGCCACCTCATTGCTTTCTCATTGTGCTGCCATGTGACATGTGACTCCTTGTTAAATTTGGTCCTGTGTACCCACACGCTGGGGCCCGGGGAACTAAAACTTGGGAGTTAAACTTTCAATTTCAAAATCCTCAATTTAAATTTAAAAATCTTAGATTTAAGTTTAAAAATCTTAAATTTAAATATCTTAAATTTAAATTTAAAAATCTTACATTTCAATGGTCTCCTCATGCTTCAGCCACCTCCAGATTCTAATAGCGACACCTCTGATCTGCATGTCTTACTGAATAACAGTATTATTTCACTAACCCAGCACACACCCTATGCGTGTTACAGCAAGGCAAATAGTTCTACACCCCTATTGAAGCTCTCTGTAGGCCAG
The DNA here is from genome assembly GCF_029499605.1 of Hyla sarda. NCBI lineage: Eukaryota > Metazoa > Chordata > Amphibia > Anura > Hylidae > Hyla > Hyla sarda. The sequence continues at coordinate 248,152,509 of NC_079192.1, forward strand.
AAATATATATTTTTAATAGCGATTCACCGCAAATAAATTCAGACCGAAGAACATTTTGGGGGGGAATTTGCTCCTCTCTAATGTAAAGGCCTTGTGCTAAAATCAAAAAAGTAAAACAGGCCTTGGTAAGAGAGGTGAACAAGAACCCAGTGGTCACTCTGGCTGAGCTTCAAAGATGCTGTGCGCTGATGGAATACACTTCCAGAAGATCCACCATCACTGCAGCACTCCACCAATCTAAGGTTTATGGCAGAAATGGAAAAAAAAGCCTTTCTTCAGTAGAATACAAAAGAAAGCCTGCCTGAAGTTTGCAAAAAAATGAAGCGCCTAAAGTTCTCTCAGACTGAGTGAAACAAAACTATCTTTTCCAGTGTTTCCCAAGCGTGATCCTCAAGTACCCCCAACAGTTAATGTTTTCAGGATTTGACCTATTGGAAGTATTTAGTCTGACAAAACCAAGACTGAACTTTTTGGGCTCAATTGTAATCAGCATGTCTGATTGAAATTGGGCACTGCTCATCACATGCCCTATATCATACCTACATTTTAGTAGGGCAGGGGCAGCAGCATGCTGTGGAGGGGGTGGTTCAGTGACAGGGAAATTGGTCACGGTTGGGGGAAGTTAAATGGAGCAAAATATTTTAAAAGATATTTTAAAAGGAAAATGGTCATCCTGTACATCCAATACACTGGGTTATAGTGTTGGTGAAAAGGAGACCGATGAGGGTTCACTGACTCCTATACATACCTGCACTCCAGAGATCTGTCCCTCTGAAGATCGGCTTCCATCTTCAATAAATTGCGCACTGGAGGTGGGCCAGCCAGCTCAATTTGAATATTTATTGTGGCGGGTCAGGTGAGCGCTCTGTCGGCACAGTGCTAACATGACCCGTGGCAATGAATATTCATATTGAGCTGGCGGGACCTCCTTCAGTGCACAATTCACAGAACATGGAAGATGATCTTCGGAGGGACAGATCTCCAGAGTGCAGATACGTATAGGAGTCAGTGACCCCACATGGGTCTTCTTTTCATCCACACTATAACCTAATGTATTGGGTTTAGTGTGGGTGAACAGGATGAGCGTTTTCCTTTAATGAAAACCTGATCCAGAATGCTCTGAACCTAAGACTGGTCCGAAGGTTCAACTTCCAACAGAACAATGACCCTAATTACTGACAAAATTGCAAAGGCAACACAGGAATAGCTAAGCCATTACCTGAACCCAATCAAACATTTATGGTAACATTTTTGTTTTGTTGAAACTTTATGGTCACTTTTTATTTATTTTTTCTGACATATGATATGACAAAAATAAGCAATCATGGTGTTCTGACATTTTTAAGAAAGAAAATAGATACAATTGTTTCAAAAACAAGCAAATTTATATTATATTTTTAAAACAGTTTTTACTTTCTTTTTTTTAACACTTTTAAATGAACATAGGGGACTACTGATTGCTAATACTGAACAATGATTGCTAATACCGAACAATGCAATGCATAGCATTGCTCAGTTTAAGGCAGACTCAGGAATTCGACTGTCATGGGAATAGATCGGACCCTTGCTTAAATGTTGCAGGGGTGCCAATTGGTCAGATGAGCTGTCATTCAGACTCTTAGGTGCCATTATCGCTATTGATCACCTGATATGCGCCATTAACTGTGAGTGCATGGCTGCAGATAACAGTACATAAAAGGAAAACTGACAAGCTGTTTACCCACACTAAACGCTTTACACTGGGTAATAGTCAGCCCTCAAGTCCTGCAGGAATGCGTGGGAACTGAGTTCCTGCACTTTTTTAACAGCAGGAACACCAAGCCCATTAGCGGGAGTTCTGCAGGACCAGATCTTGAGTGGAAATCTTGGGTGAGTTCCTGCACTTTTTTTCTCCAGGACTTGACCCTGGTAATATTGCAGGTGAACAGTACAAAGAGATACCTCTTACTGAAATTATGCAACCGTTTCTCTATGCCGCGCAATACTGGCCCATCTTTTGCATATACATTTTTCTTCACTTTCACACACTAAAGAGATTCAGCAATATGGCATTGAGAGCCATATCTTCTAAACGGCTGCACCAATTTCAGTAAGTGGTACTTCTTTGTAATCCTGTTCACCCGCACTACAACCCAGTGTATTGGGTTTAATGTGGGTTAACAGCCTGCCAGTTTCCCTGTAAGTATCAGGGCAATAGGGCATACATTTATTTTTATTGTTATTAATGGGGTACTACAGTGGAAAACATTTTTTTTTAAATCAACTGGTGCTAGAAGTTAAACAGATTTGTAAATTATTTCTTTCAAAAAAATCTTAATCCTTCCATTACTTATCAGCTACAGAGGAAGTTATTTTCTTTTTGAAATTCTTTTATGTCTCACCACAGTGCTCTCTGCTGACACCTGTCAGAAACTGTCCAGAGCAGGATAAGTTTGCTATGGGGATTTGCTCCTGCGCTGGACAGTTCCTGACATGGACAGAGGTGTCAGCAGAGAGCAATGTGGTCCGACAGAATGGAAATTCAAAAAGAAAATAACTTCTTCTGGAACATACAGCAGCTGTTAAGTACTGGAAGGATTAAGATTTTTAAATAGAAATCATTGTTTAACTTTTAACTGTTTAACTTTCTGGCACCAATTGATTTAAAAAAGTGGTTTTCCACTGGAGTACCCCATTAAGTACCAGGACGCAAGGGCATACCCATACGCCCTGCATACTTTAATAGTATGATTCTGTTAAACGTAATGAAAAATATAAAGACCGTTGCAAAAATAATGTGAGTACATACAAAATATTGTGGCAAGTTGAAGTTTGACATTAGTCTAATTATCGTAGGTCAAAACCTAATACTGTGATAATGCTTTGTGGTGCCTGTTCTGGAACTACAGATATTGCATTTCTTTCTGATACAATGTGATAGAATTTAATACAGAGCTGGAATGTTTTCCTAAAATATTCAACACCAAGATAACTTATGAGCACATAGTAATTCTAGAAGAATAAAAAAAGTATGTAATAATGAAATGCTTTTAACCCCTTCTCATCCCATGACGTACAATTACCTTATGGGTTGGTGGGTTTGGAGGGGGCTAATGGGGACCAACGGTAATCGCGGGGTCCTAATCAGCTAGGATGCTAGCAAGGGTAACTTACCCTCTGCTGTGCCATCCAATTTTCACTCCAGGAAGCCTGGAGTGCCAATAACACTGATCAACGCTGTGCCTATTTCGTAGCATTGGACAGTGTATGTAATTAAAAGATTGCATCACTTCTTATACCAGATAAAAATAAAAACAATCAAGAAGTCCTATTAAGACAAAACAGTACCCATAAAAACTACAGATCACCTGCAAAAATGTGTAATTATCAAGCCCTTTATACAGAAAAATGAAAGAGTTTTAGTGGTCAGAAGAGGACAATTTTAAGCATACTCATTTTCTTACAAAAAGTTCTACTTTTTTTAACTTTTAGGCTAAGTTTCCACTTTTTTTTTTCTGGCAGTTTTTGGAAAACTGCCACTGCAGTTTTTCAGTCAAAGCCAGAAGTGTATTCAAAAGGAATAGGGCGTATAAAGGAAGAACTTACACTTCTCCCCCTTAAGGATCCACTTCTGATTTTGGCTCAAAAACTGCAGTGGCAGTATTCCAAAAACTGCCAGAAAGAAAACCAAGTGGAAATTACAAGTGTAGTAATTACAAAATACAATTGGCCCTGCATACAATAAGTTCTCATATGGGTCTGTAGTTGAAAATGTCAAAGAGTTAGGGATTTTAAAAGGCAAGGAGAAAAAGAACAAAACTCAAAAACGAAAACTGGCCTAGTCATTAATGCCAAAACAACCCCACGTCATCAAAGGGTTACATGATTTATATTTAGGGTTTTATTTACTTCCAAGTAAAATTTTAGTGACAATTGCACTGGTTTAGAAATGGGGAAAAAGCTAGAAAATAACAGTCATTAAAATGTTCAATCACATTTACTGTAAACCTGGATAAAAGAAAAAGCCAAAGTATAATAATAACTTGTGATACTTGTGATAACTTGCAGACACTTGAGCTGGCCATATATGTTGGCTTCTGACTGTTATCTCTTCTGACCCCATACCCATGCTCGCTCAGCTACCTTGATAAGAAAATTGGCATGTTGAAATCATGCTATGTTCACAGGGTGGAATTTCTGAGCGGGATTCAGTGGGAATATTCAGCTCGTAAATTCAACTGTAACAGAGTCCCATTGATTTCAATGAGATTCTGCTGTACTGTGCACACGATAGAAATTCTATTTTTCTGCAGATTCCGCTCAGAAATGCATTTCCGTCTATAAAGATGGTACATTTGTTGTTGGGGTAGGAGCATGTGAGGGAGTGTGTGTATATCTAGGCACTGACTCATTAGCTGGGCTATTTCATTTGCTGCATATTCAAAGTGCTGCTATTTCTAAGTGCACTGGAAAGATATTGCAGGAGACTGACTTGGAGTTTTCAACTGCAACACCTGTGTTTTTGCTGGCCGCTGCAAAACAGGGTTGATATTCCTGGAGGGATATGCAAAGTAGAAAAGAATTTAGGAAAACTAGAAGAATGGTCAGAACTCTGGCAACTAAAATTTAATGTGGATAAGTGCAAGATAATGCACCTGGGGTGTAAAAACCCTCGGGCAGAATATAGAATATTTGACACAGTCCAGACCTAAGAATCTGAGGAAAGGGATTTATTTCAGAAGACTTAAAGGTAGAAAGACAATGTAATAGAGCAGCAGGAAAAGCTAGCAGAATTCTTGAATGTATAGGGAGAGGTATAAGCAGTAGAAAGAGAGATGTGCTCATGCCGCTGTACAAAACACTGGTGAGAATTGTGTGCAGTACTGGAGGCCGTATCTCCAGAAGGATATAGATACTCTAGAGAGAGTTCAGAGAAGAGCTACTAAACTAGTACATGGATTGCTGGATAAAACTTACCAGGAAAGGTTAAAGGACCTTAACATGTATAGCTTGGAAGAAAGAAGACAGAGGGGATATGAAAGAGACTTTTAAATACATGAAGGGAATCAACACAGTAAAGGAGGAGAAGATATTTAAAAGAAGGAAAAACTACCACAAGGACATAGTTTTAAATTAGAGGGGCAAAGGTTAATGCAGTAATATCAGGAAGTATTATTTTATTGAGAAAGTAGTGGATGCATGGAATAGTCTTCCTGCAGAAGTGGTCGATGCAAATTCAGTGAAGGAGTTTAAACATGCATGGGATAAGCATAAGGCTATCCTTCATATTAGATAGGGCCAGGGACTAATGATAGGATTCAGATTATTGGGCAGACTAGATGGGCCAAATGGTTCTTATCTGCCGACACATTCTATGTTTCTATGTTTCATTTCCGAACAGTCCTGGGGCGCCAAATCAAGCAAATGTGCAGAATGTCTGTCTGTATTTTCCAGGCAGACATTCTGCACATTCTTGGCCATGTGAACATAGTCAGAAGGAGTAACAGGAAGCTGTATGATTACTTTCTAGGATGGGAGCATTGGCAGTGTATACTACCATTCCATTGGACATGAAAACTTGTAGACCACTTGTTCTCTTGCTTTGTGTGAATGGAGTAGTAATATTCTTGTTTGACCCCTGCTCTGTTCATCGCCAATGATAATGAATAGAGATGAGCGAATCGAAGGTGACGAACCCGAATTCGTTACGAATTTCATGAAATATTCGATTCACAACAAATGCGAATATTGCCGCGATTCTATAGCATGAATCACTTCATTAAACTCCATTTACTGTGGTCCAAGCTCCAGGGCATCTAAAATGGCAGAACCACGTGTCAGTACATGGGGCAAGGAATTCTCGGAAGGCGGGAAGGCAAGGCGGGAAGGGAAGTAGGCGGGATGATCCTGAATCACATGCATGATGCAGCCTATCAGCAGCCAGTCACCCCTTTGATGTCACAGCCCTATATATTCGGCAGCCATTTTGCAGCTCGTCATATCATTCATTACACTGCATAGAGATAGGACGGACATCGCTGTGTGTGAGTTACACAGAAAAGCTTGTTGCAGCAGCGTTTCACATCCCAGTCACATCAGCATTCTGGTGGACAGAGAGCAGTGGTTTTTTTCACTGAAAAGGATTTCTACTGCAGCCATTAACCTCCCAGTCACTTTCTACAGCATTGTATTACAGAGAGGGGCAGATAGCTGTGTGTTGCCTCATACATTTCAACAAGCTGCCTCAACTTCATAAACCTTAGCAGAGGAGGCAGGAATAATTTTTCAGTTTCAATTCTGTGTCTTTTTTCTACAACAAATCATCTGCTGGTTATATTAGTCTGTAGAAGGTATAACACTCAGCAGCCCATTCCTAATAGTCTTTGACAGAGTGCAATTTTGTGTTTAGTACACAGCTTTTTTGTGCTGCAGCACTGTTGTGTACTGCTGGTGTGCAAAAATACGTGATTTTTAGCATACTGTACCGCATTTTTCTGCCCTCATAAGTGCATACCTGTTACGCCGAGCGCTCCGGGTCCCTGCTCCTCCCCGGAGCGCTTGCGGCGTTCTCCCTTCTGCAGCGTCCCGGTCAGACCCGCTGACCGGGAGCGCTGCACTGACATTCGCGATGGGGATGTGATTTGTATAGCGGGACGCGCCCGCTCGCGAATCGCATCCCAAGCCACTTACCCGTCCCAGTCCCCGGCTGTCATGTTCTGGCGCGCGCGGCTCCGCTCTCTAGGGCGTGCGCGTGCCAGCGCTCTGAGATTTAAAGGGCCAGTGCACCAGTGATTGGTGCCTGGCCCAATCAGTCTAATTAGCTTCCACCTGCTCCCTGTGTATATTACCTCACTTCCCCTGCACTTCCTTGCCGGATCTTGTTGCCTTGTGCCAGAGAAAGCGTTTAGTGTTGTCCAAAGCCTGTGTTTCCAGACCTTCTGCTATTGTTATTGACTACGAACCTTGCCGCCTGCCCCGACCTTCTGCTACGTCTGACCTTGCCTCTGCCTAGTCCTTCTGTCCCACGCCTTCTCAGCAGTCAGCGAGGTTGAGCCGTTGCCGGTGGATACGACCTGGTTGCTACCGCCGCAGCAAGACCATCCCGCTTTGCGGCGGGCTCTGGTGAAAGCCAGTAGCAACCTAGAACCGGTCCAATGACACGGTCCACGCCAATCCCTCGCTGACACAGAGGATCCACATCAAGCTAGCCGAATCCTAACAATACCACATATGTACATCTAAGTAGTGCACTATTTTGTACTTGTTAATCTGTCAAGGGCCTAGATACTGTGAGAGTCCAGGCAAAAGTAATCACTGGCTGGTGTTTTACTAAAATACGTTTTTTTAAGCGTACTGTACCGCATTTTTCTGCCCTAATAAGTGCATACCACATATGTACATCTAAGTAGTGTACTATTTTGTACCTGTTAATCTGTCAAGCGCCTAGATACTGTGAAAGTCCAGGCAAAAGAAATCACCGGTGGGTGTTTTACAAAAATACAGAGTTTTTAAGCATACTGTGGTGCATTTTTCTGCCCTCATAAGTGCATACCACACACCTACATCTAAGTAGTGTACTATTTTGTACCTGTCAATCTGTCAAGGGCCTACATACTGTGAAAGGACAGCCAAAAGTAATCACCAACTAGTGTTTTACTCTAATACATTTATTAAGCGTACTGTAGCCCATTTTTCTGCCCTCATAAGTGCATACCACATACCTACATCTAAGTAGTGTACTATTTTGTACCTGATAATCTGTCAAGGGCCTGGATACTGTGAAAGTCCAGGCAAAAGTACCCACCGGCTGGTGTTTTACTCAGATACTTTTTTAAGCGTACTGTAGCGCATTTTTCTGCCCTCATATGTGCATACCACATAACTAAATCTAAGTAGTTTACTATTTTGTACCTGTTAATCTGTCAAGGGTCTATATACTGTGAAAGTCCAGGCAAAAGTACCCACCGGCTGGTGTTTTACTCAGATACTTTTTTAAGTGTACTGTAGCACATTTTTCTGCCCTCATAAATGAATACCACATACCTACATCTAAGTAGTGTACTATTTTGTACATGTTAATCTGTCAGGGGCCATATATACTGTGAAAGTCCAGGCAAAAGTAATCACTGGCTGGTGTTTTACTCAGATACTTTTTTAAGTGTACTGTAGTGCATTTTTCTGCCCTCTTTGTTCCACAATAAATGGTCTGCAGGCTATATTAGTCTGTATATAGTACAATACATACCCAGAAGTCCATTCCTAATAGTCTGTGAGAGAGTGCAATTTTGGGTTTATTACACAGCAACTGTGTGCTGCAGCACTGTTGTGTTTTTTTGTCCTTTGTTGGGGAACACCAAACCCCCCAAACTTTATTAAAGGGCATGTTTTTTAAACTAACTATTTTACTTTTTAATTGCTGCTCAACAGATGATAAGGGTGCTGACTTCATTTTTTACTTAAGAGCTGCAAAGTGTCAATTCAGTTTTCTAATAAAAGACAGCAAACACATCACAATTATTTAAATCACAAAATCTTTCAAATATAAATAACAATTACAAATTAACACAATCATATATTGTGACTCCTAACAAACAAATACATAAAATAGCTATAGACACTTTAAGCAAGTGCCCTGAGGAAAACTCTAGTATAAAAAATGGTAAAATATATAAAAATAAGTATTTTGCTTATAAAAATGAAATACTGTCGAGACATGTTAACTTTAGATAATATAATGCAAAAACATACAAAAAAAGTTAGCACAGTTAAGAAATGTGCCAAATACTAAAAATGTCATTGGCATAAATAGTAGTACTACTGCAAGTAGTCAACTGCAAATTTTTTTCATTAATAATTCAGATATTGAATCCAGCAATCATTGTCTTATTTCATCTTTTCATCTTGTTTCATCTTTCATCGTGTTTCCTTCATTATTGCCAAGAACTCCATGGTCAGCCTGTATTTCCAGTAGAACTATAAGAGTATGGATTTGGCACTGGATTCTGATTTGAAGAAGAGGATGGATCTGCATAATTGTATGGCAAATTGGCACCAAAGGGGCCTGAAACTGAATACATCTGTGCTTGAATCTGTCCATTGAAATAAGAGTAAGGCTGGTTTGTATTATAGGAATTTGGCACTGCAAATGCAGATGACTGATTGTAAGGATTGGTTGACGGTGTATTGTAAGAAAACATGGGGGTATCATTGAGTTACTCTCCCAGCATTATTGCCATGTTGATACCAGTAATAAAAGGAATATTGCCAAGGACTAGCAGAAACAGTGAACTGTGGATACTGACCACCGGCTATTGGAGTTGACTGACTATCCCATTAGATTTACCATTTTGACATTCCTCAGTTCTAGTAGACTTTAAGTTGTTCATTCTTTGTTGTGGTTCTTCAGTTGCAGAATTAAGTTGCATCATGTTTTCCTGTTCCTTCGATGAGCTAATGTCACTGGAACACACAATATACTCATATTGTTAACTAATTAAGGATCCTTTTCTTTAGAGAACATATGTATATTTTTATTATTTTGAATGTCTGGTGGAATTCTGACATTTTCTGATTATAAAGGAATTTAGAAATCTGGGACACAGGTAAAAATAAGTATTTTTAAGCGTACTGTAGCATATTTTTCTGCCCTCATAAGTGCATACAACATACATACATCTAAGTAATGTACTATTTTGTACCTGTTAATCTGTCAAGGGTCTATATACTGTGAAAGGACAGCCAATAGTGCACACCTGCTGCTGTTCTAGACAAATACTGTTTTAAGCGTAGTGAAGCATATTGTACTCCTCTTATGTACGCAATGAGTATCAGCCAGAGTAGTGCCAGGACATGCACAGTGGAGTGGCAGAGACCTAAATTCATCAGGCGCAGCCAGAGGTTGCAGAAGACTGGGGGCGTGTGGCAGCCGGAGTCGCAGCGAGAGGTCCCGCTGTCAGCTAGCAGTTGTGTCTCGAACAGCAAACCAGCAGCCGCGATTGATCGGTTCACTCGGTCATCCACTTCATCCCAAGTGACATCCGACACTCACAGTCAACAGTCGGTGGGTTCCTTAGACTCAACCCTCAGTTGGCATGGCCCTCATGCTGCGGCTACCACCTCACAGCTTTCTCATTGTGAAATCTTAAATTTCAATGGTCTCCTCATGCTTCAGCCACCTCCAGGCTGTGTCATTCAGCCACTATATGGTCTCCTGATGCTGCTACAAACTCCAGGCAGTCATTCAGCCACTATATGGTCTCCTCATACTGATGCCATCTCCAGGCTCTGTCATTGTGCCACCATGTGACTCCTTGTTAAATTTGGTCCTGTGTATCCATACGCCGGGGCCCGGGGCACTTAAACTTGGGAGTTAAAATTTCAATTTCAAAATCCTCAAATGTCAATTTCAAAAATCTTAAATTTAAATTTAAATATCTTAAATTTCAATAGTCTCCTCATGCTTCAGCCACCTCCAGGCTGTGTCATTCAGCCACTATATGTTCTCCTCGTGCTGCCAACACCTCCAGGCTGTGTAATTCATCCAATATATGGTTTACTGATGCTTCAGCCACCTCCAGGCTGTGCCATTCATCCAATATATGGTTTGCAGATGCTTCAGCCACCTCCAGGCTGTGACATTCATCCAATATATGTTTAACTGATGCTTCAGCCATCTCCAGGCTGTGCCATTCATGCAATATATGGTTTACTGATGCTTCAGCCAGCTCCAGTCTGTGTCATTCAGCAACTACATGGTTTGGTGATGATGCTGAGCATAGGACATTACCTATATATGTTTATGGTAGCACTAGGTACCATACATCTTCAATTAAAATAAAAATTCACAATTTATTCTTAGGGCTTGTGAAGCCCTCTTGTGTACTCATGCTGCTGACATCTCTATTCTGTGTCATTCAGCAACTACATGCTTTAGTGATGCTGCTGGGCCTTTGACATTACCTATATATGTTTATGGTAGAACTAGGTACCATACATCTTCAATGGAAATTTCAAAATTCATATTTTAAGCTAAGGGATTGTGAAGCCCCAGTGTCTACTCATGCTGCTGCCAGCTCCAGGCTGTGTCATTCAGCAACTACATGGTCTCCTCATGCTTCTGCCAACTCCAGGCTGTGCCATTCAGACACTATATGGTCTCCTCATGCTTAAGCCAACACCAGGCTGTGTCATTCAGCCACTATAGGGTCTACTCATGCTTCAGCCAACTCCAGGCTGTGTCATTCAACCACTGAATGGTCTCCTCATGCTTCAGCCACCTCCAGGCTGTGTCATTGAGCCAACATATGGTTTACTGATGCTGCTGGGCCTGGGCCTTATAATTTTTATGGTAGCACTAGCTACCATAAATCTTTAATTTAAATTTAAAAATTCATCTTAATTTTAGGGATTGTCAAGCCCTAGTGTCTACTCATGCTACCGCCAGCTCCGTACTATGTCATTCAGGAACTATATGGTCTCCTCATACTGATGCCACCTCCAGGCTCTGTCATTGTGCTGCCATGTGACATGTGACTCCTTGTTAGATTTTGTCCTTTCTACCAACACGCCGGGGACCGGGACACTAAAACGTGGGAGTTGAAATTTTAATTTAAAAATCCTCAATTTCAATTTAAAAATCTTAAAATTATATTTAAAAATCTTACATTTCAATGGTCTCCTCGTGCCAACTCCAGGCTGTGACATTCAGACACTATATGGTCTTCAGTCAACTCCAGGCTGTGTCATTCAGCCACTATATGGTCTCCTTATGATTCAGCCACCTCCAGGCTGTGTCATTCAGTCAATATATGGTTTACTGATGCTGCTGGGCCTGGGCCTAAAAAAATGTATGGTAGCACTAGCTACTATAAATCTTCAATTTAAATTTCAAAATTCATCTTTTAATCTTAGGGATTGTGAAGCCCTAGTGTCTACTCATGTTGCTGCCAGCTCCAGGCTGTGTCATTCAGCAACTATATGGTCTCCTCATACTGCCAAAACCTCCACGCTGTGTCATTCAGCCAATATATGGTCTCCTCATGCTGCCAACACCTCCACGCTGTGTCATTCAGCAACTATATGGTCTCCTCATGCTGCCAACACCTTGATGCTGTGTCATTTAGCCACTATATGGTCTCCTCATGCTGCCAACTCCTCTACGCTGTGTCATTCAGCCACTATATGGTCTCCTCATACTGAAGCCACCTCCAGGCTCTGTCATTGTGCCGCTGTACGGCAGTGATTCTAAAAGCAATGCCTGTAATCTGCATGTCATACTGAATAACAGTATTATTTCACTACCTTCAGCACACTCCATATGCGTGTTAGAACAAAGAAAAGCGTTCTATACCCCTATTTCATGAAAAAATTTGATTTGGATCGAATCCGAACTTTGACTCAATTCTAAATAATGAATTTCTTCATTAGCGACACCCCTGCATATCCTGTATAATGTATAGATGTGAGCCGCTTTCTCCTGCGCTTGCATCTCTGCAATAGATAGAATGATCGCAGAGGGTGTCAGGAGTGACACTTGCTGTGACCTGTCCTCAACTGCAGGTACTGCTGCTCCCAACATGGATCCCACTCTGCTCCATTTTGGGAGATGTAGTACCTGCATTAATAGACAGATCACAGAGAGTGTCACTTCTGACACCCTATGCGATCGTCCTGTATAATGTATAGATGAGGGTGGGCGGCCGCTCTCTTCGGGAAATATTACAGCTCTCTTCGGGAAATATGAATAGGTGTATATATATATATATATATATATGGCAGTGCAGGGGACCAAAGAAGAGCGGCCGGCCGCATCTATACATTATACAGGAGGATCGCAACAGGCGTCAGAAGTGACACGGGCGATCTGTCAATTTTGCATCTAAAAATCCATATGACGGCTTATTTTTTGCGCCACAAATTCTACTTTTCAATTACATCAGTCATTTCACCCAAGAATCTACAGCGAAATGGGAAAATAAATCATTGTGTGACAAAAGTGTAGAAAAAAACTCAATTTTGTACATTTTGGGGGCTTCTGTTTCTACGCAGTACATATTTCAGTAAAAATGACACTTTATCTTTATTCTGTAGGTCCATAGGATTAAAATGATACCCTACTTATATAGGTTTTATTTTGTCGTACTTTTGGAAAAAATTATAACTACATGCACGAAAATTGATACATTTAAAATTGTCCTATTATGACCCCTATAACTTATATACAGGGTGGCATGAGGGCTAATTTTTTGTGCCGTGATCTGAAGTTTTAATTGGTACCGTATTTGTTTTGATCTGACTTTTATTCCTTTTTTATGGTAAAAAAGTGACCAAAAATACGCTATTTTAGACTTTGGAATTTTTTTGCGTATGCGGTTTAATTAATTATATAATTTTATAGTTCGGACATTTATGCACGCAGTGATACCACATTTATTTTATTATGTTTATATATTTTTTATATGGAATTTGAGAAAAGGGGGGTGATTTAAACTTTTAATAAGGAAGGGGTTAATGTGTGTGTTTTTAAACTTTTTTTTTTTTTACACTTTTAGTCCCCTTAGGGGACTTTTAGGAGGAATCATTTGATTCCTCATACAGATCAATGTGTTGTTCTGCGGTCTGATCGGTGTGTTCTGCGCTCGATTGATAAAGCCTGGTCCTGCCAGGCTTTATCATTCTGAGCGCCAAAGCCGACACAGGAGGAGAGGTAGGCCCTCAGGCTACCTCCACAGTGGATCACCCCCACCCCCACCCCCCCGTGATCGCACTGCAGTGGGGACCACCAGGGATGGGAAAAGGCACCTTTAAGTCCTCTAAGTTGTGAAGTCAGGCCTCCATGGCCTAGATTTGTCTTGCAGTACATTCTACAGATAAGATTTGAATCTTGGGAATTTAAAGGAAAATCAATATATCTAATATTTTGTCAAGGTACTGAAACCATTCCTAAACAATAATAGAATATCTTTGGGATGAAGGGTTGTATTTGGTCTGCTCCCCAGGTGGTTGTAACCACTTTACACCATAAACACCCCACAAGCCCCATTGCCTCACTATAGCCATGACAATTTGGCCCTTGACAAAGCTCAGATCCTTACATTTGACTATTTCTCCTACTTTCAAGACATTACTTTCAATGACTCACTGTCAACTAGCTACCTAAAATATTTTGTCCCTTGATGGGTGACATTGTCAAAAGGCATTTAATCTTATTCACAGAAAATATTAGTGATTTTAAAGTTTTATGACTGTTCAGTGTAAAGCAGTTCAACATTTTATCACTTTCGACTGCATATATTTACGGGTTAATAACTGTTTATCTTTTATTGTTTAGCAAAGAAGATGAAGAATCAGATGTTTTTCAGGCAGAAATTCCGGCAGCAACAGGTACTATATTAAACATCTCACATCAATGCCGATCAAATAACTATGTTTAATATGTTCTGTGTCCTTTTAACCTATACAATTCTTTTAAAATATCTTTCTGTTCCAGAGAAATTTATTCCGAGAATAATTTGTTCACATGATGACTTTTCTGAAAATAACAATAGTGAAGAAAAAGAAGATACAAGTGAAGAAAAGAACAATGAGGACGAAAGCGATGTGCAATTGTTTGTAAGTCTTTTTTGGGGCGATATTGAATCTGTCAATGTTCTTGTTTTAATTCTAACAAATTGGGGTAATTTACTCTTCTTTCATATACATGTAGTTTTGAAAAGATAAAGATAGTATGCTTTTTACTGCATTTCATTCTTTGTTGGAAAGGTATTCCATTGTCATTTCATTTTGTACACTTGGATTCTTTTTACATCTTTACAAAGCAGTGGCTTTATTGTGTGGGCTAGAATATGCACATTTAAATATATTCTTCCTATTTATCATGTTTAATAGGAAATGGATCTATTGTTCACTTTATATTTTTATTCACACTGGGGATAATTATGTTTTTAGCTTCAGCTTCTATTTTTTTCAATTCGTTGTTAATTACCGTTTATTTTTATTCTATTTTGCTGTTTTTCAGAGCCACTGACTGAAATGTTAAAGGGAAACTAGTGTAAAATTAGCTTATTTCCTTTTATTATATAGTGTATGCTACAAAAGACCTTTATTATGGGTTTCAGAAAGAGCACTTGTAAAGGATGATTATAGTAGGAATACATGACCTCCTACTCTCACCTTTACACAACATAGAATCCAGAGCCACCTGTGTTCTGGGCATAAATGGTTGCCCTCATCTACATTTAGAATGTATTGTAGTTTCAGGAAGTTAGAAATGCTACTTAGGAAACACCACACAAATAATGATTTTTAAGTGGTAAAATGGGATAAAATTATTAAAAATTATCCAGATGATAAACACAAAAATACGCAGTCATGAATAACACCATTAATATACCGTAAAACAATGTATATTTGTAAAACAATAAACTATAAAAGCAGTACCCATTTTAGACAAGCAGAAGTAGCAGAATGTAACAAGATATGGCTGTGTGTCCATAAGACATACTGCTGCATTCAGTACCTCAACATTAGGCATTATTTAGCACAGTATTCTTCTCAGAATATGTAACCAAAAACACTGAGCAAAATATTGACCAAAGAACAGTTTGAGCTTAGCCTTAAACAAAGAAAACTAAAGGGGTTAAAGGGGTTTTGGAGGATAAAAATTATTTATTTCATCGGTTGGAGGCAGTGTAAAAAAAATAAATAAAGGTATGAAACTTACCTTCCCCAATCTCCCAGTTACTGATTCCCACTCGTCACTGCCTTCACCTGGTTACATTGATGTATGTTTCTCGCAGAAGCTGTACTGCTCAGTCAATTTCTGGCCATAGTAGTGCCCTGACCGGTTGAGAAAGCAGTTCATGCGGGGACAATGCATTACTGAATCCAACCCTGGCTGATAACAAGTGATCACAGTGGGTCTCAGGAGTGAGACTTGGTATGATCAAAACTTTTGACATGTGTGGGCACGTTATACTTTTTTTTTACTAATTAAATTAACCCTTTAATACTTAATATTATTTTAAAGGGGTTATCCACCATAAGGTGATTTTAGTACGTACCTGGCAGACAGTAATGGACATGCTTAGGAAGGATCTGCACTTGTCTTCGGGCTAAATGGCTATGTTGTGAGATTACCATAATATTGTGACTAGCTTTTTGCGAACTGGTTTTTCCTGTTTGAATTTTCCTCCCTCCCACACATCAGCCACCCCATCCATTGAAACATAAATAAGTTGCATCCATTAAAAAGACCTGTGGTTTTCAATCAGTGTGCCTACAACTGTTGCATTAGATGCAGATTGATCTCTCTCCCACCAAGCGATCACTTCACCCACTGAAGGAGACAGGCTCCCTGTCATCAGCTGACTAGTGAGTCAGGTCTCGGCTGCATTGCAACCTGGGAAAAGTAATTTTGTATGCTGTTAAAAATAAATATTGGGGTAAAAATCACATAAGAATTGTGAGAAAACTGTCACACACAGGTACAGACACTATATTATGAACTACACTAACTTTACAGCCCCTGTCGCATAGTCAAATAAACCAAATTCCTGGAATAACTCTTCAACCTTCATTTTTTATTAGGGCCATTTTTGACATTTTTAAGACTAAGTAAAGGTATGGTGTGATTATGTGATTGCTTTCCAACCAAAATAAATGAATCAGTTAAATCTAAAGTGCATGCACTATTTCTCCCGTTCAATCGCATGTCACAAAATGATATCCGTTATTAATAACGGGCGATAACGGGTTAAAACGGCTATTAGAAAAATCCCATAGACTGTAATGGGATTTTTTAATGTACGCTAGGGATTTTCAAATGGCCATTTAACCCCGCGATCATCCACAATTTTTTAACGGGCGTTATATAACGAGTACTTTAAATAGTATGAAAGCCCCCTTAGGGTAGGGTCACAAATAGCACATCCACAGCATATTTCACACTGCGGATGTGCCAATGACCATCCCTAGAGTGAGTTCCCTGCTGTATCCGTGTGTCCTACGTGTCTGCTCTAAGCAGCAATCTGCTGCAACATGCAGACACACAGGGTTCTGTGAGTCTGCAGTAAACTGTGAGCACATGCGCAGCTCACTCTCAGACATCACGGATGCCCTTGGCCTAGTTCAGGGAGCAGGGGAATTGACTGCGATGTCTGTGAATAAACTGTGCATGAACATGCAGATTGCTACAGATTTGCAGATCCCTGTGTGTCTGCTCGGGCACAGCAGGGAGATCACTCTAGGGAAAGTCATCAACGCATCTGCAGAGTGAAATACGCTTAACATTGTGCCACACGTGAAGCCTCCATAGAGAGCCACATTTGCTCCCTATTATAAAATAGAAGGAAATAAGAACAAGTACTTTGCCTCTGTTATTTAAATTATGGGGAAAAAATGTCAGCCAGCAGAAGACTATTGGAAAAATGTAACTTTCTGTTAAATTTAACTTCATGGCAAACTGGTAGCAGGCAAGCATAGAATCAATAACTTCTCTAAACCTTGGTAATAAACCTCAGGGTATTACAGTTTGCTAAGAAAGATAAGGAATAAAATACTTTAACTTTAAATTATGTCTTGTTCAATATATCATGATTTTTTGAGGTTTAAATCTAATTCTTAAACATTAATTTTAAGAATTTCTGTTCTTTAAAGTCAACTCTTCAGAACATTAATTTAGTGATTTATAGCACCAGTAGTTTTCTCTCTCCAAAGGGAGTTCAACTACTAAAAGCTGGAAAGGATTAAAGGGGTACTCCAGTGGAAAAAAAAATCTTATAATCAACTGGTGCCAGAAAGTTAAACAGATTTGTAAATTACTTCTATATAAAAATATTAATTCTTCCACTACTTATCAGCTGCTGTATGCTCCAGAGGACGTTGAGCTGTTTTTTTCTGTCTGACCACAGTGCTCTCTGCTGACACATCTGTCCGTGTCTGGAACAGCCCAGAGCAGGAGAGGTTTTCTATTGGGATTAATTCCTGCTCTGGACAGTTTCTGACATGGACAGAGGTGTCAGTAGAAAATATTGTGGTCAGAAAATGACTATAAAAACTTCCATTGTAGCATACGGCAGCTGATTAGTAATGAAAGGATAAAGATTTTGAAATACAAGTAATTTACTAATCTGTTTGGCACCAGTGTCTTTTTGGCACCAGTGGATTAAAAAAAAAATAGTTTTCCACTGGAGTACCCCTTTAAACACCAAAAATGTATGTGTAGACTACTTCAGTGATTTTTTTGGGGGCGGGGGGGCTGGGTTCACACAGTGAAAGGATAAGTTCACACATCATAAAAATGTACTGATTTTACATGTGCATTTTCATCCATAAAAAAAATTTAAATAAATAAAAGCAGATTTTTTTTTACAATTCACATGTAAAATAAATAACAGTACATTTTACAATGTGTGAATATTTTTAATCTTATAATGTGTTCTATGAAAAAGCGAGCAGCAATGCAAACATTGTTTACAAAAAAGAATGTCAGTTTTTAACTGAAGCTGAAAATGAAGCTGAAGCTGAAAATAAGCCTCAAAACATTTTTTGAAAACAGCCTTATGATTAATAAAAAAAATGTTATCTGCCAAATTCGTAGCTTAACAGATACAAACAAACATGATAGAATTAAGGTTCAATAATATGTAATACAGTATATTTATTCTTCAGTAATTATCATGGTTTCATATCATGTACTATCAGTGTATCATACTATTATGTTAGTTCATCAGTATTCCATACATTTATTTCTGTCTGTAATATAGAGCTAATGTTATCCTATGGGGGTTGTTTAACCCCTAAAGGACCACAGGTTTTTCCGTTTTTGCATTTTCGTTTTTTCCTCCTCACCTTTTAAAAATCATAACCCTTTCAATTTTGCACCTAAAAATCTATATTATGGCTTATTTTTGGTGCCGCCAATTCTACTTTGCAGTGACATCAGTCATTTTACCCAAAAATCTACGGCTAAATGAAAAAAAAAATCAGTGTGCGATGAAATTGATGAAAAAACACCATTTTGGGGGCTTCCGTTTCTACCCAGTACATTTTTTGGTAAAAATGACACCTTATCTTTATTCTGTAGGTCCATACGATTAAAATTATACCCTACTTATATAGGTTTGATTTTGTTGTACTTCTAGAAAAAATCATAACTGCATGCAGAAAAACGTATACGTTTAAAATTGTCATCTTCTGAGCCCTATAACTTTTTTATTTTTCCGCATATGGGGCGGTATGAGGGCTCATTGTTTGCACCGTGATCTGAAGTTTTAGAGGTACCATTTTTGTATTGATTGGACTTTTTGATTGCTTTTTATTCATTTTTTTATGATATAAAAAGCGACCAAAAATAGGTTATTTTGGACTTTGGAATTTTTTTGCGCGTACGCCATTGACTGTGCAGTTTAATTAATGATATATTTTTTTTGCAGTGTTATAGCTCTCATAGTCCAGGTTGGCAGGCGTTCTGGCACCTGGACGTCTATACTCGTCCATTATTCTCGTGGGTGCTGCCCAGTGATCGCGGCAGGGACTCGGCGGTATCACACAGCCGGGACCCTGCTGCACTGCCGGGACCGACATAAACTTCGGTCCCAACACTTTTAACCCTTACAGCCGCGGTCGGAAGTGACCGCGGGCTGTAAGTGTTATGACAGAGGGAGGGGGCTCCCTCTGTCTCCTCTGCAGCACCCCGCATCGCGATCACAGTGTGCTGTGTGTGGCCGTGGCTGGCCGGGACCTGCCGCACTGCCGGGAGTGAAGTTCACTTCACTCCCGACAGTTTAACCCTTACAGCCTCGGTCAGAAGTGGCCACGCGCTTTAAGGAGTTCTGACAGAGGGAGGGGGCTCCCTCCATCTCTCCTGCAGCACCCCGGAGCATCGCAGGGTGCTGCTGCATACCTGGGCAGCTGGGGGTCCTACAAAAAAACCCAGGTCTGCCCTGGGTATTGCCTGAAAGGACGTGCCAGAGGCACATCCTAATATGCTGCCTGCTAGTGAAAACTGGCAGGCAGCATACAACTGCAATGCTTTGGAATACTAAGTATTCCAAAGCATTAAAAAGTGTAAAAATAAATAAATAAATAAAATAAAAGTGTAAAAATAAATAAAAATGTAATTAAAGTGTAAAAAAAAGAAAAAAGAAAAAAAATATTAAAAATACATTTATTAAATTAATCTAATAAAAAAAATGCATAATGTGTAGGATCGCATTGGCGGACATCCGCAGCATGTAATATGCTGTGTATGTCCACCATGTGATCCTACACATTATGCAGCAGTCACGGTAATGAGCTCCCTGCTGCGGCTGGGTAGCTTTGTGTGCCCACTCATAGCGGCGGATTTCCCGCCGGCAGTCATGAGTGGACACACTGAGCTACCCAGCCGCAGCAGTGATGGATATATTCGCCATGAGCGGGTGCTTATTCCCACAACATGATGGATGTATCCATCAGGAGCCTTCACTGTCACAGACAGACGCGTTATACTGCTAGCCGACCAACGACCAATCAGAGAGGTCCCTGGTCCAGCCAATAACTTGTAGGGGTGCGGTATATAAATGGGGTCACTTGTGGGGGTGGGGGTACTGTTCTGCCCTGAAAGCCAAATGGCGCTCCTCTCCTTCTGAGTCCTACCACGCGGCCAAGGAACCATGTCTGGCCTAAGCGGGGGTATTTCCAAACATGGGACAAGTAGCTAAATAAAATATAGTGTGCATTTCTTTCAATATCAGAAGTGACGTACAAAAAATATGTCCCACAAATAATGCATTTGTGAAAAAAAGCTAGTTTCGATTTTTTAACACTGACTTTGTAATAATTCCTGCCAAAAAACTATGGTATTAAAATACTCACTGTACCCCCTAGCGAATACCTTGAGGGGTCTAGTTTTTAAAATTGTGTCAATCGGCGGGGGGGGGGGGGTTCCCATGTTCTACTACTTCTCAGTTGCTAAACCTTGCTTAGCACAAAAAAATAAGATGTACTTTTCAAATTTTCAAAATGTCAAGTAAATTTGTTAGGCCTCTAATACATCTAAAATGTGAATAATAATAAAAAAAAAAGTTGAGAAAATAAAGTAGACATATGAAATTATCATTTTTGATAAAAAAAAATAAACATTATGTAGAAATATATGCAACCTATTAACGTCAAAATAACAAAAAATCGTCTTTTTTTCAAAAATTTCACAGTTTCTTGCGTTGTAAATAAAAAAATACAAATGATATCGATTAACTTTTACTATTTTCATGTAGTACAACTTGTGACAAAAAAACAATGTCAGAATTGTTTTCATTGGCAAAACATTACCAGAGTTATTCTCAAATGAAGACATACATCCCAGATTTGAAAAAACAGGCCTGGTCTTTGAGGGGCTTACAGGCTTAATTAGCTTGGCCCTTAAGGGGTTAAGCATCTATCTGGTGAGTGCTGGGCCTCTATTTAAACACTGTTGGAGCATCTGTAGCATGAAATACACTGCAAATGCACCCCATGTGACCCTGTCCTTAGAGTAGATCTTAAACAAAGAAGAGATGCAGACCTTTCCATTACATAGTATGTTTACTCTGTGTTTGTTCTAGTCCTGGTTTTGACATAAAAAAACACTGACCTATATACTGCCATATAGGAGTGGCCTAATGCCACAAATCCTGGCTCTATCTCAGATCTAATCACCCACATTGGATTCATCATAAATCCCTATGATGCTCTTATTTCGAGTAATTGAACCTGAGGTCAGGACAGGACTTGCAACCATAATAAGAACATTTGTCTGAAACTGGTCTAAGGGTAAATACAATCAGTGTAAGATGATTCAGTAGAAAGACACACGTGTATGGTACAGCAGCAAATACAGGTGTAAGTACATGCACTTGAATTGATATAAAGATTTATCTTGGTGGAGCAATTTCAAATTTCATGTTAATACACCTTACATATACTTGTAGTAATTCTTCTTTATTTATTGTGTTTATTTCTGAATATAATTATGCACCAACTTTTACTAATGAATATCCAATGAGAAGCCTAAACAATTCAGGTGAGGTTTACCTTAACATATGTTTGAATGTATTATAGGCAGATGTTCATCAATTATTACCACTGTTCCATAAAAATAAAAAAAATAGATTTAACACAAATGACAATCTTCTATGCTGTGTCAAAACATTACTTTACCAAAGAAAGTTATCAGAACATTTTCTGTAGCGTAAATGGTTCAGATAAGGTAATAAAGCAAATTCTGACCATCTTATATGATTTTCTAGAGGTATATTCTTTTAGATATTTGTAATTTAGATTTGTACTTCCAACACTTTAATGACTTAAACAATGAAGCAGTATAAGATCTTGAAATACAGCCATCTAGCATGGTTGAAACCCACAGGCATTAGCTCACTAGACAGCTGAGCAGTTGACAAGTAGCATGAACCTTATGTTAGAAAAAGAAGAAATTGTAAGATTTGCATATAATTACCGAGATCATGCAAATGTCAGTTATGAATATAAAAAAACACAGGCATTTCACTGTTAAATCCTGACAGTTGGCATCACTGAAAAGCTCAAATGCATTTGAGTACTAGTTGGCAGAAGGTCATTAAAACAGAATTTGCAGATACATTAACACTCTCACTTTTCTTTGAGTGATAGTTTGCTATTTATAGTTGGCTGAGAGTTTCCAGAAAACATACTAGCACGATAAGTTGTAGTGGGCTTCCACATAAAAATTGCATGGAGAAGTATGGGGACATTGAGCTTTTTTTAATTGATTTGAAAGGAGCTATCAATATACAGTACGTATGCATAAAGTTGAGATAGAAATGATGGTTCTGACATTTGAGGGAAAAAAGACCGAAATGATTGGAGGTTTTCCATTGGAATGACAAAATTAACTACCTCCACACAGAATACCAACAATAGCTAATGGAAAAAAAAGAGAGAGGAAAAAAACTGTAGTTTGCGAAACTTCCCAAAATTTAGGAAACACACTGGCAAAAGAACGAATGTGAAATCAGCTATGATATTGTGAATATCTGTTAGGTATTCAAGGTATGAAAACACCAAGGCAAACAATGATTTAATGTGTCCCCTATGCTAATATTACATTATTGTCCAAAAAGCGACATTGCTGATAAATCAAAAGGCTACAGAAAAAGTACTAAATATAAAATATTAATAATTTCAGCATTGGTAATGTTACTTCTGTTTTACCTATTTTATTAACTTATTAAAGATTCGAAGTAGCATATTATATTCAGAGTATTACAGTTATCCCTATATTATGAGTTCTTAAGAAAAGGTTCTTAATAAGCACATGCTGCATAATAGACCATTTATTTATTTCTCATTTCAAGACATTGAACTGATTATGTTACATGACAAGGTCTGATGTCCCAAAGGTTTTATATTAGAAGTGAGGCAAAGATATGTTACTATATTTTACTTTTAACCATGTAGTTGAGCCTTCAATTTAAGAAATTGCAAAGACAGTGAAACCTTTCCAAAAGACTTACTCTTCGAAAAGAATACTCCCTTAAACCAGACCATATTTTCTTTGGTATACTTTTACTTTGACATTTTTTTTTGCCAATTATAGATGAAAATGTGTGGGTATATTAAAACAGCCATATTTTATTTACAGCCTTTTTAAGTGGATTACAGCAAAAAAAAAAAAAAAAAAAAAAACACAAATTGCAAGTTTTTACCATCACCAGCTAAAGACAAATGACTGTAAATAAAAGATGCCCCTATTAAGTATTAAGAACATGGCCTGATACTTAGTTTCTGTGAATGACCATCCTTGCTTAGCAACACACCAATGAAATACTGTACTAAGGTTAGCAAATTAATAACTCCAGAGCACATTTTATACCATATCGGATTTCTAATGTACTATAGTCTCATTTAAAATGTATAGCATACTATTTAAATCATAATGATAGCATCATCTAATAAATTTTGTTTTGACTTTTAAAAGCGATAAAGATCTTCAAATAATGCATAAAGTAATACAATATAGTACAATGAAATACATTAATCTTAGATAAAAAATAATTTACCTATTTATAATAGCCCTATGTTTATCAATAGTGGACACAATTATCCTTTAATAAGTATATTACACCAATATATTTATGAAGTAACTAAATATAACAAAAAAAATCTTCTGCATTGATTTTCCAGAATTGTCCCAAGATGAAATTAATATATATATATATATATATATATATATATATATATATATATATATATATATGAAGATATATACATTTCTCATTATTGACACTTCAAGATAAAAATCTGTCTGATTCACTGCGAATCTTAGTTTTGCAATCTTTAATAGCAATAAAATAATATGTTGATTGTACATGATGTAAAGTACATTAAACACTGCTATGGCAGTATTCAAGTGTGCCTAATATCATACACTCAACATATTATTTTGTAAAAGTGATTCAGCATATTTGAGATTCACAGTTACAATATAATGTTAATCACACTAGTATGCTACTTTAATTGTAGTTTACAGTATTTTTAAACAAACATTTTTAACAAAGAATAATCTTTTCAATATCAACTGGCTCCAGAAAGTTAAACAGATTTGTAAATCACTTCTATTAAAAAACACTTACTTATGAGCTGCTGAAGTTGAGTTGTTCTTTCCTGTCTAAGTGCTCTCTGATGACACCTGTCTCGGGAACTGTCCAGAGTAGAAGCAAATTCCCATAGCAAACCTCTTCTACTCTGTGCAGTTCCCGAGACAAGCAGAGATGTCAGCAGAGAGCACTGTTGTCAGACAGAAAAGAACAACTCAACTTCAGCAGCTGCTAATTATTGGAAGGATTAAGATTTTTAATAGAAGTAATTTGCAAATCTGTTTAACTTTCTGGAGCCAGATGATGTAAAAAAATAATTTTTATCCTGGAATACCCCTTTAACTCCTATATTTGGTTGAAAATACTGAGCAAAACACTGACCAAAATATAATGTGTAAACACAGTCTAAAATGTATTTCTTACTTATTAAAATGATAAGTCAATAATCAACCATTGTAAAAGTGAACTTGAGGTCATAAAGCTTAACCCTACTGCAGTGACAATGCAAATAGATTGATGAATATCACATAACATTGCATAATTTAGGATGAGGCTAAGTTCACACATAGTAAAATGAAAACAAAAATACTGCTGTAAAATGGATGTAAAATGGATGACACACATTTACATTTATTTTTTTAATCAAAAAATGTGTTCGATTAAAGTCTATGAAAAAGTGTAAAACATGTAGCTCAGGAACCACTTTACTTTCTTTTCGTGTTTATGATCACCTTGTTTGTATTGTATTTAGATGTTTACAGAAAGTTCTAGTGCCAAATACAAGGGCAAATATACTTTTAGGATGCCTAAAAGGAGAAAGATATAAACACATACAAATAAAGAGAAATAAAACACACTACTAGATTATCAAATGTAGGGTTATTTAATTCACAAAAAAGAATTCTGAGGGGAGACCTAATAACTATGTATTCATTTATTAAAGGTAAATGCAGAGATCTCACACATGATCTATTTATACCAGGACTGCATCTGTAACAAGTGGGTATACTCCAAATCTAGAGAAGAGAAAGATCCTACAGTGGCACAGACTGGGGTTCTTAACTGTATCAGTGAAACTATATAACTTTCAGTAAGTTCACCAAGACAGTTTCCACTGGCAGAAAGCATTTAAAATTATGCATTTTTGGAGTGTAGTAATTATTAGTTATAGTTAATAGTTTTTGGAATAAGTATTGCAAGAGGATAGGCCAAACTAGATGGACATATGCCTTTTATCATCCTTTCAAAACTATGTTACCATTTATTATTATTATTATTATTATTATTTATTTATGTATTTATATAGCACCCTTGGTTCCATGGCACTTTACATATGACAAAGGTAACAGTACAGTACATAACACTAACATTGGAACAATGAGGATTACACAGATTGATTTGCCCATTGACATAGAGGGGGAGAGGGCCCTGCCTGCAAGGGCTTACAATCTAGAAGGAGGGGGGAAGGAACAGTAGGTCAGGGGGACAGTAAGTCATCTGTGAGCTGGTAGTAAAGTAGCCATTAATGGTGCAGAGGCAGAAGGATTATTGAAGGTCATAGGCTTGCTTGAATAGATGGGTCTTCAGTTTGCTTTTGAAGGTCTTGATGGTGGGTGAGAGCCAGATGTGTTGGGGAAGTGAGTTCCAGTGTATGGAGGAAGCTCTGGAGAAGTTATGGAGACGGTCATGTGAACTGTGGATCAGGGAGAGCTTAGGCGGACGTCTTGAGATGATCGGAGATTACGTGCAGGGAAGTATAGGGAGATCAGGTTAGAAATGTATGGAGAGGACAGGCTGTGAATGGCCATATATGTCAGGATGAACAGTTAAAATTGAATTCCTTGGGCAATGGGTAGCCAGTGTAGGGATTGGCACAGGGGAGAGATACAGGAGAAGCGAGGTGAGGGGTGGATTAGTCGAGCAGCAAAGTTGAGGATGGAATGGAGGGGAGCAAGTGTTTTTAATGGAAGGCCACAGAGGAGGACATTGCATTAGTCCAAGCAAGAGATGATGAGGGCATGTACCAATAGTTTAGTTGAGTCAAAGTTGAAGAATGAGCGGATTCAAGAGATGTTTTTGAGGTGAAGGCAACAAGCAGTGGTAAGGGTCTGGGTGTGTGGTTTTAAAGACAGTGCTGAGTCAAAGGTGACCCAAAGCCATTGACTGTGATTAAGACCGGGTGCGGGGTTTGAGCAGGATGAGGGGAAAATTATGAATTACGTTTTCTCCATGTTGTGTTTATAAAATGGGAGGAGAAAAAAAGAACATAGAGCTAACAGGCAATCTGGAATTTTGGATAGGAGGGAGGAGACATCAGGGCCGGAGAAGTAGATTTGAGTGTCATCAGCATAGAGGTGGTACTTGAGGCCATGGGATTCTGTAATCTGTCCCAGGCCAAGGGTATAGATAGAGAAGAGTAGGGACCCCAAGACAAAGCCTTGGGTGACTCCAACAGAGAAAGTGCAAGGTGAGAAGGTAGCATGGGAGATGCTGAATGTGCGGCTGGTGAGGTATGAGAAGATCCAGGAGAGGGCTAAATTTGTGATGCCTAGGGACAAGAGGGACTGTAACAAGAGAGAGTGGTCTACTGTGTCAAAGGAAAAGGAGAGGTCAAGGAGAAGGAGAACAGAGTATTAGCATTCAACTTTTGAGGTCAACAGATAATTGGCCACCTTTGTTTGGGCTGTTTAAGTAGAATGGTGGGGATGGAAGCCAGATTGTAGGTAGTTGAAGAGTGAGTTGGATGAGAGGTGGGAGGACAGTTTAAGATAGACATGTTGTTCCAGGAGTTTTGAAGAAAAGGGAAGAAGTGAGATTGGGCCATAGCTGGACAAGGAGAATGGGTCATGAGATGTTTTTTTGAGAATGGGTGTGATGGTTGCTCGTTTGAATGATGAGAAACATAGAAACATAGAGTGTGTTGGCAGATAAGAACCTTTTGGCCCATCTAGTCCATGTCCCTATCTTATATGAAGGATAGCCTTATGCTTATCCCATGCATGCTTAAACTCCTTTACTGTATTTGCAGCGACCACTTCTGCAGGAAGGCTATTCCATGCATCCACTACTCTCTCAGTAAATACTTCCTGATATTACTGCATAAACATTTGCCCCTCTAATTTAAAACTTTGTCCTCTTGTGGTAGTTTTTCTTCTTTTAAACATGCTCTCCTCCTTTACCGTGTTGATTCCCTTTATGTATTTAAAATGTGTATTTATTTATCCCCTCTGTCTCTTCTTTCTTCCAAGCTATACATGTTAAGGTCCTTTAACTTGTCCTGGTAAGTTTTACTCTGCAATCCATGTACTAGTTTCATAACTCTTCTCTGAACTCCCTCTAGAATATCTATATCCTTCTGGAGATGTGGTCTCCAGTACTGCGCACAATACTCCAAGTGAGGTCTCACCAGTGCTCTATACAGTTGAATGAGCACTTCCCTCTCTCTTCTGCTTATACCTCTCCCTATACATCCAAACTTTCTGCTAGCCTTTATTGCTGCTCTATTACATTGTCTTCCTACCTTTAAATCTTCTGAAATAATTACTCCTAAATTACTTTCCTCAGATACTGAGGTCAGGACTGTGTCACATATTTTATATTCTGCCCTTGGGTTTTTACGCCCCAGGGGCATTATCTTGCACTTATCCACATAAAATTTCAGTTGCCAGAGTTATGACCATTTTTCTAGTTTACCTAAATCATTTTCCATTTGGCGTATCCCTCCAGGAACATCAACCCTGTTACATATCTTTGTGTCATCAGCAAAAAGACCAATACCTTACCATCGAGACCTTTTGCAATATCACTAATGAAGATATAAAACAAAATTGTTCCCAGTACAGATCCCTGAGGTACCCCACTGGTAACAAGGCCATGCTCTGAATATTCTCCATTGACTACAACCCTCTGTTGTCTGTCACTCAGCCACTGCCTAATCCACTCAACAATATGGGAGTCCAAGCTCAAAGACTGTAGTTTATTGATAAGTCTTCTATGTGGGACAGTGCCAAAAGACTTACCAAAATCTAGATAAGTGATGTCTACTGCCCCTCCGCCATCTATTACTTTAGTCACCCAATCAAAAAAATCAATAAGATTTGATTGACATGATCTCCCTGAAGTAAACCCATGTTGTTTTTCATCTTGCAATCCATGGGATTTTAGATGTTCCACAATCCTATCCTTTAGTAGGGTTTCCATTAATTTCTCCACTATTGATGTCAGACTTACTGGCCTATAGTTGCTTGATTCCTCCCTACTACCTTTCTTGTGAATGGGCACGGCATTTGCTAATTTCCAATTTCCCGGGATGACTCCTGTTACCAGTGATTGGTTAGATAAATCTGTTAATGATTTTGCTAGTTTACCGCTAAGCTCTATTAATAATTGTGGGTGTATCCCATCAGGCCCCTGTGACTTATTTGTCTTAACTTTAGACAGCAAACGTAGAACCTCTTCATCTGTGAAGACAAATGCATCAAATGATTCATTAGTCTTCCTCCCTAATTGAGGTCCTTTTCCTTCTGTAAAAACTGAACAGAAGTATTCATTAAGGCAGTCCACTAGCCCTTTATTCTATTCTACATACCTTCCTTCCTTTGTTTTTAATTTAGTTATTCCTTGTTTTAATTTCCTTTTTTCATACATATATATATATATATATATATATATATATATATATATATATATATATATATATCTGAAGAATGTCTTATCCCCTTTTTTCACAGACTGAGCAGTTTTTTCTTCTGCCTGCACCTTAGAAGTTCTTATAACTTGCTTGGCCTCTTTCTGCTTAATCTTGTAGATTTCTCTATCTTCATTGCTGTTTTTTTTTTGTTTTTTTAAATAATCACTAAATGTTAGCTTTTAGTTTTTTTTTTATGATTTTGGCCATTTCTGATGAGTACCAGAGTAGTTTCTTTCTTTTTCTGCTTTTACTGACAAGTGTAATGCAATTTTCTGTTGCCTTCAATAATGCATCTTTTGAGTAGTCCAATTTCTCCTGGACTCCATTTAATCCATTCTAGTCTGATAGAGACTCATTTATGACTAATCTAATTTTTGAAAAGTCGGGTGATCACTAGATCCCAAGCTTTCATCTACAGTAACATCATATACCAAATCCCCATTTGTGAATACCAAATCCAAAATGGCCTCCCTCCGTGTTGGCTCCTCAACCATTTGTTGTAGAGATAATCCCAGTAGATTATACATGGAGTGATGTGTTTGAGAGGTTAGATATGGAGCAGAGACGGGTGAAGAGTGTGTGACCCTTTTTGTGAGTGGCCCTGGAGGACCACTGTGAGAGGCCATAAGAGGAGGTTAGCGATGCATGTACCTATACATTTCAGGAAAAAAAATTAAAAAAATAAGGACTTTAAATTTACTCTATGTTTATGTTTTTAGTCTATGTTTAGTGCGTTCTCTCCAGGCTGTGTCCCATAACCTTGATGGACTTACTCTAAGTCTAAGGGGCCATCCAGGTTTTATAGACACAGAGCCGAAAGAGGAGAGCACTGCTGCCCCCTTCTCTCCTTGCTTATTCCCGTTACAGGTCCACAGGTCTGGACTTTGGACTGATCCCTGAGGTATTCCAAAAGTAAAGGGGAAACAACAAGAAAAAGAACATCAAATGATGTACTGAACCACGGGTTAGAAAGAAAAACAAAGAGACAAGAGGGGACAATATCTTTGAGGCCTATATAATAAAGCATACTGAATAGGAATTGGTGTTCTAGCATCAGGGATCAATAATAGAAATTAATTTCTGTAACATTTAGATGTCAGATCATTTGAGATTTTAGCATAGGCAGTTTATTTTATATGTAAAAGAGGATGTGGGGTTCTAACGTTATATGGATTTGAGAACAAATACAGACTGCACAACTGTAGGATAACTTGGCACCCTTGGCTTTAGAAATAATAAACTGTGCACTCAACAGTGTCGGTAGAGTTTTTGTAGAGATTTACTGTATGGCTATGTAAAATATTGTTATTTTATTATTCCTTCTTTATTTTATAATGTGTTTTAGACTCTTTGGGGGAGATTTAGCAAAATCTGTTTATCAAAAGTTGCCCATTGCGACCAATCAGATTGATTCTTTCATTTTTAACAAGGCCTCTGCAAAATGAAAAAGGTAATCTAATTGGTTGCTATGGGCAACTGTGCAACTTTTTCTCTGGACAGGTTTTGATAAATCTCCCCTTATTTAATTCAGAGACAGTTTGATCAACATAATATATGTCAACATATAGATGCTCTATTGGCTATACAGTTCTAAGTGTTTGCATATATTCAGCTATTAAATACAGTTGAATATATCATGTGATCTAGGGGTCATCACAGGGCCCTATTGGTTCTGATACAGATCACCCATTTGATAATACTATTCTATCTGAATTATTAAATAAAATTCTGCTTAAAAATGGGAACTTGGTAAAAGCAAGTATATAAAAAATAATAATAAAAATATGATTTTACAAGTATTAAAACTGTAGGTTAAAGTTGTTAAATAAGCCTCAATGTGTGTTTTAGAGTTCAATAGTTGTTTTTGTTAGAATACAGCTGGCTTTAGTAAGTCCATGAAATACCCCAAACATGTTCGAAAACAGTGGTTGCAGACGTCACCCTCCCTTACATCATGTCTATTGGAGGGGCGTGACGGCTGTGGTCCCAGCCATCACACTCCCTCCCATAGACATAAATGGAGTGGGGCATGACATCACAACCACGGTTGCCCGAAGCCTACATTGTGAGCATAAATGTTCAGAACGCCAGAGTGCCAGGCCGAAGATCACCCATTCTTTGTTTGGGGATTAAATGTTTATATATATATATATATATATAGCAACAGAAGAATGCAGCAGCACACTGCCAGCACAAAGATATAGGTGCAACATGAATATGCAGTTAAAACATGGAGAGCTATACAGCTATGGTGTAATAGATGCAAATGTGAAACTATGAAATAGTGAGGCACTTAGCTCGCAAATTTGTCTCCGCCGGCGGTCAAATAGCTTGGACCGTCCCACCGCGATAAGGTAGCCTCCTGGGACGGACCCTACACTGTGAATATGCCTCTGTGTGAACAGTTCAGTAAGCATGGCAGGATCTGGAACATCCAAGCCACCTTATATACACACCTGATAGAGGTGGGTGGGGTGCAAGGCCAACATGGAGGTAGCCACTCCCCCGTATGTGCAATACAGACAAAGAATAAGTCAGCCAGCACTTTAGTTGATACCAAACTATTAAATGGACCTGGCCTACAGGTGCACGCTACTAGGCTAGATATACAGCAACAGAAGAATGCAGCAGCACACTGCCAGCACAAAGATATAGGTGCAACATGAATATGCAGTTAAAACATGGAGAGCTATACAGATATGGTGTAATAGATGCAAATGTGAAACTATGAAATAGTGAGGCACTTAGCTCGCAAATTTGTCTCCGCCGGCGGTCAAATAGCTTGGACCGTCCCACCGCGATAAGGTAGCCTCCTGGGACGGACCCTACACTGTGAATATGCCTCTGTGTGAACAGTTCAGTAAGCATGGCAGGATCTGGAACATCCAAGCCACCTTATATACACACCTGATAGAGGTGGGTGGGGTGCAAGGCCAACATGGAGGTAGCCACTCCCCCGTATGTGCAATACAGACAAAGAATAAGTCAGCCAGCACTTTAGTTGATACCAAACTATTAAATGGACCTGGCCTACAGGTGCACGCTACTAGGCTAGATATACAGCAACAGAAGAATGCAGCAGCACACTGCCAGCACAAAGATATAGGTGCAACATGAATATGCAGTTAAAACATGGAGAGCTATACAGCTATGGTGTAATAGATGCAAATGTGAAACTATGAAATAGTGAGGCACTTAGCTCGCAAATTTGTCTCCGCCGGCGGTCAAATAGCTTGGACCGTCCCACCGCGATAAGGTAGCCTCCTGGGACGGACCCTACACTGTGAATATGCCTCTGTGTGAACAGTTCAGTAAGCATGGCAGGATCTGGAACATCCAAGCCACCTTATATACACACCTGATAGAGGTGGGTGGGGTGCAAGGCCAACATGGAGGTAGCCACTCCCCCGTATGTGCAATACAGACAAAGAATAAGTCAGCCAGCACTTTAGTTGATACCAAACTATTAAATGGACCTGGCCTACAGGTGCACGCTACTAGGCTAGATATACAGCAACAGAAGAATGCAGCAGCACACTGCCAGCACAAAGATATAGGTGCAACATGAATATGCAGTTAAAACATGGAGAGCTATACAGCTATGGTGTAATAGATGCAAATGTGAAACTATGAAATAGTGAGGCACTTAGCTCGCAAATTTGTCTCCGCCGGCGGTCAAATAGCTTGGACCGTCCCACCACGATAAGGTAGCCTCCTGGGACGGACCCTACACTGTGAATATGCCTCTGTGTGAACAGTTCAGTAAGCATGGCAGGATCTGGAACATCCAAGCCACCTTATATACACACCTGATAGAGGTGGGTGGGGTGCAAGGCCAACATGGAGGTAGCCACTCCCCCGTATGTGCAATACAGACAAAGAATAAGTCAGCCAGCACTTTAGTTGATACCAAACTATTAAATGGACCTGGCCTACAGGTGCACGCTACTAGGCTAGATATACAGCAACAGAAGAATGCAGCAGCACACTGCCAGCACAAAGATATAGGTGCAACATGAATATGCAGTTAAAACATGGAGAGCTATACAGCTATGGTGTAATAGATGCAAATGTGAAACTATGAAATAGTGAGGCACTTAGCTCGCAAATTTGTCTCCGCCGGCGGTCAAATAGCTTGGACCGTCCCACCGCGATAAGGTAGCCTCCTGGGACGGACCCTACACTGTGAATATGCCTCTGTGTGAACAGTTCAGTAAGCATGGCAGGATCTGGAACATCCAAGCCACCTTATATACACACCTGATAGAGGTGGGTGGGGTGCAAGGCCAACATGGAGGTAGCCACTCCCCCGTATGTGCAATACAGACAAAGAATAAGTCAGCCAGCACTTTAGTTGATACCAAACTATTAAATGGACCTGGCCTACAGGTGCACGCTACTAGGCTAGATATACAGCAACAGAAGAATGCAGCAGCACACTGCCAGCACAAAGATATAGGTGCAACATGAATATGCAGTTAAAACATGGAGAGCTATACAGCTATGGTGTAATAGATGCAAATGTGAAACTATGAAATAGTGAGGCACTTAGCTCGCAAATTTGTCTCCGCCGGCGGTCAAATAGCTTGGACCGTCCCACCGCGATAAGGTAGCCTCCTGGGACGGACCCTACACTGTGAATATGCCTCTGTGTGAACAGTTCAGTAAGCATGGCAGGATCTGGAACATCCAAGCCACCTTATATACACACCTGATATATATATATATATAATTTTTTTCTTCTTTAACCACTAACCCCGCCCGCCTCTAGTAAAATTCTGTGGCGTAACGTCATGTCTTTGATCCCGCTAACTCAAAGGTTTCTGAGATTGGAGCAAAATCCTGGCACAGAATGCCGGGTGCTGCATGGAGATCGTGGGGGGTCCCAGCGGTGCCCCCCCCCCCCCCACGATCAGACATCTTATTCCCTATCCTTTGGAGAGGGGTTAAGATGTCTATGGCCGGAATACCCCTTTATGTGTCTGTTGTATCTGCAGTAAAAAATAGAGAATACATAAATGAACACACAGGAAAAATGCTCACACCTTAAATATCCATCTTTATTAACCCACACATAAAGTTAAAAACTGTTTAAAATCACTTAAAATCAAAACACTTAGGTCCAGTGTAAAATGCTATGTACATCACCACATGTACCAAACTCTAGTTAAGAATAAGAATAAGATATGTATAAATTACAAGGCACAAATAAAATATAGAACAATAAACATCCCCTGCTGTGCAGTACAATTTAGATAACAATTCACAAACTCCAATAGTTATGTATATATACATATATATATATATATATATATATATATATATATATATATATCTCAAGACACAATTTATATTAACCCTACAAAAAATGTGTAAACATAGTAGTAAAGTTCTATTTGCATTTGCAGAATAGAAAAAATAGAGGATAAACTTACTTCTGATATACAACAAATACATGTAGCCTGGTGAAACAACAGCCCCATATAAAATACAAAAAATAGCTAACATGCAAATTCATTCCCCTTTAGGTAGCTTTCCCCTGAGGCAAGTATAGTCTTTGTACATTTTTTCCCTGTGTTCTTTCATGTATTATCTGGATCTACATTACAGGGTTGCGACACCCAATATATTATTTTGGATTGAGCCCGTGCTATGTGTTATCATATCAAAAATATCATACCACCTCCAGCTGTCATTGATTATGTGCATATTACATAAGTGATTGCAAAAGAGTAATAGCAGGTCTAAAAGATGGAGGGTGGGCTGGGATCTGTCCTTTCCCAGTAAAATGTAGTTTGCAGGTCATAGATTCCCACAAACTCTCCTTTACTCTTTGGGAGACAGCCATCTAGTAACAGCTGCTGGGTAGAGTAGCACCCAACTGGCAGTAGTCTCATGAATTGGAGAAACTATAATCAGTAATTCAAGTACTAACTCATATGTATATTGTCACAACTGTACATGCTTTTCATTATATTGGATTGGACTGTAAAAGAGTTGTTAAATGGTGTATCATGATATATAAAACTGGAAAGGTTTATAGATCTGAATTTAATGTTTAAAGGAATATTTTTGGAATAAATGCATTGGAGCCATTTATGTAATGTATAAAGGTACGGTCTATGATCAATGGATTGTATGATCAAACAAAAGTAGCCTGATAGTATCACCTTTAAGATTTTCAAACAGTGATACAAGCAATCCAGAAGATCTAAAACTAGGGGGTGATTCCTACCAACTAAAATTCATTTTCACAAGCAGATTATTGTTCATATATCAATCTAGTGAGGTGAGAGGAAAAAATAGTTTAATATGAATTCAATTCATAAACAACTGGGGAGAAAATACTTGTTAATTGCATAAGAAATTGTTAATGTGAAAGTAAATGTATCACTTACTACTTAAAAGATTGATGCTTGATAACAGAAATCACATGATTTGTCACTAGTAAGACTGTACAAGGTATAACTGGCTATAAATTCTGACACCATATTTAGAGTTAAGTGCAGAATCTAACATTGAACTTCAAAATGAGCTTCATTGTACTGATGCCTAAGGAAGATACATTGCTCAAAAAAATAAAGGGGACACTAAAACAACACAATGTAACTCCAAGTCAATCACACTTCTGTGAAATCATACTGTCTACTCAGGAAGCAACACTGACTGACAATCAATTTCACATGCTGTCGTGCAAATGGAACAGACAACAGGTGGAAATTATAGGCAATTAGCAAGACACCTGCAATAAAAGAGTGGTTCTTCAGCTGTTGACCACAGACCACTTCTCAGTTCCTATGCTTCCTGGCTGATGTTTTGGTCACTCCTGAATGCTGGCGGTGCTTTCACTCTAGTGGTAGCATGAGACGGAGTCTATAACCCACAAAAGTGGCCAGGTAGTGCAGCTCATCCAGAATGGCACATCAATGCGAGCTGTGGCAAGAAGGTTTGCTGTGTCTGTCAGCGTAATGTCCAGAGCATGGAGGCGCTACCAGGAGACAGATCAGTACATCAGGAGACGTGGAAGAGGCTGTAGGAGGGCAACAACTCAGCAGCAGGACCGCTACCTCTACCTTTGTGCAAGGAGGAGCCGGAGTAGCACTGCCAAAATGACTTCCAACAGCGCCACAAATGTGCATGTGTCCACTCAAACAGTCAGAAACAGACTCCATGAGGGTGGTATAAGGGCCCGACGTCCACAGGTGGGGGTTGTGCTTACAGGCCAACACCGTGCAGGATGTTTTGCATTTGCCAGAGAACACCAACATTGGCAAATTCACCACTGGCGCCCTGTGCTCTTCACAGATGAAAGCAGGTTCACACTGAGCACATGTGACAGACATGACAGAGTATGGAGACACTGTGGAGAATGTTCTGCTGCCTGCAACATCCTCTAGCATGACTGGTTTTGCGGTGGGTCAGTAATGGTGAGGGGTGGCATTTCTTTGGGGGCGCCGCACAGCCCTTCTTGTGCCTGCCAGTGGTAGCCTGACTACCATTAGGTACCGAGATGAGATCCTCAGACCCCTTGTGAGGCCATATGCAGGTGCAGTTGGCCCTGGGTTCCTCCTAAGACAATGCTAGACCTCATGTGGCTGGAGTGTGTCAGCAGTTCCTGCAAGAGGAAGGCATTGATGCTATGGACTGGCCCGCCCATTCCCCAGACCTGAATCCGATTGAGCACATCTGGGACATCATGTCTCGCTCCATCCACCAACGCCACATTGCACCACAGAGTGTCCAGGAGTTGGCAGATGCTTTAGTCCAGGTCTGGGAGGACATCCCTCAGGAGACCATCCGTCAAGAGCAGGATCAGGAGCATGCCCAGGCATTGTAGGGAGGTCATATGGGCACGTGGAGGCCACACACACTACTGAGCCTCAATTAGACTTGTCTTAAGGACATTACATCAAAGTTGGATCAGCCTGTAGTGTGGTTTTCCACTTTGATTTAGAGTGTGACTTCATATCAAGACCTCCATGGGTTGATAAATTTGATTTCCATTGATCATTTTTGTGTGATTTTGTTGTCAGCACATTAAACTATATAAAGACGAAAGTATTTCATACAATTAGTTTATTCATTCAAATCTAGGATGAGATATCTTAGTGTTCCCTTTTTGAGCAGTGTATAAAGGTTACCCTTTGAATGTATTAACCCCTTAAGGACTCAGGGTTTTTCCGTTTTTGCACTTTCGTTTTTTCCTCCTTACCTTTTAAAAATCATAACCCTTTCAATTTTCCACCTAAAAATCCATATTATGGCTTATTTTTTGCGTCGCCAATTCTACTTTGCAGTGACATTAGTCATTTTACCCAAAAATGCACAGCGAAACGGAAAAAAAATCATTGTGCGACAAAATCGAAAAAAAAACGCCATTTTGTAACTTTTGGGGGCTTTCGTTTCTACGCAGTGCATATTTCGGTAAAAATTACACCTTATCATTATTCTGTAGGTCCATACGGTTAAAATGATACCCTACTTATATAGGTTTGATTTTGTCGCACTTCTGGAAAAAATCATAACTACATGCAGGAAAATTTATACGTTTAAAAATGTCATCTTCTGACCCCTATAACTTTTTTATTTTTCCACGTATGGGGTGGTATGAGGACTCATTTTTTGCGCCATGATCTGAAGTTTTTATCGGTATGATTTTTGTTTTGATCGGACTTTTTGATCACTTTTTCTTCATTTTTTAATGATATAAAAAGTGACCAAAATACGCTTTTTTTGACTTTGGAATTTTTTTGCGCGTACGCCATTGACCGTACGGCTTAATTAATGATATATTTTTATAGTTCGGAGATTTACGCACGCGGCGATACCACATATGTTTATTTTTTATTTTTTTTACACTGTTTTATTTTTTTTATGGGAAAAGGGGGGTGATTCAAACTTTTATTAGGGAAGGGGTTAAATGACCTTTATTAACACTTTTTTTTTACATTTTTTTTGCAGTGTTATAGGTCCCATAGGGACCTATAACACTGCACACACTGATCTCTAATGCTGATCACTGGCGTGCATTAACACGCCTGTGATCAGCATTATCGGCGCTTGACTGCTCCTGCCTGGATCTCAGGCACGGAGCAGTCATTCGTCGATCGGACACCGGGGAGGCAGGTAAGAGCCCTCCCGGTGTCCGATCAGCTGTTCGGGACGCCGCGATTTCACCGCGGCGGTCCCGAACAGCCCGACTGAGCAGCCGGGTCACTTTCACTTTCACTTTAGAAGCGGCGGTCAGCTTTGACCGCCGCTTCTAAAGGGTTAATACCGCACATCGCCGCGATCGGCGATGTGTGGTATTAGCCGCGGGTCCCGGCTGTTGATTAGCGCCGGGACCGACGCGATATGATGCGGGATCGCGGCGCGATCCCGCTTCATATCGCGGGAGCCGGCGCAGGACGTAAATATACGTCCTGCGTCGTTAAGGGGTTAAGCAGGCAGCCCAGGAGATGTTGGGGGTGAGAAGGAATAGACAGGAGCTCTTCTCACGTCTGCTGTAACCTCCCTGCGCTCTCCACACTTGGCTGCAGTGAGTGGTTGAAGAACCTGTGTGCTCATGGTCATCGCAGGTCCTCTACCTGCATTATCAGTGTAGTCTCTGCTCAGGAGTCCCTGCTGTCTGCCAAGGATCTGGCGCCTCACGGGAGAAAATACAAGAAGGAAGGTGAAATGAAGGGTACTAATCAAGGTGTGAGGGATAGGATCACTAGGGCAGGAATAAGAGCAGAGCTTAGAGACTGGTAAAATGCTGAAAGTGGACAGGGGACAGTTGGAGGAAAGGGCATTGATCCTACCTAGGTACTGGAAAATGATTTCATGCCACATGTCAATTTAACTTGGAAATAAGTGGCTATGTCTTTAACACAAAGGTCTGTTATAGGTTACAGCACTTTAAGAATAAGGATGGAGTGAATATTGTTAAAAGTCATTTTTAGGTTAATAAATAGCATGGTTATCAGAGAGTTAAAATAGGCTTGGTGATAGGAAGAGTTGTAGATTTTAAGCACAAACAGTTAAATATGCAGACATATGTGATTTCCTCCACAGAAGCTGAAAAAAATGTGCTTGAGATGTGTGTCAAGGTTTCCACCTTCTGTTTCAGGAGGTTCAGAGTGTCAGGAACGCTTCTTTGTTCAGGGCACTTTTGTTTCATTGTAATATTTGTCTGCAAGATTGAGGCCGGAAAGGTAAGAGACTAGGAAAAAAGAACATGGTAGACCGCCTGAAAGTTGCTAAGTGTTAGTCATGTGTAGATGCCTGTATGTGTGATAGCTAGGTATATCTAGAAAAGATTGAGAACTGTTCATAGTAAAGGAGAGAATGTTTTGTCTATGCCGGGGAGGGGAGTTTGCATTAAATGGATTTGGCTGTAAACTGCTTAACATGGTTTAAAAACAGCCTTACCTAGACTAAAAATAATTTAAAGCCATAAACTGAATGGGAAATGAGATTGGGTTGTCAATTGGGATTTTTAATATAATATAATATATTAATCTAAAAAATTCACTGATTTATGTGATTGATGTTTTTTTCATTTTTTTTCTTCTCGCTTAAAAGTAATAACTCTTTTATTATTCCATCCACAGACCCATATGAAAAAAACATATTTGTGGTAGAAGTTGAAAAGAAAACCATCATTTTCAAATTGTGGGGGGGGGAGGGATTATGCAGTGCACTTTATGGTAAAAATTATATATTCTCTAGTTCAATACCATTAATAGGGTATCAAATTAATATTGTTTTTGTTTTATTCTCCTATATGGGGAAAAAAATTGTCAAACTTTTTTTTTTTTTTCACAAAATCAGTATGCTTATAATTGCCTTATTTTAACCCTGATATATTTATCTTTTTTTGAATACAGGGCTGTATCAGGGCACATTTTTGCGCCATGCTGTGTAGTTTTAATATATACCATTTCTTTGTGTGTGTGTATATATATATATATATATATATATATATATATACAGTGGTCCCTCAACATACGATGGTAATCCGTTCCAAATGAACCATCGTTTGTTGAAACCATCGTATGTTGGGGGATCCGTGCAATGTAAAGTATAGGAAGCTGTACTCACCTGTCCCCACCGCTCCGCACCCGTCACTGCTGCCCTGGACGTCGCCCTCCATCGCTGTCGCCGCGTCCCCATGGTGTCCCCTATGCTGCGGACGTCTCTGCTTCCCCGGGATCCTCACTCTCCGCTCTCCGTCGCCATCATCACGTCACTACGCATGCACGCCGCTCCTATTGGATGATGGGACAGGGTGCGCGCGACGTGAAGATGACGAAGGAGAGCGCCGGCGATGGAGGGGATCGTGAAGAGGATGCTCCGGAGCCCCGAGGACAGATAGGAGACCATCATCGGAGCACACGGGCACTGTAAACGGCTATCCGGCGGCAGCTGAAGCAGTCAGCGTTGACAGATAGCCATTTATGCGATGGCCCCGATATACAAACGCATCGTATGTTGATGCTGCCTTCAACATGCGATGGCCTCCGAGAGGCCATCGTATGTTAAAATTATCGTATCTCGGGGCCATCGTGGGTCGGGGGGTCACTGTACATATATATATATATATATATGTATGTATATATATATATATATATATATATATATATATATATATGTGTATGTATATATCAGAACTCCACCCTTCAAACTATTTTGCCAGTAAGCCAACAGACCACCCCAAACAGGCAGGTATCACAGTTTAGTAGTCCTTGGTTTCTTGTAATAATTCACTAAAAGCAATAAATTCTACTTGCAGAAACTTAAATGTCCTGCACATCAGATTCTTAAGATAAACACAAACTTCTGAGCTTCTTGCCCCAAACTTGCCAAGTTTAATCCCAAAGTCAGTATTTTTGGTGCAAAGTATCAGTATACAACATACCACAGACAAGTTGACCTGCTTCAGAGCAATTGCCCTCTATTGCTCTCTGACAGTGCTCCCACACTTGCAAGATCAGATTCAGGACTCTAGCACTTAGACAAGCACTGGAGTATGGGAGTGAACCTTTGGTCTATCCCAAAACCCTGACCCAAACTCTTGTGTTATGTCACTGACGCAAGAAGCCCTAGTGATACATACCTCCTGTCCACTATTTTACAGGCTACTTGCTTACTACATATATATATATATATATATAAATATATATATATATATATATATATATATATATATATATTCTAGTAACACTATTTTTGGGGGAAGGAGTACGGTGAATACGGTGGAGTACGGTGAATAAACTATGGAAATTGTGTCACTGTCCAAATACACAACTATATGAAACGGCATACTCATATGGCTCAGTTATAAAAATGTATATCCTTCATAGCCTTTCACACCAGTGGGAGCCATATATAAATATACGTTATTGTTTACATTAACTTGTATTTGCCTACAATATCTTTTATTAGTTTTCATAGAGTCAATCAGGCACATATCTTTACAGTGAATGGCGAAGGAGGAGGCTGTCATTAGTTGCCAGGGACACAGAAGAAAGAAAGGAAAAAAGCCATAGATTAAAACACAGACTTTGTGTAACCAGAAGATTAAGGCTATTTTCTCACACAGCTTTTCAGGTTGTATTGAATTGAATGGAAAACAGCTCATAGTTGTTAAGGATGTGAAATTAAGTGTCAGGTCATTTTTTTGAGCAATTTATGGGCTAGAATTCAGCCTTTTAAAAAAAAAATGCATAAATAGTAATATTGTATGGAAAATTTGGCAACGCATTTATTTATTTATTTTTATATATTTTTTAAGTCACAACTATGTATTGTGTTTAATTCTGTCTCATATACGAAACATTGTAGCACTAACACACAAACAAAACATATATTTCCATGTTATTGGAAATATTTTTAAGAAGAAAGGAATTTTAAAAAGTAGGCATTGTGAAATATGTTTTCTTGAAGTAAGTATTTGCCTTTCTCAATATATGCATTCAGGATAAGATTAACAAATATTGTAATACTACTATATTGAATTAAGCCAAGTGCATTCAATTCCCTCAGCTATCAAGCCCAGGCAAATGCAGCCCTTATTCCTATGAGCTGCAAAACCTCTCCTACACGCACCATGGGCAACATTCAGAGTGCCTGGGATATAATGACAGGTATGCTTCTAGGTAATTAACTCCTTATGGG
Organism: Hyla sarda; assembly: GCF_029499605.1. Classification (NCBI taxonomy): domain Eukaryota; kingdom Metazoa; phylum Chordata; class Amphibia; order Anura; family Hylidae; genus Hyla; species Hyla sarda. The sequence goes on from NC_079192.1 coordinate 248,194,935, forward strand.
GATTTACTGATAAACATTAACTTGCTTGTTATGCATAGGTCATTGAAGAACAGTGAATGTGAAGACATGTTTACTACCCTCATATAACCATTGCATTTTGAGAGATCAAATGTGCCTAACTGCTTGATTGTTACCCCATTGTGGAAATTGCAGGAGCATGGTTGCCCCTATAAAGAAATTCATATCACAACATGTACACTACCTCCAACATGATTTTGTTTGTTTCTTTAACGGAGAAGTATAACGCTAAAAAAACTTATCCCCTATCCAAAGGATAGGGGATACATTTTAGATTGCAAGGAGTCCGAGCACTGGAACCCCTGTGATCTCCTGTATGGCGCCCCGGCTCTCTCCAGGAAAAGAGCGTCACATCTACTGCATGAAGCTGCATCCAACACGACCCCTCGATATATCTGTATGGGAGAGCATGCTTCTCCAATAGAGATACATAGAGGGGGCACATCGGCAGGAGTGCAGGAGCCCCGTGCAGGAGATCGCGGGAGGGTCCCAGAGGTCGTACCCCCCACAATCTAAAACTTATTCCATATCCTTTGGATAGGGGATAAGTTTGACAGCATAATATATCTCCTTCAATTGATGATTAAAAGAAAAAAAGAAAATATACTTACTTTACATTTTCTAATTTGTTTTCTTTTCCTTTTTGTCTTACTTTTAGCTAAGCCAACGACTCATGAATGCCAGAATCACTTCTGGGTTTTCTGAAAAAGCTATTTTACCAAATGATCAACAAGTGGATGAAAGAAATGAATATCTGAAAAATATGTATTCTGGCACATCAGATTCACAACAGCTGGAGGAATGTGATGAAAGTGGAGAATATCTTCCTTTCACTGAGGTTACCCCATGTAAGGACACTAAGGACTTTATCTATTTGCTAAGCAGTGACCATCATTCTGGACAATACCAAGAACTCACAAAGACACAGGAATGTTTGGATGGAAGTGAAGAAACAGATTTATATGAACATGACTCAGAAATAAATGAACTGGAAAAAATCTCCCCAGTGATCATCGATGAAGTATCATACAGGGAACCAAGTCTGCGGTCATCATCTAGAGAGCAAAGTGAGGACTTCCTAAGTGACAGCTGTCTTAAAATATCAGAAACTCCATGTATTGTACAAGCTGACACCATGCAGTTAACAGACATAGAGGAAGTTTTAGATGATAATGCAAATCCAAATTTTAGCCACAGCATAGTTACTTTGCCTTACTTTTCAACACAAGACACAAAGGGAATAAAAGATGAGCAAAGTGAGAAAAATAAAAGTGAAACAATTGAGAATGACACACTCCCGCCAGTAACAACAGAACATACAGAGCAAGAACATCTCATCTTATTTTCACAGAAGGATGACTTCCAGAATCCTTTATATAACAGTGAATCTTCCAGTAGCAATGTCATTGAAAAGGAAAATACAGAACCAAATGAAAAGGTTTGTAGCTTTACATCTTCAGGTGATACTTTCCTGTTTAGCGAGGGCAAAGCGAGAGACATAAGAGAAGATGAAACAGCCCAAAATACAAATCTTACTGCTTCCTTGAGCAAAGATACAAAACAAGTAGATGATGAAACCAATCTATCAGGTGACAAACAATACATTACTACTAGGAAGGATAAAGAAATCCCATATTCTGACATTACAACTGCTTCTTTGTCCAAAAAATATTATCTCACAGACCCAGATAGCCAAGGTGATCAGGTACATGAAAATATACAGGTCACTGATGACAAGGATGTGACATCAGAAACAGGTGATCACAGAGATAAAGATGTACGTGCAGTTTATGATTCAGAAAAAGAATCAACAGTGCTTGACTTCTCTCCATCAATAGCTTGTACTGCAGCTCAATATGTCTCCCAGAGCACATTGCATGAATGGAATGCAAAGCTGGGAAGCCTTCCAAGTGAGCAGACACAAGCACACAAGGTTATCATTGCTAAGATAACAGAAGAAAAAGGTCAAAGTCAAAGAGGATCTCAAGATAGACAGGGTAGTAAAGGCTCCTATATGGATATTGGGTATAGTGAGAATGAAAGCACGCAACAAGGAATGGATGAGAAGTCAGAACAAAAAGTTACATCTGCCTCAGGGAGTAACATAGAACTCATAAGTGAAAATATTGTATGCTGTGATAAAGGGGGAGGTGAAAATTTAGCAGAGGAGAACATGTTGGAAACCAGTGATATTTCACATATATCCACAGAAGATGTACATTATTGGGGTGTGACATATATTTCCAAAGGACAAAATGAATTAGAACATTATGATGGCAGGTCAAATGGTTTAGTTGGGCAAAGCGCAGTAGAATATGATGTTCCAGGTACTCTCTTCACTAGTGGTAATACAAAACTGGGGCAGAATTTAAATGGAAGATCAGAGGAGGACGTGGCAGCTAAAAAGGAGACTGTTGATTTCACAGAACCTTCACAACTGGTTATTACAGAAGATAAAGAAAATGTGGATAATGTACAGGCTAATATGGAAAAGAGATCTTTTCAATCCATTCTTATCAGTGAACCCCATGATGAAGGGAATGCTCAAAGGTCGGAAGCAGAACATAGAGAGCTGGAGGATACACAATACTATCCTCATGATGATCAGACAACAAGTCTTGACCAGCAGACTGGCACAATTGTCACAGAGCCCATGAATATGGGTCACATAAGCTCTAAGGTCTTGTGTTTTCTAATGTTTGTGGTGTTTGCTGGCCTTATGTATCATTTTGATTTTCTGGTATGTTTTGGCCTCTACCTTTTTTCATTATACTGGCTATACTGGGAGGGTGGCAGAAATAAAAATCCTGTTAAAAAGGAGTAACACTGTTGCTCCATAATTTACATAACAAAAGAACATTAAAGAAGCACTCCAAGATTTATTTTTTTGCTGATATATGGCAGCATAGGCTTTTACTAGAGAATCATGTAATTGTCTTGTATATGCCTTGTGCTTACCTGTTCTAGCTGATGTGGCAGGCATGCTTTTTCATTCATTTTTTTTATCACGAAACAATTTCCTATTGCTGCCTACACTATCCATAAAGCCTCTGGCTTCGCACAGAGAGGGGGTGGAGTCTCATCCCTACAGTCAATAATTAGGCTGCTGGTGATAAAGTCTAACTAGGTGAACTGATTAGATTCATAAGTGAGTTGGGGTCAGTTCACATTATATGCAGTTTTGATGCATTTTCTTATTTAAAGTGTTTTTTTAGAGAAATAAATGTAGGTGTTTTACGAAGACATCTAAAGGATAGGGGATAAGATGCCTGACCTCGGGGGACCCGCTGCTGGGGACCTTTTCTCCGTGCAGCTCGTAAACGGGAATGCTGAAGGAGAGACTGCGGGGGTCCCCAGCGGTCGGAACCCCGCATTCAGACATCTTATCCCCTATCCTTTAGATAGGGTATAAGATGTCTAGGGGTGGAGTACCCCTTTAAGCTATGTTCATTAATTGAATTATTACTCCATTTCTAATACATTATTACTGCATTGTGGCTGTGTTTTTGCTGAAGTTTTCCAAAGTCTCAGTAAAGATGACAAGTTTTTAGTGTTTTCCACAATTATGGTAAAATAATGCCAAACTGAAGAAAAAAATGCAGCAAAAATGCATTGTGTGAGCACAGCCTCAGGGAAAGTGTATAATCATTATGTATCCTAATTCAATAATAAGAGGAGCACAAATAGTGGCACTTTGGCACTGAAGAGATTCCTCCACCCTTTTCAATGGCACACGGGAGATACAGGTCCTGGGTCCGGCTGTGCTGGGAACCAGAAATATATTCAGGTAACTAAGATATTCAAGTACAAAGAACAAACGGTATCCTGCAATCACCGCAAGGCTTACATCCGAAGACTCCACTGCACATCCTCCTCAGAAGAAGGCCAGAAGAAGTGTGTACAAGCGTGAAACCGCCGGCAGTTCTCTGTGAGCGCTCTGCAGGAAGTCTGAAGCTGGGTCTGGTAGAGGATGTGAAGCGGAGTCCTCGGGTGTAAGCCTTGCAGTGAGTGCAGGATACTATTTGTTCTTTGTACTTGAATATTATGTATCCTTATCCCATAGAGATAGCAGCAGCAGCAGCATACAGATATAGCTTGGAGGGGAGGGGTTTGGAGGAGTCTGTGAGCTGCTAGGAGGGATCTAATTGGTGATGGTGTCATCATGTAGTGCACAGGAAGTCAGCTGACCCAGGACTGACCACTTCCTCTGACACATTAAACACTGTGATTTCCTGTGGGTCAGTCTGGTGATCAAATGACCCAGTTACATAAACGAAAAGCATGTTTACAGATGTGCTGGAATATAACAAATGGTGCTGTATGACTAGTGAAGGTAAGTGTGCATAATATGGGCAAAAAAACTGGAGTGCTTCTTTAAGTCAAGTTATTAGTGGACCTTAGTGGAAGTACATACTTATCATCAGCTTTCTTAATCAATTGTTATTTGAGATAGGACCACAGACCACATGTGAGTGATATTTGGGGTTGTTACTTACATCTGCAAAAATCTGGGACATTTATTATTGCATATTTTAGTTTTTATTATAAGTAAAATGAACCTCATCCTGTTCTGCAAGCCACATTACCAAAGTGCACTTCTTATGGACACAAGTTCAGTGAAGAAAAAAGGTGTTGGTCATAGTAACCAGTTTAGTCAGTTTAAAGCTAAACGTTTTATATTTTGTGTAATAAAATAATAGCAGGCATTTTGACTGACTGAATCCTTTACAAAGATGAAAGAAAAATAGTATCAATGTTATCAGAGGTGTAGCTTGTAGCTTCTGGGCCCCGATGCAAAATCTGCAACAGGGCTCCATATACCAATTATGATGCTGGTCTCTTATGTTGCAGATGTGCTTTGGGGCCCCCTTAGGAACCAGGATCGACTGCTACCTCTATAGCTACACCTGAATGTCATAGTCCTGGACCTGGTTACCACATTGTTAATCTTTGCAAATCCCAAGCTAATTATGGAATTCTAATGTGTCAACAAAACATGTCAAAGTTTTGATTGTTGTGAATTTTGGTGTTCAGACCCCCATTGATCGCCAGAATGAGACAGCAGAAGCGTGCGGCTAAGCATTTCTTTCCTAACCTTGCTGCTCCATGCATAAGACATATTCGTGTCTATGGAGTCCGTCTTGTGTTTAAATAGCGAGACCAGGGAGAAAAGTGCCTAGTAATATGCTTTTCCACCTTGTTCTGACAATCATCGGTGGTCTGAAAACCCTGACCGATCAAAATTTTTAATATGTCTGACACGTCAAAAGTTTTTTGTTTTTTAAGAGAGATTCAGACTATGGTGTTGATGTAAAAAAATATCAACTTGCATAGAAACACATTTAGGGTACATAGAGAACATGGTTAAACGGGTACTCCCGTGGAAAAGTTTTTTTTTAATCAAATCAACTGGTGCCAGAAAGTTAAACAGATTTGTAAATTACTTCTATTAAAAAATCTTATTCCTTCCAGTACTTTTTAGGGGCTGTATGCTACAGAGGAAATGCTTTTCTTTTTGGATTTCTCTGATGTCATGACCACAGTGCTCTCTGCTGACCTCTGCTGTCCATTTTTGGAACTGTCCAGAGCAGGAGAAAATCCCCATAGCAAACATATGCTGCTCTTGACAGCTCCTAAAATGGACAGCAGACGTCAGCAGAGAGCACTGTGGTCGTGACATCAATGAAATCCATAAGTAAAAACATTTCCTCTGTAGTATACAGTCCATAAAATGTATTGGAAGGATTAAGATTTTTTTAATAGAAGTAATTTACAAATCTGTTTAACTTTCTGGCACTAGTTGATTTAAAAAAAAAATAATTCCAATGGGAGTACCCCTTTAAGAAAACACTTTATCATGAATAAGAAGAACTTTTGTACCAAGTGTCTTGCTATGTAATTGATGTTACTGGTATATTTTCTTCTGTGAGAGAATAATTTAGGTCAAACTTGCTGTTTAAACTTTTAGATCATGGGGCTCAAAGTTTTGCATTTAGGTAAATAGGTTGTCTGTTTTACCAACACTTGAAATTACAACATTGGTTATTTTCTATAAAGCAAAGATCTCTACTCCTATCTAGCGCATTAAATACAACATATGATGTTGAGCCACACTAAATTTTAAAAGGGAAATAACCCCTGAATCATATGGCCCAGTAATATGGCTTTGCCCTATTTGCTATTGATATGGTGTTAACCCTAGTATGAATTTTTATGATATGACCTCTCTGGTGCCACTAGGGCACGACAGTGTATGCAGCTACTAGAAGCTAGGGAGCCACATGTAGAAATCCTAAAACAAAACATGTGATTCCTAAGACACGCGTTGGGGAAAACGGCCATAAACAATTGCTAACATTCAAGTTTTCTTACTGAATGTTACCTAAACACTCATCTATCTGCAAGCCCATTGTGTTGACAGAAGGAAGAATTGGATTTCAACATAGGCAATCCTTTGTTCCCACAAGAGATAATCCACTGCCAAACCCCCCATTCCCTCTATAGAAAACACATGCATGTTATCTAAGCCAGGCAGCATAGGTAGAGAGGAGGTGGGAGTCATTTGTCACCTAGAAATCTGCTATAAAATAACTAGTAGTGTTGCTCACGAATATTCGCAATTCGAATATTATTCGCGAATATCGCATATTCGCGAATTCGCGAATTTCGCGAATATAGCGCTATATATTCGTAATTACGAATATTCTTTTTTTTTTTTTTTTTTTTTTCACAGTACACCTCACAGTGATCATCCCTCTCTGCTTCCAGCTTGTGTGGTGGAAAGAAGGCTGTAATACTACTGTGTGAGACTGTCGTGCGAAAATTCGCATATACGAAAATTCGCATATATGAAAATTCGCATATGCGAAAATTAGCATATTTTAATGTTCGCATATGCGAATATTCGCATATGCTAATTTTCGTATACGCGAATATTCGCAAATGCGAAAATAGAACAAAAATATAACGACTATGCGAATATTCGCGAATATATGACGAATATTCGTCCATATATTCGCGAATATTCGCGAATTCGAATATGGCCTATGCCGCTCAACACTAATAACTAGCATGTAGCTCTGGTACCAATGAGAATGAGCGTACATGTACTTAGCTTGTCTGTGGCCTAAATACAGGAAAAAAAAATTCTATCCCAGTCTGAAGGGTCAAAGTGGTGTGTAGGTGCCCCAGGCTGCAATGTCTATCCCTGCTTGCTTCCATTTCCGCCCTTCACCTTCTATAGTTGACAGGGCTCTAAGAGACCAGGCAAAATCCCACCTATATGCCGTTCATCTGTATTGCAGCGCACACACGGTGAGCTTGCTGGGTGCAGCAGTGGCTTCACTTTGTCATTGTGCATTTGAGCCCTGACTGTGGAAGCGAATGGGGAGAGGAATTGGGGCTGGACATACCTCTTTGACACTTCAGATGGACATATAAAAGCATGTCATTTGGTTTTGGGGCCAGGGACAAGATAAGTACAGATACCTTTACTCTCAATGTTACTAGTGCTACATAGTCATGCTAGCAGTTATACAGCAGATTTTCTAGGTGACATATTTCTTTTAGTTTTGTTAACTAGAAAAAGAGCGCATTGAACAAGGGTGAGGTGTCTTAGCAGATGTAAACAAAATAACCAGGATCTAAATTTTATATCAGAAGGATATCTATTTTTTGTCATATTCCTTACAATGAATACAGTACATGACAAGCCAAAAGGAAACAAGCAATGCAATATTACTGATTTTTAATTGTTCAATGATTCTTTAGTGCTAGTATTTAATGTATGAGGTTCATGTACTGCATATCTCATGTTTATTTCACCTATTAGTTTTGTTCTCACAAAAGCTGTTTGGAAAGATATTTCTGTCTACACAACATTTCAATAAAAAATCAGGTACAAGTTCTGCAGTGTGAGTTTTATGCTTACAACTAAACTAAATGGCGATTTAAAATAGGTCTAAGTGTAAGGATAGCAAATGCAGCGCAAAAGTAAGTAGCTATAATGATTGTATGACCTGTATGACCTGTAGGACCTCAGATGGACTCCCAAGGGTTCATAGTACAGACCTGCTGGCACTCTGCACATTATGGGGGAGATTTATCCAAACCTGTGCAGAGGAAAAGTTGCCCATAGCAACCAATCAGATTGATTCTTTCATTTCTGAAAACACCTCTGAAAAATAAAAAAAAGCAATCTGATTGGTTGTTATGGGCAACTCAGCAACTTCCTCTGTGTGTGTGCAGAAATATATATGGGGAGATTTATCAAAACCTGCCCAGAGGAAAAGTTGCTGAGTTGCCCATAGCAACCAATCACATTGCTTCTTTCAGTTTTGTAAAGGCCTGTAAAAAATGAAAGAAGCCATTTGATTGGTTGCTATGGGCAACTCAGCAACTTTTCCACTGGACAGATTTTGATAAATCTCCCCCATAGTGTAGACCACTTTCTCTTCACAACCTGGAGTGCCACTGCTTTTTTCATTGATCCCTGACCAGGATTAACAGCAGCAGGCACCCGTGCTGCTTTTCCTGTTTTGCTATATATATATATATATATATATATATATATATATATATATATATATATATACATATATATATATATATATATATACACATGCTATATATATATATATATATATATATATATATACACATGCTATATATATATATATATATATATATATATATATATATATATATATATATATATATATATATATATATATATTTCTATACTAAGGCCTAGATTTATCAAACTGTGTGAGTGAAAACAGGGACCAATCACAGCTCAGCTAACGAGCTCTGGTAAAGTGAAAGCTGAGCTGTGATTGGTTGCTGTGGGAAAATCACAATATTTTTTTCTCCCACACAGTTTGATAAATCTGGGCCTATATCTTAAAATTTGTGACTCTATATGAAATCAGAGGCAGATGGAGGTACATTATAGGCCCGCAGCAGTCTATTAGTGCTGTATTCAATATAGTATCATCTGGAGGAAAAAGCTAGGTAAACCAATCTTTCTCTTTCACTAATTATGTAAAATTTGCACATTGTTTTAAAAAAAAAAAAAAAAAAAAAAATTGAATAAAACTTTACTTGTGCATTGGGGGTGTCTGACTATAAAAGATTTGTCTGGAATTTCTTTTATACATATACATATATATATATATATATATATATATATAGATAGATAGATAGATAGATAGATAGATAGATATATTGTGAATTCAGGTAGAAAAACAGACATGGTGCACATCTACAATCTTGTATAATGATCTGATTGCTTCTCAGCATAATATCAAAAACTAACAGGTTGTTAGTATACATTTTTGATCAAAAAGTACAAGCCCACTCGCCACTTCAAGGCCACCTATTTAGAGTGGGTCCCTAACGTCCCTAGCATAAAGTGGCGTAGCACTGGGCGGCGACCACCACCGCCGCGACACCAGTGCTCACGGGGGGGGGGGGGGGGAACGACCCACTGGCAGAGCGGCCCCAATGCCACTCAAACCAGTTTATGGGTCGCACCTCCCCACAGACACGGCGCCACGGCAGCAACGGACACCGCACAGCACCACACCAGTGGGAACAGGGTGTAATAGCACACTTACCAAGCTCTCCCAGTCAGACTGGGAGGCTGCTAGAAAAGAAATGGCCCTTGTGTAGCTAACTACTACTTAGATAGGGTTAGGCTGAGGGGGTGGGGAAGAGTACAGAAATACGTGTGTGTACGCCAAGTGGGAAGGCACCCTTAAAGTGATTGTATTCACTTATTACCTGGTGAATATCATCACATTGCTAGCATAACAATGAGATTTAAGTGCATTATGTTGGATTATTTTCCCTTATACCAAAAATCCAAATTATGTATTAATAACCTACACACATTTAAAAATAAGTGTTTATGTCCCCAATTGATGTATGATAGAACACGTCATGAATAGGGCCAACTGACCTAACAGCATCAGGAGTATAACAAACTATCCACAAATGCCTGCAGTGCACATGTACTAATTACCCACATAGACCAGTATATGGTGGGATAATACATTTTTGAACCTATAGATCACCTCAGTGATCCAACAAAACCCTTTTTCCCTTATACCCAATAAAAGTGCTTTATTCACAATGGCACATAATGGTGGATTTAAAAACGAAGTGCACATCTGCTCCCAGCCAATCATTGTACCACACTGATCACAGAATATGAACGCCTCATGCACTGCAGTTGCTGGGCTTCTAACTGGGTAAATGTGTCACTGTGTTAAAAACCGCTACACCTCGGCCCCCCTCAACATGTTTCGCTGCTGCCGCAGCTTTGACAAGAGGAACAACGGGCCACTGAGGGTAAACGCCGTGACAGGGGTTTATAATACCTCCCCTTGTGACATCTGCAATCTCGATACAGTGCAGTGATTGGTCAGCGCCGCTACCTACCAACCACATGTCTGCATATCTAACTGACACTAACGCTGACCTATTAACATGCTGATTCTAAATCCAATCATCTGCTTAAACATCATGATAACGATTACGTATAAGCGCTGTGACCTCTGCACCGGCACATGGTCTCTCACTGTTATAATGTCAGTGTGCGCGATGACCCCTGCGCGCACATTTACTCTCCATCTCTACAGCGAGACCGGAGTCATATCGCGCAGGCGCTGGCACTTAGAACCGGAGTGCCCAAGTATCAAAAACAGCGCATGCGCCGGCACTTGGACTTAACATCCTTACCATGTGAGCACAGCCTGTGCACCGACTCTTACACTCTCGGCCGTTCCCTAGCCACGATCCATATCATCCTGCTGACTCCTGGGACTGCATCTGCATAGACTCCTCAGGTAAGTATATCGTTAATAACAATTGGTCCTGCTGACACCATGGACCAACCTTAAGTACCAGACATTCATCTTGTCATATTGCATAGGTTTTATTGGTGCATAATGATTGTAAACAAATAGGGGTGATCAAGTGTTATTCCTGAAATCTTCCTCAGTATGACAATATAGTCAGACTATATATACCCCCTATATCCTGCTAACCATCTCCACTCAATATGGGCTAAACCAACGTCCAATGCTAAAATAGCTATATATATAAAGACAAAATAGTAATTAAGTGATGGAAATAGGGTATGAAAACATAAAGATGGTATGGTGAGCATCCTTGATAATGACTGTACATCGTTTTGGAGTGTAAAATGTACCTAGTAGATAAAGGGTTAGCTTAGGGCATCCCCACCGGACCCCAACTGTATGGATAAACCCAAAACTACAGCTATTCCAAACCCCTAAGATTGATCCATAGTGTTAGCAGGACCAATTGTTATTAACGATATACTTACCTGAGGAGTCTATGCAGATGCAGTCCCAGGAGTCAGCAGGATGATATGGACCGCGGCTAGGGAACGGCCGAGAGTGTAAGAGTCGGCGCACACGCTGTGCTGACATGGTAAGGATGTTAAGTCCAAGTGCCGGCGCATGCGCTGTTTTTGATACTTGGGCGCTCCGGTTCTAAGTGCCAGCGCCTGCGCGATATGACTCCGGTCTCGCTGTAGAGATGGAGAGTAAATGTGCGCGCAGGGGTCATCGCGCACACTGACATTATAACAGCGAGAGACTATGTGCCGGTGCAGAGGTCACAGCGCTGATACGTAATCGTTATCATGATGTTTAAGCAGATGATTGGATTTAGAATCAGCATGTTAATAGGTCAGCGTTAGTGTCAGTTAGATATGCAGTGATGTGGTTGGTAGGTAGCGGCGCTGACCAATCACTGCACTGCATCGAGATTGCATGATCACAAGGGGAGGTATTATAAACCCCTGTCACAGCGTTTACCCTCAGTGCCCAGTTGTTCCTCTTGACAAAGCTGCGGCAGCAGCGAAACATGTTGAGGGGGGCCGAAGTGTAGCGGTTTTTAACACAGTGACACATCTACCCAGTTAGAAGCCCAGCAACTGCAGTGCATGCGGCGTTCATATTCTGTGACCAGTGTGGTACAATGATTGGCTGGGAGCAGATGTGCACTTAGTTTTTAAATCCACCATTATGTGCCATTGTGAATAAAGCACTTTTATTGTGCAGTGCACATGTAGCACACTTTGGGCTATGCACACATTAAATATTTATTACTCAACCCCCTCAACATGTTTTGGCGCAACACAGTGGCTTTGTCAAGAGGCAGTCGGCCACCCCAAGTGTACTACATGTGCACTGCAGGCACCTCTGAATAGTGTGTGATACTGCTGATACTGTGTGGTCAGTTGGCAATTTTCATGACATGTTCTACCATACATCAATAGGGGACATAAGCATTTATTTTTAAATGTGTGTGTAAATTATTAATAAAGTATATGGATTTTAGGTATATTGGAACATACAGGTATTTTTGGATTGCTTAAGTTGGTAATATATGGGTTACTTTGTGTAGAGTAGCCCTCCAGATACTGGACTTGTCACTAGTAATTATGTTGAATTATGACTCTTGTTAGTCCTCATAAAAAATTGATAGGGCTTGTGACACACTTAGCTTTAATGATGTAATGTAGATTGATAGATAAATAGATAACAGAATACAAAACTTGACAATATACAAATAAAATAGTAACATAAAAAAAAAAGCATAAAGCTTATTTCCCAATAGTTATTAGCATGCATCATTTGTCACATCAGTTTTTGCTAGCTGGAAGTATGAGATCAGCAACACATTGCTCCACAACAATATCAGACATAACATGGCAGAGGCTGCCAAGAATATGATACTAGCAACTGTTGCCATGACCTTTACATTTAGATGATGCAGACAGGCGGACACCTGGAGCTGCTCATCAAAGTTTGGCCTCCTGCACTACACAAAATGCCTGCTATTTTTAGGAACGCATGTAGCCCATGATTATCAACAGAGCCCTACTGCTGAATCATCTTTCACTAAGGACCTCGAATGAGATCAGGATACACGTAGGCCATTACAAACAAAAAACCTTGGAAATTTTGTCCCCATAAAACAATCACCATATTTTATAACACACTTAAAAAACGAAAAATCTCAGTAATACACAAACTGTGAACACAATAATTAATAATGTAGTAATGGTGTCTAGTACACCCTGTTGCTCTCCTACTTATAAAAGCATATGAAACACTACGAACATCCCTGATTCGGTAACTCAAGTAAACAGCCTACTTAGGCCCTATATACAGAATATAGATGGACACTAGAACCTGTATAGATAATATTGGTATAAAATGTACGGGCCCTAGACTTTGAAAATAGTGTCCATAGGCAGGGTAGGGGGAAGGCTAAATCTAGGTTGGCCCTTATGTGCCCTACCTGGCTATATACCCCATCCTAACATTGGAAGATGACCACTCTTACAACGGTGATCCTGCATTAAGCCTCCTTGGTATCTCTAGGTAGGAGGAGAATCTACCGTACAACAGGGATAAGACTAGACAATTTTAGCACCACCAATAGGCTTCTGTGTATATACAGTATGAGGTACAATGTTAGTGCAGAGCCATAGGTCCAAAAAATTGCTCCTGTTCCCATATGCTATTTCCTATAAAAAAAAATATTGGGGGCTTAATAGCAGTATGGAGAAGGGTATGTGTGATAAACAGATAATAAAGGCTCATAAAAATAACCAATATTACACACTGAAAATATCACACAACAATAAAAGAACAAGCTATTTGCACAACAGCAACACATCTCCCTGTACTATATACAAGATAGCACAGCTTATCAAAGAGTGTGCAGATTTAAAGGTGTATTCCGGGATCTAACATTTCATCGCCCATTTTATCCAAAGGATAGGGCATAAGATGTCTGATCGCGGGGAACCCGCTGCTGGGATCCGCCCGCAATCTCGCTGCAGCACCCACATTGTATACGGAGCTGCGTGACATGACATAACACCACGCCCTCCTCATGATGTCACGACATGCCCCCTCCATTCATCTCTTTGGGAGGGGGTTAACGGTCATTAACGGAGGGGGCGTGGCATGACATCACAAGGGGGGGGGTGGCGTTACATCACCTCTCCAGTCCCAGAAACCAGAGGTTTCCGAAACTGGAGACGCAGCTCTGAATACAATGCGGGTGCATAAAGGATAGGGGATAATATGTCTGATCACGGGGGGCCCACCACTGAGACCCCCCGCGATCAGACATCTTATCCCCTATCCTTTGGATAGGGGATAAAATGTTAGATCCCGGAATTCCCTTTTAACCATGGGCATGTATGATAAGACTCACCTACCTAATTTAATAGATACTGGGCTAAGAGAAATTATACCAAAACAATTGATAATAGATGCAATGGTGTCCAACAAGACACATGACAGATAAACACCACTACTGTCAAGGTGTCTAAAATAGCAACACCACTACTGTCCAGATGTCTTCAAAACAACACCAAAAAGATGAAGTGTCTAAATGACACTAGAGGTCTAGAAAATGTGACATATAATAAGCATTAATACAGATGGGTGCTGTTGGACCTATACTCCCTGAACCATCCTTTAATAAATATACTTATAATAAGATGGACCAAGCTTAGTGCAATATAGTATATTAATGAGAACTAGAAGCTCACTATTGCCCAGATAACATTGATCTGAGTGTGAACGCTCGAAGCATCATAAGGAAATACTCTATTTTTGGGTACTGGCGTTATGAAGGATAATCGGTCAGGTTTCTATGGTGACTAAGTAAAGGAAATGAGCTATATCATATCAGGAATATCAGAAGGAAAGTTTGCTATATGAAGGTATTTGCAAAAATGTTTAGCTTGACATGCCTTACAAGGTTAACTATGTTAGTTGAGATGAGAAGTAGGGTCACACGTGTCGTATTTTGCTGTGTATTTGCTGGTATGTATTTTCCTTCCCATTGAAATCATTGGGTTGCAAAATTACATAGTAACATAGTTCATAAGGTTGAAAAAAGACCAGAGTCCATCAAGTTCAACATATAACCCCAATGAGTCCCTACTGAGTTGATCCTGAGGAAGGCAAAAAATTCCTTCCCGACTCCAAATATGGCAGTCAGAACAAATCACTGGATCAACGTTCTGTCCCTATAAATCTAGTATACATAACCAGCAATTATTACGCCGAGCGCTCCGGGTCCCCGCTCCTCCCCGGAGCGCTCGCAGCGTTCTCTCATTCCCAGCGCCCCGGTCAGACCTGCTGACCGGGTGCGCTGCGATATTACTCCCAGCCGGGATGCGATTCGCGATGCGGGACGCGCCCGCTCGCGATGCGCATCTCGGCTCCCGTACCTGACCCGTTCCCCGTCTGTGTTGTCCCGGCGCGCGCGGCTCCGCTCCTTAGGGCGCGCGCGCCGGGTCTCTGCCATTTAAAGGGCCACTGCGCCACTGATTGGCGCAGCAGGCCTAATCAGTATTCTCACCTGTGCACTCCCTACTTATACCTCACTTCCCCTGCACTCCCTCGCCGGATCTTGTTGCCATTGTGCCAGTGAAAGCGTTCCCTTGTGTGTTCCTAGCCTGTGTTCCAGACCTCCTGCCGTTGCCCCTGACTACGATCCTTGCTGCCTGCCCTGACCTTCTGCTACGTCCGACCTTGCTCTTGTCTACTCCCTTGTACCGCGCCTATCTTCAGCAGTCAGAGAGGTTGAGCCGTTGCTGGTGGATACGACCTGGTTGCTACCGCCGCTGCAAGACCATCCCGCTTTGCGGCAGGCTCTGGTGAATACCAGTAGCAACTTAGAACCGGTCCACCAGCACGGTCCACGCCAATCCCTCTCTGGCACAGAGGATCCACCTCCAGCCAGCCGAATCGTGATAGTAGATCCGGCCATGGATCCCGCTGAAGTCCCACTGCCAGTTGTCGCCGACCTCACCACGGTGGTCGCCCAGCAGTCGCAACAGATAGCGCAACAAGGTCACCAGCTGTCTCAACTGACCGTGATGCTACAGCAGCTATTACCACAGCTCCAGCAACAATCTCCTCCGCCAGCTCCTGCACCTCCTCCGCAGCGAGTGGCCGCTTCCGGCTTACGATTATCCTTGCCGGATAAATTTGATGGGGACTCTAAGTTTTGCCGTGGCTTTCTTTCGCAATGTTCTCTGCACTTGGAGATGATGTCGGACCAGTTTCCAACTGAAAGGTCTAAGGTGGCTTTCGTAGTCAGCCTTCTCTCTGGGAAAGCTCTGTCATGGGCCACACCGCTCTGGGACCGCAATGACCCCGTCACTGCCTCTGTACACTCCTTCTTCACGGAGATCCGAAGTGTCTTTGAGGAACCTGCCCGAGCCTCTTCTGCTGAGACTGCCCTGCTGAACCTGGTCCAGGGTAATTCTTCTGTTGGCGAGTACGCCATCCAATTCCGTACTCTTGCCTCCGAATTATCCTGGAATAATGAGGCCCTCTGCGCGACCTTTAAAAAAGGCCTATCCAGCAACATTAAAGATGTGCTGGCCGCACGAGAAATTCCTGCTAACCTGCATGAACTTATTCATCTTGCCACCCGCATTGACATGCGTTTTTCCGAAAGGCGTCAGGAGCTCCGCCAGGATATGGACTTTGTTCGCACAAGGCGGTTTCTCTCCCCGGCTCCTCTCTCCTCTGGTCCTCTGCAATCCGTTCCTGTGCCTCCCACCGTGGAGGCTATGCAAGTTGACCGGTCTCGCTTGACACCTCAAGAGAGGACACGACGCCGCATGGAGAACCTATGCCTGTACTGTGCCGGTACTGAACACTTCTTGAAAGATTGTCCTATCCGTCCTCCCCGCCTGGAAAGACGTATGCTGACTCTGCACAAAGATGAGCCAGTTCTTGATGTCTACTCTGCTTCTCCACGCCTTACTGTGCCTGTGCGGATATCTTCCTCTACCTTCTCCTTCTCTGCTACGGCCTTCTTGGATTCCGGATCTGCAGGAAATTTTATTTTGGCCTCTCTCATCAACAGGTTCAACATCCCGGTGACCAGTCTCGCCAGACCCCTCTACATCAATTCTGTTAACAATGAAAGATAGGACTGTACCGTGCGTTACCGCACGGAACCTATCCTAATGTGCATCGGACCTCATCACGAAAAAATTGAATTTTTGGTCCTCTCCAACTGCACTTCTGAAATTCTTCTTGGATTACCGTGGCTTCAACGCCATTCCCCAACCCTTGATTGGTCCACAGGAGAAATCAAGAACTGGGGTACTTCTTGTCACAAGGACTGTCTTAAATCGGTGCCCAGTACTCCTTGCCGTGACCCTGTGGTTCCCCCTGTATCCGGTCTTCCTAAGGCTTATATGGACTATTCTGACGTTTTTTGCAAAAAGCAAGCTGAGACTTTGCCTCCTCACAGGCCTTATGACTGTCCTATTGACCTCCTCCCGGGTACTACCCCACCCCGGGGCAGAATCTATCCTCTGTCTGCTCCAGAGACTCTTGCCATGTCGGAGTACATCCAGGAGAATTTAAAAAAGGGGTTTATCCGCAAGTCCTCCTCTCCTGCCGGAGCTGGATTTTTTTTTGTGTCAAAAAAAGATGGCTCCCTACGTCCTTGTATTGATTACCGCGGACTTAATAAAATCACGGTAAAAAACCGCTACCCCTTACCTCTTATCTCGGAACTCTTTGATCGCTTACAAGGTGCCCACATCTTTACCAAACTGGACTTAAGAGGTGCTTATAATCTCATCCGCATCAGGGAGGGGGACGAATGGAAGACCGCATTTAACACCAGAGATGGACACTTTGAGTATCTGGTCATGCCCTTTGGCCTATGCAACGCCCCTGCCGTCTTCCAAGACTTTGTTAATGAAATTTTTCGTGATCTCCTATATTCCTGTGTTGTGGTTTATCTGGACGATATTCTGATTTTTTCTGCCAACTTAGAAGAACACCGCCAGCATGTCCGCATGGTTCTTCAGAGACTTCGAGACAATCAACTTTATGCCAAAATGGAGAAATGTCTCTTTTAATGTCAATCTCTTCCTTTCCTAGGATACTTGGTCTCTGGCCAGGGACTACAAATGGACCCAGATAAACTCTCTGCCGTCTTAGATTGGCCACGCCCCTCCGGACTCCGTGCTATCCAACGTTTTTTGGGGTTCGCCAATTATTACAGACAGTTTATTCCACACTTTTCCACTATTGTGGCTCCTATCGTGGCTTTAACCAAGAAAAATGCCAATCCCAAGTCCTGGTCCCCCCAAGCGGAAGACGCATTTAAACATCTCAAGTCTGCCTTTTCTTCCGCTCCCGTGCTCTCCAGACCTGACCCATCTAAACCCTTCTTATTGGAGGTTGATGCCTTCTCAGTGGGAGCTGGAGCTGTCCTTCTACAAAAAAATTCTTCCGGGCATGCTGTGACTTGTGGTTTTTTTCTAGGACCTTCTCCCCGGCGGAGAGAAACTATTCCATCGGGGATCGAGAACTACTGGCCATTAAATTGGCGCTTGAGGAATGGAGGCACCTGCTGGAGGGATCAAAATTTCCAGTTATCATATACACTGATCACAAGAATCTCTCCTACCTCCAGTCTGCCCAACGACTGAACCCTCGCCAGGCTAGGTGGTCGTTGTTCTTTGCCCGTTTTAACTTTGAAATCCATTTTCGCCCTGCTGACAAGAACATTAGGGCCGATGCCCTCTCTCGTTCTTCTGATGCCTCTGAAGTAGAGGTCTCTCCGCAACACATCATTCCTCCGGACTGTCTGATCTCCACTTCTCCAGCTTCCATCAGGCAAACTCCTCCAGGGAAGACCTTCGTATCTCCATGCCAGCGTCTCGGGATTCTCAAATGGGGACACTCCCGCCACCTCGCAGGCCATGTGGGCATCAAAAAATCCTTGCAACTCATCTCTCGATTTTATTGGTGGCCGACTCTGGAGACTGATGTTATTGATTTCGTGCGGGCCTGTACTGTCTGTGCCCGGGATAAGACTCCTCGCCAGAAGCCTGCTGGTCTCCTTCATCCTCTGCCTGTTCCTGAACAGCCTTGGTCACAGATTGGTATGGACTTTATTACGGACTTGCCCTCATCCCGTGGCAACACAGTTGTTTGGGTGGTCGTTGATCGATTTTCCAAGATGGCACATTTTATTCCTCTTCCTGGTCTTCCTTCAGCGCCTCATTTGGCAAAGCAATTTTTTATACACATTTTTCGCCTTCACGGTTTGCCCACGCATATCGTCTCAGATAGAGGCGTCCAATTTGTGTCTAAATTCTGGAGGGCCCTCTGTAAACAGCTCAAGATCAAATTAAACTTCTCTTCTTCTTATCATCCCCAATCCAATGGGCAAGTAGAAAGAGTTAATCAGGTCCTGGGTGACTATTTACGGCATTTTGTTTCCTCCCGCCAGGATGACTGGGCAGATCTTCTACCATGGGCCGAATTCTCATACAACTTCAGAGTCTCCGAATCTTCTGCTAAATCCCCATTTTTCGTGGTGTACGGCCGTCACCCTCTTCCTCCCCTCCCTACTCCCTTGCCCTCTGGTTTGCCCGCTGTGGATGAAGTGACTCGTGATCTTTCCACCATATGGAAAGAGAGCCAAAATTCTCTTTTACAGGCTTCATCCCGGATGAAAAGATTTGCTGATAAAAAAAGAAGAACTCCCCCTATTTTTGCTCCCGGAGACAAGGTATGGCTCTCCGCTAAATATGTCCGCTTTTGTGTCCCCAGTTACAAACTGGGACCACGCTATCTTGGTCCTTTCAAAATCAAGTGCCAGCTGTCTCTTACAAACTCCTTCTTCCTCCTTCTCTCCGTATTCCCAATGCCTTCCATGTCTCTCTCCTTAAACCACTCATCCTTAACCGCTTCTCTCCCAAAGTTGTTTCTCCCACTCCAGTTTCCGGATCTTCTGACGTCTTTTCTGTGAAGGAGATTCTAGCATCCAAAACGGTCAGAGGTAAAAGATTCTTCCTGGTCGACTGGGAGAATTGCGGCCCTGAGGAGAGATCCTGGGAACCTGAGGACAACATCCTGGACAAAAGTCTTATCCTCAGGTTCTCAGGCTCCAAAAAGAGGGGGAGACCCAAGGGGGGGGGTACTGTTACGCCGAGCACTCCGGGTCCCCGCTCCTCCCCGGAGCGCTCGCAGCGTTCTCTCATTCGTAGCGCCCCGGTCAGACCTGCTGACCGGGTGCGCTGCGATATTACTCCCAGCCGGGATGCGATTCGCGATGCGGGACGCGCCCGCTCGCGATGCGCATCTCGGCTCCCGTACCTCACCCGTTTCCCGTCTGTGTTGTCCCGGCGCGTGCGGCCCCGCTCCTTAGGGCACGCGCGCCGGGTCTCTGCCATTTAAAGGGCCGCTGCGCCACTGATTGGCGCAGCAGGCCTAATCAGTATTCTCACCTGTGCACTCCCTACTTATACCTCACTTCCCCTGCACTCCCTCGCCGGATCTTGTTGCCATTGTGCCAGTGAAAGCGTTCCCTTGTGTGTTCCTAGCCTGTGTTCCAGACCTCCTGCCGTTGCCCCTGACTACGATCCTTGCTGCCTGCCCTGACCTTCTGCTACGTCCGACCTTGCTCTTGTCTACTCCCTTGTACCGCGCCTATCTTCAGCAGTCAGAGAGGTTGAGCCGTTGCTGGTGGATACGACCTGGTTGCTACCGCCGCTGCAAGACCATCCCGCTTTGCGGCGGGCTCTGGTGAATACCAGTAGCAACTTAGAACCGGTCCACCAGCACGGTCCACGCCAATCCCTCTCTGGCACAGAGGATCCACCTCCAGCCAGCCGAATCGTGACAGCAATGTTATTACTCTCCAAAAATGCATCCAGACCTCTTTTAAATTCTTTTACAGAGTTCACCATGACCACCTTCTCAGGCAGAGAATTCCACAGTCTCACTGCTCTTACAGTAAAGAACCCCCGTTTGTGCTGGTGTAGAAACCTTCTTTCCTCTAAATGTAGAGGATGCCCCCTTGTTATAGATACAGTCCTGGGTATGAATAGATCATGGGAAAGATCTCTGTACTGTCCCCTGATATATTCATTCACAGTTATCAGGTCTCCCCAAGCCTTCTTTTTTCTAAACTAAAAAGAAGCTCACCTTCTCATAAAAGCTGATCCGGTTAGTTTGACAGGACCGACCGATCCCTCATAAAGCCATGCTGATATGGGGTCATATATTTATTTTTATCAAGATATTCCAAAATATCATCTCTTAAAAAACCCTCAAACAATTTACATACAACAGAGGTTAACAGGTCTATAATTCCCTGGGTCACCTTTTGTCCCCTTTTTAAATATTGGCGCCACATTTGCCATGCGCCAGTCCTGGGAAGCAGTCCCTGTTACTATAGAGTCCCTGAATATTAAAAATAGGGGACTGTCTATTACATTACTTAATTCCTTTCGAACACGGGTGTGAATGCCCTCCGGACCTAGCGATTGTCTATTTAGATTTTTTGTAGGTGGCGCTGTACTTCTTCCTGGGTTAGACATATCTCGTTGTATTTCACCTGGCATTTCATTTTCCACTGGGAATTAAGTGGAGAAGAATATGTTTAATATTTTTGCTTTTTCCTGATCCCCGTTTATAATTTCTTTTTTATCGTTTTCTAACCTCTTAAGGACCAATGACGTACGCGTAAGTCCGTGGGAATTTCGGTCCCCGCTGCGCGCCGAGTGGGGACCGGACCGGGGTGACTGATGATATCGATCAGCAGGCCCCCCGAGCAAATGCTCAGGGGGGTCATCGACCCCCCCTCCATGTCAGCGATCGGCGCAAATCGCAAGTGAATTCACACTTCCGATTTGCGCCTATTTCGGGTCATACGGGTCTATGGCGACCTGGTGACCCGGAATATAAGGGGGATCGTGGTTGTCTAAGACACCCACGATCCCCCTGAAGGGTTAGGAGTGAGGTGGCAGGGGTGCCAACCCTCCTATGCCTGCTATTGGTCGTCAAGACGCGACGACCAATAGCAGATCGGGGGCGGGGGGTTAACTTTCTCTTTCCCCATCCTGGCCACCCACAATAGGAGGGGTAGGACGGGGAAACCGAGGAGGACCGGGGCCGAAGTTCACTTAACCATCGGTGGACGCTGCAGGACGCGATCGGCGGTGGCAGCAGGCGGCAGAAGAGGACGGCTGTGCGGTCTCCCTGGATCCTACGGAAGCCGGTGAGTTGCCTAGCAACATCTGGAGCGCTACAGTCTGAGACCACTATACAGTGGTCTCTATACTGTAGCCCTCCAGATGTTGCAAAACTACAATTCCCAGCATGCCCAGACAGCTGTTAGGGCATGCTGGGAGTTGTAGTTTTGCAACAGCTGGAGGGCTACAGTTTGGAGATCACTTTGCAGTGATCTCTAAACTATGGCCCTCTAGATCTTGCAAAACTACAACTCCTAGAATGCCCAAATAGCAAACAGCTGTCTCAGCATGCTGGGAGTTGTAGTTGTGTACCTCCTGCTGTTGCATAACTACATCTCAGAGCATGTCCTTCGGCGATCAGTACATGCTAGAAGTTGTAGTTTTGCAACAGCTGGAGGCACACTGGTTGGAAAATACTGTGTTAGGTAACAGAACCTAACTGAAGGTTTTCCAACCAGTGCCTCCAGCTGTTGCAAAAGTACAACTCCCAGCATGCACGGTCTGTCAGTACATGCTGGGAGTTGTAGTTTTGAAAAAGCTGGAGGTTTGCCCCCCCCCCCCATGAGAATGTACAGGGTACATTCACACGGGTGGGTTTACAGTAAGTTTCCTGCTTCAAGTTTGGGCTGCGGCAGCGCAAACTCCTAGCAGGATACTCACCGTAACCTGCCAGTGCGAATGTACCCTAAAAACACTACACTACACTAACACATAATAAAGGGCAAAACACTACATATACACCCCCTTACACTGCCCCCCCCCCCCCCCCCAATAAAAATGAAGAACGTATAGTACGGCAGTGTTTCCAAAACGGAGCCTCCAGCTGTTGCAAAACAACTACTCCCAGCATTTCTGGACAGCCACTGACTGTCCAGGCATGCTGGGAGTTTAGCAACAGCTGGAGGCAACCTGTTTGGGAATCACTGGTGTAGAATACCACTATGTCCACCCCTATGCAATCCCTAATTTAGTCCTCAAATGCGCATGGCGCTCTATCACTTCGGAGCCCTGTCGTATTTCAAGGAAAAAGTATAGGGCCACATATGGGGTATTTGCCATACTCGGGAGAAATTGCGCTACAAATTTTGGGGGGCATTTTCTCCTTTTACCCCTTATGAAAAGGAAAAGTTGGGGTCTACACCAGCCTGTCAGTGCAAAAAAAATTAAAATTTTTACACTAACATCCTGATGTTGTCCCATACTTTGTATTTTCACAAGCGGTGAAAGCAAAAAAAGACCCCCAAAATTTGTAACACATTTTCTCCTGAGTACGGAAATACCCCATATGTGGGTGTAAAATGCTCTGCGGATGCACAACAAGGCTCAGGAGTGAGAGTGCACTATGTACATTTGAGGCCTAAATTGGTGATTTACACAAGGGTGGCTGATTTTACAGTGGTTCTGACATAAACGCAAAAAAATAAATACCCACATGTGATCCCATTTTGGAAACTACACCCCTCACGGAACGTAACAAGGGGTATAGTGAGTCTGAACACCCCACAGGTGTTTGAAGAATTTTCATTAAATTTGGATGGGAAAATGAAAAAAATAAATTTTTCCCTAAAACGCTGGTGTTACCCTCGATTTTTCATTTTCACAAGGGAAAATAGGAAAAAAGCCCCCCAAAATTTGTAACCCCATTTCTTCTGAGTAAGAAAATACCCCATATGAGGATGTAAAGTGCTCTGCGGGTGCACTACAATGCTCCTTCTCTTCTGAGCATTGTAGTGCGCCAGCAGAGCACTTGACGTCCACACATGGGGTATTTCCATACTCAGAAGAAATGGGGTTACAAATTTTGGGGGTCATTTACTCTTATTACCCCTTGTAAAAATGTAAAATTTGGGGGAAAAGCAGCATTTTAGTGAAAACATTTTTCATTTACACATCCAACTTTAACGAAAAGTCGTCAAACACCTGTGGGGTAAGGCTCACTGTACCTCTTGTTACGTTCCTTGAGGGGTGTAGTTTGCATAATAGTATGCCATGTGAGGTTTTTTTTGCTGCCCTGCCACCATAGGGGCTTCCTAAATGGGAAATGCCCCCCAAAAAAACATTTCAGAAAAACTCACAAATCTCAGTGTCGCTCCTTCCCTTCTGAGCCCTCTATTGCGCCCATCGAACACTTTACATACACATATTAGATATTTCCTTACTTGAGAGAAATTGGGTTACAAAATTTAGGAAGATTTCTCTCCTTTTACCCCTTGTAAAAATTCAAATACTGGGTTTACAAGAACATGCGAGTGTAAAAAATGAAGATATTGAATTTTCTCCTTCACTTTTTTGCTATTACAATGAAACACCTAAAGGGTTAACACACTTACTGAATGTCATTTTGAATACTTTGAGGGGTGCAGTTTTTATAATGGGGTCATTTGTTGGGTATTTCGGATATGAAGGCCCTTCAAATCCACTTCAAAACTGAACAGGTCCCTGAAACATTCTGATTTTGAAAATTTTGTGAAAAATTGGAAAATTGCTGCTATACTTTGAAGCCCTCTGATGTCTTCCAAAAGTAAAAACATGTCAACTTTATGATGTAATCATAAAGTAGACATATTGTATATGTGAATCAATATATAATTTATTTGGAATGTCTATTTTCCTGATAAGCAGAGAGCTTTAATGTTATAAAAATGCAAAATTTTCAATTTTTTCATAAAATTTTGGAATTTTTCACCTAGAAATGATGCAAGTATCGATGAAATTTTACCACTGACATAAAGTAGAATATATCACTAAAAAACAGTCTCGGAATCAGAATGAAAGGTAAAAGCATCCCAGAGTTATTAATGCTTAAAATGATAATGGTCAGATGTGCAAAAAACGCTCTGGTCCTTAAGGCCAAAATGGGCCTGGTCCTTAAGGGGTTAAAGGGCCTAAACTTTAATTTTTTACCTTTTTGCTATTTATATAGTTAAAGAAAATTTTGGTCTTTCTGTCTCTATTTTTGTGGCTTTTATCTGTTTTTTTTTTACATATTTTAATTTTTTTTCTATAGCTTTTAATGCTTCCTCACTGCCGTCCTATTTTAATAATTTAAATTCATTCTTTTTGTCATTTATTGTCCCTTATCGTTTTTATTCATCCATATTGGTTTTCTTTTATTTCTGACCATTTTATTCCCATAAGGTATAAACATCTTACAGCGAGAGTTTAACCCCTTAACCCAGGGTTTTTTCCATTTTTGCATTTTCGTTTTTTGCTCCTTGCCTTTAAAAAATCAGAACTCTTTAAATTTTGCACCTAAAATTCCATATGATTGCTTATTTTTTGCGCCACCAATTCTACTTTGTAATGACATCTGTCATTTTGCCCAAAAATCTACGGTGAAACGGAAAAAAAATAATTGTGCGACAAAATTGAAAAAAAAAACGCAGTTTTGTAATTTTTGGGGGCTTCCGTTTCTAAGTAGTAAATTTGTCGGTAAAAATGACACCTTATCTTTATTCTGTAGGTCCATACGAATAAAATGATACCCTACTTATATAGGTTTGATTTTGTCGTACTTCTGGAAAAAATCATAACTACATGCAGGAAAATTAATACTTTTAAAATTGTCATCTTCTGACCCCTATAACTGTTTTATTTTTCCGTGTATGGGGCAGTATGAGGGCTCAATATTTTTATAATTTGGACATTTCCGCACGCGTTGATACCATATATGTTTATTTTTATTAACACCGGGTTTTTTTTTTATGGGAAAAGGGGGGTGATTCAAACTTTTAATAGGGGAGGGGTTAAATGATCTTTATTCACTTTTTTTTCCCACTTTTTTTGCAGTGTTATAGCTCCCATAGGGACCTATAACACTGCACACACTGATCTTTATCATTGATCACTGGTTTCTCATAGGAAACCAGTGATCGATGATTCTGCCGCTTGACTGCTCATGCCTGGATCTCAGGCACTGAGCAGTCATTCGGCGATCGGACAGCGAGGAGGCAGGTAGGGGCCCTCCCGCTGTCCTGTAAGCTGTTCGGGATGCCGCTATTTCGCTGCGGCTATCCCAAACAACCCACTGAGTTAACCGGCAGCTTTTACTTTCACTTTTAGCCGCGCGGCTCAGCTCTGAGCGCCCAGCACCGATCGCGGCGCCGCGCGCTATTAGTGGCGGGTCCCGGCTTCACTATGACGCCGGGCCCGCCGTGATATGATGCGGGGTTACCGTGTAACCCCGTGTTATATCACGGGAGCAGGACCAAGGACGTACCTGTACGTCCTTGGTCCTTAAGGGGTTAAAGGGGTATTCCAGGAATTTGTTTTTATTTGACTATGCTACAGGGGCTGTAAAGTTAGTGTAGTACATAATATAGTGTCTGTACCTGTGTGTTATGGTTTTCTCACAATTCTTATGCGATTTTTACCCAAATATTTATTTTTAACAGCATACAAAATGACTGTTGTCTCAATTTTTTCCCAGCTTGCAATGCGTCCGAGACCTGACTCACTAGTCAGCTGATGACAGGGAGCCTATCTGCTTCAATGGGTGGAGGGATCAATCTGCAACTAATGCAACAGCTGTGGGCACCCTGATTGAAAACCACAGGTCTTTTGTTTCAATGGGTGGGGTGGCTGATGTGGGGGAGGGAGGAAATGGCATTGTGGGATTTGTAATAAAAAAAAACACAAGTGGGACTCGGCCACACGTCATTCTAGCTGGGCGGAGCTGCCGCCCGGCTCATGAATATTCATGAACTTATCCTCGCGGCCCTCCCCACCAGACCTAGAAAAAGGAGTTAGACTAAGAGGATAAGTTCATGAATATTCATGAGCCGGGCGGCAGCTCCGCCCAGCTAGAATGATGTGTTGCCGAGTCCCAGGTGATAACACCTCCCACTGAGTCCCAAGCCAGGGAATAACAGAAAACTAAAAATAAAGATATCTGAAGAACCGTTGAACCATTTTTAACCAGGTAAGAAGCGTTTTAATCAGGATCACCCGCACTACAAGCCTGTGTAACAGGTTTAGTGCGGGTGATTCTGATGACAGATTTCCTTTAAGCTTGCGGCCTAAGTCCCTGAAATCATTTTTAAGGACACTCCACCTACCTCTTACTTTGTCATTGGTGCCAATATGTACTATGACAGCTGGGTCCTCTCCAGCCCCACCCAGCAACCTGTCACGATGTGCCGAACTCGAGTGCCAGGAAGACAACACACTATTCGGCAATCCCGGTCTTTGTGACAGATCGTTCTGTCTGTCCCCCTAATAATTGAGTCCCCGTTATTATCTGAAGAAAATACACAGCATAATACACAGTAAAATGTGGCACGTATGACTCAACCATTAGGGTAAGTTCCCATGTACAGTATCTGCTGCATATTTTGCTGCACATTTTGTGCTGCTAAGTTTCTAACCCATTGACTTCAACTGAAGGGAAATCCAGCAGCAGAAAATACACAGCAAAATATGCAGCAGATACTGTACGTATAAACATACCCATAATGGTTTATTCCCATGTTGCTTGAAAAATTCTAAAAATACAACAGAAAAAAAACATGGCTAATAGTTTCAAGCTCTTGTTCTCTACATGGCTCTTCCCATCCTCTGTCTCCTAGCACAGGTCCACTCTCTTCCACTGGACTTTCGACCATGTATATGGTGACTTCCTCAATCTATTAGACCCTACTCTCAAGTGCTATGATATAAATGTTGCTTCCCATCAAAATACTGCCCAGAAGGCTACCTCCCTCAGCTATCCTCACTAGGATTGACTAAGGCCTACCTCCAGATTTCCTCTTAGCACTGTCAGGGGAAGTTATTCTTTTTCCTACAGATCCCAAGCTCAGTGACCAAGCTTCACTATCCCTCCCAATATTTACTGGGCCCATTCTACTGCATTCAGACTGTCTAAACCAAGCCACAGCTTATGACCCACTTTGTACAGTAGGTGATACCTTAGTCTATTATCTAAGCCACTCTACAGAAGAATAATCCCCCTGTAATGGCCCACAAGATCGCCAGGTTTCAAAATATGGCTGCTTTCTTCCCTTATCAGGTTACCCATAATGGGCTTACTTTACTAGCACAGCCATAGCAGACACCCAGGGCTTCCACTGTAGGCTGATAATTAACCAATCATTTACCACTTCAGTTGTGGCCCACATGGAACGCTGTAAGCCATTGAATTCCACAGTCAAATTCAGTGGTCAGTCTCTTAGCTCGCCATCTACTCTGCATCAACCGTGCTCCACTTGGTAAATCAGCAGAACTGCTTCTCCCTTACACATTTTTGTCTCACACAACAGATGACCCTCTTGTGTAGCATAACACAGATTTGCATTATTTTTTACAACACCTAGTAAACCAGAGAGAGTCTCAGCATCCTCCAGCTCCTCTGCCACTCCTGAAGAATGACAAGCTTATGTCCTGATGTCCAGGCCTCTAACTTTCTCATTGTCTACATAGGCCACAGTATGCTTCACTTACACCTCTCCAGTTCACACCATTGCCAGGTGGCACTACAAAATCAGCCATTAACATCTCCCAATGCTCCTCCCACTCAGCATGGTAGCACATCAACAGGCACATCCTGTTTAAGGCACTAGATGCTTCCAAGGCCCACAACTTCCCTGTCACAGAGGTTCCAGAATAATCTTGTTATTGTTGCCAGCCACAGCATCCCAACAAAGCAATGCCACGAGCTATCACAGCTTTACATGTTCTTCTGGTCCCACAATAAAACAAATACATGTACAGTGCTACAATCATATTCATTCACATACATAAGTGCAAAGAAAGAATAAACAAAAATATTGCATCTCACTTAGACAATGTGGAAGATAGCCTTTTGGCACTGCTACAGTGAATCTATAACTGCCTGCTATGCCCATTGGTGTGGAATAAATAAATAAATAAATAAATAAATACACATATATATATATATATATATATATATATATATATATATATATATATATATATATATGTTTATACTGACACACAAACATATTACATATCAAAAGTGCATTGCTTTCTATATTTAGGGCACCGGATGAAACAACATTAAGACAGTAGTTACTTTTATGTCCTTGTGTAAATTTTTTCTTTTATTACAAACAGCTGGTGCAGACTTTCTTATAGCATTTCTGACAACAACTGGTGCATTAAAGTTAAATAATCTACAAAAGATATTAACTATCTAAAGCTATGCAATGTAAACTAATCAGCTTCATCCACAGTATACTAAATCCAGCTTAACCCCTTAAGGACCAAGCACATTTTCACCTTAAGGACCAGGCCAATATTATTGTTGTGTTTTCGTTTTTTCCTCCTCACCTTCTAAAATCCATAACTCCTTTATATTTCCATCTACAGACCCATATAAGGGCTTGTTTTTTGCGTGACCAATTGTACTCTGTAATAAAACCTCTCATTTTACCATAAAATGTACGGCGAACCCAAAAAAAAAAATTTTAGGGAGGAAATTTAAATGAAAACCACAATTTTGCACATTTTGGGGGGTTTTGTTTTCCCACTATACACTATATGTAAACATGACATGTGTTCTTTATTCTGTGGGTCAATATGATTAAAATGATACCCAAGGCTAGATACTTTTATATTTTTGTACCGCTTAAAAAAAATCTAAAATTTTTGGACAAAATCAGTAATCTAAAATCGACCTATTTTAACCATCTATAACCTTTTCATTTTTCCATATATAGGGCGGTATGAGGGCTCATTTTTTGCGCTGTCATCTGTACTTTTTATCGATACCACATTTGCATATATAAAACTTTTAGATCATAATTTATAAATTTTTTTTAATAAAATGTGACAAAAAAAGCTGCATTTTTGGCCTTTAAATTTTTTTTCTGTTTACGCCATTCACCATACGGGGTAATTAACATTATATTTTGATAGTAAGGACATTTACACATGCGGCAATACCAAATATGTTTAAAAAAAAATGTTACGCTTTTTGGGGGTAAAATGGGGAAAAACGGACAATTTAAATTTTTATTGGGGGAGGGTATTTTTCATTTCAACTTTTATTTTACACTTTTTATGTCCCCATAGAGGACTTTCTATAGCAATCATTTGATTGCTAATACTGTTCAGTGCTATGTATAGGACATAGCACTGCTCAGTATTATCGGTGATCTTCTGCTCTGGTCTGCTCGATCTCAGACCAGAGCAGAAGACCCTGGGAGACGGCCGGAGCCAGGTGAGGGGACCTCCGGCCGCATTGCTGGATGATTGGATCGCCGCGGCAGAGCTGCGGACGATCCGATCATCCATTCAAAGTACCGCACTGCCACAGATGCGGTGTTCTGTATTGATCACGGCATCTAAGGGGTTAATGGCGGACATCCGCGCGATCGCAGATGTCGGCCATTATGGGCGGGTCCGCGGCTGCTACTAGTAGCCGGAACCTGCCGTGTATGACGCGAGCACCGTTCCGATGCTGGCGGTCATACACAGGACGTAAATGTACGTCCTGGTGCGGGAAGTCCCGCCAAACCAGGACGTACATTTACGTCCATAGTCGTTAAGGGGTTAAAGGGTGGAAGACATTTCTTTTAAATCAACTGGTGCAAGAAAGTTAAACAGATTTGTAAATTACTTCTATTAAAAAATCTTTACCCTTCCAGTACATTTTAGCAGCTCTATACTACAGAAGAAATTCTTTTATTTTTAAATTTCTTTTTTGTCTTGTCTACAGTGCTCTCTGCTGACACCTGATGCCTGTATCAG
Source organism: Hyla sarda (assembly GCF_029499605.1). Lineage (NCBI taxonomy): Eukaryota > Metazoa > Chordata > Amphibia > Anura > Hylidae > Hyla > Hyla sarda. Next base: position 248,225,752 of record NC_079192.1, read on the forward strand.
GAACTGTCCAGAGCAGGAGAAAATCCCCATAGCAAACATATGCTGCTCTGGACAGTTCCTGACACGGACAGAGGTGTCAGCAGAGAGCACTGTGGATAAGACAAAAGAGAAATTCAAAAAGAATTGAATTTCCTCTGTAGCATACAGCTGCTAATAAGTACTGGAAGGGTAAAGATTTTTTTGATAGAAGTAATTTACAAATCTAAAAGACAAAATGTAACCCGAACCTTCTAGGTGAGTATATAGAAATAAATGATCATGGATCGTGCTTGAATAATAATGATCAACAATTTATTAAAAATGATATAATGTGAATAAAATTAGATACTTCTCACAGGGCCCTTGTGAGAAGAACATACATAGTAAAAGCAACCTAACAGTATGAATTATGCATGAAATTATTGTGTAGCCAAAACAGCAACTGCACAAGACAAACGAGTTGAGCGAAATTTCTTAATAAATTATTTTACTCTTGGATGTTCAAGGTGGATGTGTCCTTTTTGTATACAATATCAGACAGTTTGTAACAATTACAAATCATGTTACCGGTCTTTGTAGTAGTAACCCGGGCAATAGATGTTATTCCCACAGTGCCTGGATGTCTTTAGTGCACTGAGTCCTCTGTGCAGCGATTCCAGACGTAGGCAGCTTGGTCCAGTGAGGTCCGGATAGAGGCAGTGGCAGTCGCTTGCGGCTGAGGCGCTGGCAGGCGCCGATGGTCACAATGGTGCCAGGGGACTGCTGGAGCTGGCATGCGCTGGAGATGGTATATTCCTTACCTCTAGCTGGTTGGCGCTCGGGACCGTATGCTGGATGCAAGGAGCTCGTGTTGCCGGCGTCTGATATCAGCTGTAGTTGGAGCCGGGATCACTGCACCGGAGTGGATTTGTATTGCTGGACCGGGCAAACAGCGGAGTAAAAGCGCTGATAATAGTAGGTAACCGGCCTTGATAGATGGACACAGTTCTCAGATATGATATGCCAGTTGTTGTTATATGCCAGTTATCATGCATAAACGACTAGACGCGTTTCAGGGTTGTATAATATAACCCTTTCCTCAGTAGTCCTCATGACTACTGAGGAAAGGGTTATATTATACAACCCTGAAACGCATCAAGTCATTTATGCATGATAACTGTCATATCACAAAAGCAATTTAAAATTGGTTTCAGATACCAATACACAGATCAGTGTTTCCCAACCAGGGGGCATCCAGCTGTGCAAAACTTCAATTCCCAGCATGCCCAGACAGCTGAAGGTTGTCTGGGCATGCTGGGAGTTATAGTTTAGCAACAACTGAAGGCTCCCTGGTTGGAAAACACTGACACAGATGGTAATTATTAGATAGGCAGGAGAGTTGCTGCCATTAGCCATTTCCGTAGGGTTTTACACAGGTATATATTGCTGCAGAAATCTAAGGCCAGGCTAAAATTGCCCAGATTTACAGAGAGGTATGCGCCACTCAATATATCTGCGCAACAAACAAGGGAAATGTTTTATATTAAACCAGTGTATAAAAACACCACTCTTAGTAAATCTCTCCAAATGTTTTTCATTCTCCATGGTGAACTGCGTAAATAAAATAAAAAATACCAAAACGCCAAAATTGCTGATCATATATCAGAAAACAATTAATAAAAAGCAAAAAAAAAAATCCCATCTAAAAAAGAAAGGTTATTCAACAGATGAAATTGCAGAAATAGTTAGACCCTTCAGTTCCACTGAGTGGTACTGCTTGGGAGTCATCGGGAATACCTTAGGTGCCTTGCAACTTCCACCATGAATACACCGTTGATATGTCCGTCAAGGGGGTACACGTTTACAATGTCTATGCATACACGTTTAAATGAGATTTTCGATTTGTGTGGCTCTATTGTTGATATGATGAAATACTGTTCTGACTGCATATTATTCATGTATCGGTCCATATAGCTACATGTCCTAATGACCCTATTGCACGGCTCTGTAACCAAATGGCGACTATTTTTGCTCTATAGTTGGATTGTTATATTGTTTTCCTTCCATTTTCTTTAAAATTTTCAATAAAATGTGTTTAAAAAAAAAAAAAGAAAGGTTATATAAGTTATAGGCAATTTAAGTATATTTATATATTCAGAATATGTTGAAAAAAATAATTAAAATAAAACAAAACTATATAAATTGAGTATTGGTGTAAACATACTAATAGATTACATGTAGGTTTTACTATACTTTACATAGCATCGGAAAAAAAAACCACCAATATCTGCAAAATTGCAGTTTTTTTTTTCAATTTGACCAAATTAGTTTCTGTAACCTAGTAAAACTAAAAATGTCATTGGAAGGTATATTTGGTCACACATAAAAAAAAAACAGCTTCACATGGCTCTGTAGATGGAAAAGTAAAAAAGGGATAGCTTTTAGGAAGGCAACGAGAAAAACATGAAATCGCTAAAGTAAAAAAGTAAATCAATTCTTTAAACAGCTAAAATGATATTTGCATGTACATTGCATACAAATTTTGAAACCTTTCTCTTCTTTTTTTAAACCCCTTCCGCTATAGGACATATGGATATGTCCTGGGGGGGCAGCTATGGCACAGGATTGTGATGTCATCCTGCTCCCTATTGGGCGTCCCTCAACTGGAATCGACATCCATGGGCTGCAGCTATTAGCCAATAGTGGAGATCGACACATGTGGAAATGTTCAAACTATTAAAATATAATGTTTTTGAGATAGCACGGTGAATGGTGAAGATGTAAAAAAAATACCAAAGTCCAGAATTGCTGATGTTTGCTCACTATATATACCAGAAGAAAAAAAAAAGCAATGAAAAGTTATCATCAAAATAAAAATGGTGCCAATACAAACTTCAAATCATGGCACAAAAAATTAGCTCTCATACAACCCTGTATATGAAAAAAATTTAAAATGTTAAAGGGGTCATAATGATACACAATTTTAAGCATACTCATTTTCTTACAAAAAGTTATAGTTTTTTTTTAAAGTAGCAAAATCAAATAAAACGTATTGTTATAATAATCATATGGACCTACAGAATACAGATCATTTGTTATTTTTACTGTAAATGCACTATATAGAAACAAAAACCCCTAAAATTTGAATGAATAATGTCATGACAAAGTACAAAAGTCTTGCAAAAAATCACACGGCTTTCAATTTCGCACCAACAGACCTATATAAGGGCTTTTTTTTTTTTGCACCACCAATTGTACTTTGTAATGACATCAATCATTTAATATCAAAATCTACTGCAAAACAAAAAAATATGTATTTGTAGGTTGAAATTGAAAAAGCAAAACAAAACACCATTTTGTAAATTTTGGGGGCCTTTGTCTCTACACAGTGCAATTTTCGGTAAAAATTACACCTGATTTTTATTCTGTAGGTCCATACGGTTACAAGGATACCCCAATTTTTTAGGTTTTATTTTATTTTAATACTTTTAAAAAATTCTAACTACATGCACAATTTTTTTTTTACGTGTACGCCATTGACCATGCAGTTCAGCTAACCTTATATTTTAATAGTACGGACATTTATGCAGTACCACATGATTGTTTTTATTTTTTATTCTGTTATTTTATTTAAAAAATGGGAAAAGGGGTGTGACTTAAAATTTGAATAGGGAAGGGGTTAATTCACTTTTATTAACTTTTATTTTCACACAGGGGGCTATAACATGCAATCTTTTGATTGCTTACACTGATCAATGGCCATAGCATAGCATTGATCAGTGTTCTTGGTGCTCTGCTGCTCTAGCCTGCTGAGCAGGCTTGGAGCAGCAGATCGCCAAACAGATGACAAAGAGGCAGGAGTGGACCCTCTCATCGGCCAGTAAGCTGACCTGGACAACACGATTTTGCCGTGATCGTTTTATTTTCATTTTAGACAAAGTTGATTGCGGCGTCTAAAGGGTTAATGACGGGCATTAGCCCGAACGGCAGTGCCCGGCATTAGCCGTGGGTCCTGGCTGCCCGTAGCAACCAGGACCCACCAGGTTTAACCCGTTCTCCGCTTATGAGAACAGTTTAAACCCCATTAATGGGACCAGGGCGTACATGTATGCCCTTGGTTCTTAAGTACCAGGGCTCGACGGCGTACCTGTACACTCTTGGTACTGGACTGGTTAAAAGAGTTATGGATTTTTAAAAAGGTGAGGAAGAAATAATTGTTACGCCGAGCGCTCCGGAGCGCTCGCAGCGTCCTCTCATTTGCAGCGCCCCGGTCAGACCTGCTGACCGGGCGCGCTGCGATATTACTCCCAGGCGGGATGCGATTCGCGACGCGGGACGCGCCCGCTCGCGATGCGCATCCCGGCTCCCGTACCTGACCCGTTCCCCGTCTGTGTTGTCCCGGCGCGCGCGGCCCGGCTCCGTAGGGCGCGCGCGTGCCGGGTCTCTGCGATTTAAAGGACCACTGCTCCACTGATTGGCGCAGAAGGCCTAATCAGTATCCTCACCTGTGCACTCCCTACTTATAACTCACTTCCCCTGCACTCCCTCGCTGGATCTTGTTGCCATTGTGCCAGTGAAAGCGTTTCCTTGTGTGTTCCTAGCCTGTGTTCCAGACCTCCTGCCGTTGCCCCTGACTACGATCCTTGCTGCCTGCCCTGACCTTCTGCTACGTCCTGCCCTGACCTTGCTCTTGTCTACTCCCTTGTACCGAGCTTATCTCAGCAGTCAGAGAGGTTGAGCCGTTGCCGGTGGATACGACCTGGTTGCTACCGCCGCTGCAAGACCATCCCGCTTTGCGGCGGGCTCTGGTGAATACCAGTAGCAACTTAGAACCGGTCCACCGACACGGTCCACGCCAATCCCTCTCTGGCACAGAGGATCCACCTCCAGCCAGCCGAATCGTGACAGTAGATCCGGCCATGGATCCCGCTGAGGTCCCACTGCCAGTTGTCGCCGACCTCACCACGGTGGTCGCCCAGCAGTCGCAACAGATAGCGCAACAAGGCCACCAGCTGTCTCAACTGACCGTGATGCTACAGCAGTTACTACCACAGCTTCAGCAATCATCTCCTCCGCCAGCTCCTGCCCCTCCTCCGCAGCGAGTGGCCGCTTCCAGCCTCCGATTATCCTTGCCGGATAAATTTGATGTGGACTCTAAGTTTTGCCGTGGTTTTCTTTCGCAATGTTCCCTGCATTTGAAGAGGATGTTGGACCAGTTTCCAACTGAAAGGTCTAAGGTGGCTTTCGTCAGCCTTCTGTCTGGGAAAGCCCTGTCATGGGCCACACCGCTCTGGGACCGCAATGATCCTGTCACTGCCTCTGTACACTCCTTCTTCACGGAGATTCGAAGTGTCTTTGAGGAACCTGCCCGAGCCTCTTCTGCCGAGACTGCCCTGCTGTACCTGGTCCAGGGTAATTCTTCTGTTGGCGAGTACGCCATCCAATTCCGTACTCTTGCCACCGAATTATCCTGGAATAACGAGGCCCTCTGCGCGACCTTTAAAAAAGGCCTATCCAGTAACATTAAAGATGAACTTATTCATCTTGCCAACCACATGCGTTTTTCCGAAAGGCGTCAGGAGCTCCGCCAGGATATGGACTTTGTTCACACGAGGCAGTTTCTCTCCCCGACTCCTCTCTCCTCTGGTCCTCTGCAATCCGTTCCTGTGCCTCCCGCCGTGGAGGCTATGCAAGTTGACCGGTCTCGCCTGACACCTCAAGAGAGGACACGACGCCGCATGGAGAACCTTTGCCTGTACTGTGCCGGTACCAAACATTTCTTGAAGGATTGTCCTATCCGTCCTCCTTGCCAGGAAAGACGCACGCTGACTCCGCACAAAGGTGAGACAGCTCTTGATGTGAACTCTGCTTCTCCACGTCTTACTGTGCCTGTGCGGATGTCTTCTTCTACCTTCTCCTTCTCTGCTATGGCCTTCTTGGATTCCGGATCTGCAGGAAATTTTATTTTGGCCTCTCTCATCAACAGGTTCAACATCCCGGTGACCAGTCTCGCCAGACCTCTCTACATCAATTCTGTTAACAATGTAAGATTGGACTGTACCGTGCGTTACCGCACGGAACTTCTTTTAATGTGCATCGGACCCCATCACGAAAAAATTGAATTTTTGGTCCTCTCTAACTGCACTTCAGAGATTACCGTGGCTTCAACGCCATTCCCCAACCCTTGATTGGACCACAGTGGAAATCAAGAACTGGGATACTTCTTGCCACAAGGACTGTCTTAAACCGACTCCCAGTACTCACAGTCGAGACCCTGTTGTTCCCCCGGTATCTGGTCTTCCTAAGGCCTATCTGGACTATGCTGATGTTTTTTGCAAGAAACAAGCAGAGACTTTGCCTCCTCACAGGCCTTATGACTGTCCTATTGACCTCCTCCCGGGTACTACTCCACCCCGGGGCAGAATCTATCCTCTGTCTGCTCCAGAAACCCAAGCCATGTTGGAATACATCCAGGAGAACTTAAAAAGGGGGTTTATCCGCAAGTCCTCCTCTCCTGCCGGAGCTGGATTTTTTTTTGTCTCCAAAAAAGATGGCTCCCTACGCCCTTGCATTGATTACCGCGGACTTAATAAAATCACGGTAAAAAAACGCTACCCCCTACCTCTTATCTCGGAACTCTTTGACCGCCTACAAGGCGCCCACATCTTTACCAAGCTGGACTTAAGAGGTGCTTATAATCTCATCCGCATCAGGGAGGGGGACGAATGGAAGACTGCATTTAACACCAGAGATGGACACTTTGAGTATCTGGTCATGCCCTTTGGCCTTTGCAACGCCCCTGCCGTCTTCCAAGACTTTGTAAATTAAATTTTTCGTGATCTTCTATATACCTGTGTTGTGGTTTACCTGGACGATATTCTGATTTTTTCTGCCAACTTGGAAGAACACCGCCAGCATGTCCGCATGGTTCTTCAGAGACTTCGGGACAATCAACTTTATGCCAAAATGGAAAAATGTCTCTTTGAATGTCAGTCTCTTCTTTTCCTAGGATACTTATTCTCCGGCCAGGGACTACAAATGGACCCAGATAAACTATTTGCCGTATTAGATTGGCCACGCCCCTCCGGACTCCGTGCTATCCAACGTTTTTTGGGGTTCGCCAATTATTACAGACAATTTATTCCACACTTTTCCACTATTGTGGCTCCTATCGTGGCTCTAACCTAGAAAAATGCCAATCCTAAGTCCTGGTCTCCTCAAGCGGAAGACGCATTTAAACATCTCAAGTCTGCCTTTTCTTCTGCTCCCGTACTCTCCAGACCTGACCCATCTAAACCCTTCTTATTGGAGGTAGACGCCTCCTCAGTGGGAGCTGGAGCAGTTCTTCTACAAAGAGATTCTTCCGGGCATGCTGTTACTTGTGGGTTTTTTTCTAGGACCTTCTCTCCGGCGGAGAAAAACGACTCCATTGGTGATCGAGAATTACTGGCCATAAAATTGGCACTTGAGGAATGGAGGCACCTGCTGGAGGGATCCAAATATCCAGTTATTATATACACTGATCACAAGAATCTCTCTTATCTCCAGTCTGCCCAATGACTGAACCCTCGCCAGGCTAGGTGGTCGTTGTTCTTTGCCCGTTTTAACTTTGAAATCCATTTTCGCCCTGCTGACAAGAACATTAGGGCCGATGCCCTCTCTCGTTCTTCAGATGCCTCTGAAGTGGAAGCCTCTCCGCAACACATCATTCCTCCGGACTGTCTGATCTCCACTTCTTCAGCTTCCATCAGACAAACTCCTCCAGGGAAGACCTTCGTTTCTCCACGCCAGCGCCTCGGGATTCTCAAGTGGGGACACTCCTCCCACCTCGCAGGCCATGCGGGCATCAAAAAATCCTTTCAACTCATCTCTCGATTTTATTGGTGGCCTACTCTGGAGACTGATGTTGTTGATTTCGTGCGGGCCTGTACTGTCTGTGCCCGGGATAAGACTCCTCGCCAGAAGCCTGCTGGTCTCCTTCATCCTCTGCCTGTTCCTGAACAACCTTGGTCACAGATTGGTATGGACTTTATTACTGACTTGCCCTTATCCCGTGGAAACACAGTTGTTTGGGTGGTCGTTGATCGATTTTCCAAGATGGCACATTTTATCCCTCTTCCAGGCCTTCCTTCAGCGCCTCAGTTGGCAAAGCAATTTTTTACACACATTTTTCGCCTTCACGGGTTGCCCACGCATATCGTCTAGGATAGAGGCGTTCAATTTGTGTCTAAATTCTGGAGGGCCCTCTGTAAGCAGCTCAAGGTCAAATTAAACTTCTCTTCTTCTTATCATCCCCAATCCAATGGGCAAGTAGAAAGAATTAATCAGGTCCTGGGTGACTATTTACGACATTTTGTTTCCTCCCGCCAGGATGACTGGGCAGATCTTCTACCATGGGCCGAATTCTCATACAACTTCAGAGTCTCCGAATCTTCTGCTAAATCCCCATTCTTCGTGGTGTACGGCCGTCACCCTCTTCTTCCCCTCCTCACTCCCATGCCCTCTGGTTTGCCCGCTGTTGATGAAGTGACTCGAGATCTTTCCACCATATGGAAAGAAACCCAAAATTTTCTTTTACAGGCTTCATCCTGGATGAAAAAATTTGCTGATAAAAAAAGAAGAACTCCCCCCATTTTTGCTCCTGGAGACAAGGTATGGCTCTCCGCTAAGTATGTCCGCTTTCATGTTCCCAGTTATAATCTGGGACCACGCTATCTTGGTCCTTTCAAAATCTTGTGCCAGATCAACCCTGTCTCTTACAAACTCCTTCTTCCTCCTTCTCTCCGTATTCCCAATGACTTCCATGTCTCTCTCCTTAAACCACTCATCCTTAACCGCTTCTCTCCCAAAGTTGTTTCTCCCACTCCTGTTTCCGGTTCGTCTGACGTCTTCTCGGTGAAGGAGATTCTAGCATCCAAGACAGTCAGAGGTAAAAAATTCTTCTTGGTTGATTGGGAGAATTGTGGCCCAGAGGAGAGATCTTGGGAACCTGAGGACAACATCCTAGACAAAAGTCTTATCCTCAGGTTCTCAGGCTCCAAGAAGAGGGGGAGACCCAAGGGGGGGGTACTGTTACGCCGAGCGCTCCGGGTCCCCGCTCCTCCCCGGAGCGCTCGCAGTGTCCTCTCATTCGCAGCGCCCCGGTCAGACCTGCTGACCGGGCGCGCTGCGATATTACTCCTAGCCGGGATGCGATTCGCGACGCGGGACGCGCCCGCTCGCGATGCGCATCCCGGCTCCCGTACCTGACCCGTTCCCCGTCTGTGTTGTCGCGGCGCGGGGCCCCGCTCCTTAGGGCGCGCGCGCGCCGGGTCTCTGCGATTTAAAGGACCACTGCGCCACTGCTTGGCGCAGCAGGCCTAATCAGTATCCTCACCTGTGCACTCCCTACTTATACCTCACTTCCCCTGCACTCCCTCGCCGGATCTTGTTGCCATTGTGCCAGTGAAAGCGTTTCCTTGTGTGTTCCTAGCCTGTGTTCCAGACCTCCTGCCGTTGCCCCTGACTACGATCCTTGCTGCCTGCCCTGACCTTCTGCTACGTCCGACCTTGCTCTTGTCTACTCCCTTGTACCGCGCTTATCTCAGCAGTCAGAGAGGTTGAGCCATTGCCAGTGGATACGACCTGGTTGCTACCGCCGCTGCAAGACCATCCCGCTTTGCGGCGGGCTCTGGTGAATACCAGTAGCAACTTAGAACCGGTCCACGCCAATCCCTCTCTGGCACAGAGGATCCACCTCCAGCCAGCCGAATCGTGAGAATAATGAAAACACAAAAAAACTAAAAATTGTTTCATTCAGAGATTAAAGGGGTTATCCAGGAATAAAAAAACAGACCTAATTTCTCCCTGTCTGTCTCCACTTTGGGTGTGGTATTACAACTTGGCTCCATTCACTTCAATGGAACTGAGCTGCCGAACCGCATCCAACCTGGAGACAGACAGGGAACAGTCTTTGAAAGAAATGTAAATAAAGATGATGTGCCTAAACACAAAAAGAAACAATAAGAAATTAACTAAAAATTAACAAAACATACTATAATTAAAAATCTGTCAGCTAACTTATAATGCATAGAAAACAAAAATAACGCAAACATATTAAAAGTGCAGTGCAATGCAGTGGTGTCCTTCCTCAGTCACAGGAAATAGGCCAGGAGTGTCAGTGCAGTGTCTGCAGGAAACAGGCTCCATAGACTACCATACAATGCATTTAAAAAAATCTCCAGATCCTTTAATTTTTTTTAAACTTTGGTATGTTGAAGCCTTGTGCTAAAATAAAAAAATAAAAAAATAAAGTTTTCCCTCTTCAATGTGCTCTGAAGACCCCATAATGACAATGTAAAAACAGAATTTTAGAAATTTTAGCAGATTTATTAAAAGGAAAAAACTGAAATAAACAGGAAAAAGGGCATTGGTAAGAGAGGTGACTAAGACCCCAATGGTCACTCTGGTTGTGATCCCATGTGAAGATGGCAAAATCAACCATCACTGCAGCCCTTCACCAATCTGAGCTGTACAACAGAGTGGCCAGAAGGAAGCTGCTCCTCGGTAAAAGGCACATGAAAGCTTAACTGTAGTTAGCAAAAAAATCACATAATGGACTCAATAAGTAATTATAAAAGTTTGAAGGCTGCCATAGGAAACCTACAGACATGATCTAGTTATACCAACTCTCAAAACTAAGACTGTGTATTAAATGAAGAGAATAAGAAGTTAAAAGATATAGCTGTTCTTCATTTCTTCTTGGATCTGTTACATTTACCCAAAAGGTATTTTTCTGTTCTGTTTTTTCCAAATTTTTATCTTCTGATATAATAGCCATAAAAAATGTGTTTTCAGTAATAGAGTACTAAGTCCCAAATACAGTAGTATCTCCCAATAGAGGACACTCATGGGGAATGAAAAAGTCTCCACTATTGAGAGATGTCCCTTATTGTGAAAAAAGGCTTAAAAATCTTTCTAAATGACCGAATACTGTCCTGTACTCACAGCAGAGTGTACTTACCTATAAATATGAAAGAAAGAAAAACAATATTACCGTAGAATCTCCAAGTGCCATTCAATCACCCCTCATCCTTCCCCCGTATCATTTCATCCCTCCTTTATACGCTGTGCCACATTATTACCCCATGCCTTGTGCCAAATTATGCCACCTCCTTTCCCCCTGTGCCACATAATTTCCCCTTGATGCCCCTGTGCTATTTTATTCCTCCTTTATTACCCCCTGTGTAAATTCATCACCCCCCCCCCCCTCTTTATGAAATGGACAGGGGGATAAAGGGGAATAAATTGGCACAGGGGGATAAAGGGGAATGAAATAGCACAGGGGAGAAGGAAATGGCACAGGGGGTGGTAAAGAGGGGGTGATGAATTTGCACAGAGGGTAATAAAGGGGAATGAAATAACACAGGGGATAAAAATGAAATGATGTGGCACAGAGGGTAAAAAGGGGGGGATGATTTGGCACAGGGGAAATAAAGTGGCACAGGGGGATCAGGGAAAGAGGGTGAATGATGTGGCCGGCGGACGTACAGAAGCAGGAGACCACTGTTTTAACAGCTGTGCTGAGGCTTCTGTAGGGGGGTGCAGCGGGGGCTTTGGCCCTTTACTGGGCTATTAGCTGTACCCCCTGATGGTGGCCCTCTGTACAAGGTAAGGCCGACACATGAGCCGAGTTGTCCCCTATTGGGAGTGTTTTGTCCCCTTTCTGGTGTGTCCATGTCTGCTATTGGGAATGTCCCCTATTCGGAGGGTGCAAATACATTAAGTCTTATGGGACTCTGTCTGCTGGGGAATTTAAAACTGTCCCCTATTGGGAGGTGTCCGCTAAGGGAGATTTAACTGTATCAAAAAAGACAAAGTTTCAATGCTGCTGTTACGCCGAGCGCTCCGGGTTCCCGCTCCTCCCCGGAGCGCTCGCTTCACCTCCTCCGCTGCAGCGCCCCGGTCACGTCCTCTGACCCGGGGCGCTGCGATCCTGCTGCTAGCCGGGATGCGATTCGCGATGCGGGTAGCGCCCGCTCGCGATGCGCACCCCGGCTCTCCTACCTGACTCGCTCCCCGTCTGTTCTGTCCCGGCGCGCGCGGCCCCGCTCCCTAGGGCGCGCGCGCGCCGGGTCTCTGCGATTTAAAGGGCCACTGCGCCGCTGATTGGCGCAGTGGTTCCAATTAGAGTTATCACCTGTGCACTCCCTATATTACCTCACTTCCCTTGCACTCCCTTGCCGGATCTTGTTGCCTTAGTGCCAGTGAAAGCGTTCCTTGTGTGTCCCTTGCCAGTGTTTCCAGACCTTCTGCCGTTGCCCCTGACTACGATCCTTGCTGCCTGCCCCGACCTTCTGCTACGTCCGACCTTGCTTCTGCCTACTCCCTTGTACCGCGCCTATCTTCAGCAGCCAGAGAGGTGAGCCGTTGCTAGTGGATACGACCTGGTCACTACCGCCGCAGCAAGACCATCCCGCTTTGCGGCGGGCTCTGGTGAAAACCAGTAGTGGCTTAGAACCGGTCCACTAGCACGGTCCACGCCAATCCCTCTCTGGCACAGAGGGTCCACTACCTGCCAGCCGGCATCGTGACAGTAGATCCGGCCATGGATCCCGCTGAAGTTCCTCTGCCAGTTGTCGCTGACCTCACCACGGTGGTCGCCCAGCAGTCACAACAGATTGCGCAACAAGGCCAACAGCTGTCTCAACTGACCGTTATGCTACAACAGTTGCTACCACAGCTTCAGCAGTCATCTCCTCCGCCAGCTCCTGCACCTCCTCCGCAGCGAGTGGCCGCTCCTGGGATACGCTTATCCTTGCCGGATAAGTTTGATGGGGACTCTAAGTTTTGCCGTGGCTTCCTTTCCCAATGTTCCCTGCATCTGGAGATGATGTCGGACCTGTTTCCCACTGAAAGGTCTAAGGTGGCTTTCGTAGTCAGTCTTCTGTCCGGAAAAGCCCTGTCATGGGCCACACCGCTCTGGGACCGCAATGACCCCGTCACTGCCTCAGTACACTCCTTCTTCTCGGAAATCCGAAGTGTCTTTGAGGAACCTGCCCGAGCCTCTTCTGCTGAGACTGCCCTGTTGAACCTGGTCCAGGGTAATTCTTCCGTTGGCGAGTATGCCGTACAATTCCGTACACTTGCTTCAGAATTGTCCTGGAATAATGAGGCCCTCTGCGCGACCTTTAAAAAAGGCCTATCCAGCAACATTAAAGATGTTCTGGCCGCACGAGAAATTCCTGCTAATCTACATGAACTTATTCACCTAGCCACTCGCATTGACATGCGTTTTTCTGAAAGGCGTCAGGAACTCCGCCAAGATATGGACTCTGTTCGCACGAGGCGTTTCGTCTCCTCGGCTCCTCTCTCCTCTGGTCCCCTGCAATCTGTTCCTGTGCCTCCCGCCGTGGAGGCTATGCAGGTCGACCGGTCTCGCCTGACACCTCAAGAGAGGACACGACGCCGTATGGAGAACCTCTGCCTGTACTGTGCTAGTACCGAACACTTCCTGAGGGATTGTCCTATCCGTCCTCCCCGCCTGGAAAGACGTACGCTGACTCCGCACAAAGGTGAGACAGTCCTTGATGTCTACTCTGCTTCTCCACGTCTTACTGTGCCTGTGCGGATGTCTGCTTCTGCCTTCTCCTTCTCTACAGTGGCCTTCTTGGACTCTGGTTCTGCAGGAAATTTTATTTTGGCCTCTCTCGTCAACAGGTTCAACATCCCAGTGACCAGTCTCGCCAGACCCCTCTACATCAATTGTGTAAATAATGAAAGATTGGACTGTACCATACGTTTCCGCACGGAGCCCCTTCTTATGAGCATCGGATCTCATCATGAGAGGATTGAACTTTTGGTCCTCCCCAATTGCACCTCGGAGATTCTCCTTGGACTTCCCTGGCTTCAACTTCATTCCCCAACCCTGGATTGGTCCACTGGGGAGATCAAGAGTTGGGGGTCCTCTTGTTCCAAGAACTGTCTAAAACCGGTTCCCAGTAACCCTTGCCGTAACTCTGTGGTTCCTCCAGTAACCGGTCTCCCCAAGGCCTATATGGACTTCGCGGATGTTTTCTGCAAAAAACAAGCTGAGACTCTACCTCCTCACAGGCCTTATGATTGCCCTATCGACCTCCTCCCGGGTACTACTCCACCCCGGGGCAGAATTTATCCTCTCTCTGCCCCAGAGACTCTTGCCATGTCCGAATACGTCCAGGAGAATCTAAAAAGGGGCTTTATCCGTAAATCCTCCTCTCCTGCCGGAGCCGGATTTTTCTTTGTCTCCAAAAAAGATGGCTCCCTACGTCCTTGCATTGACTACCGCGGTCTTAATAAAATCACGGTTAAGAACCGCTACCCCTTACCCCTCATCTCTGAACTCTTTGATCGCCTCCAAGGTGCCCACATCTTCACTAAATTGGACTTAAGAGGCGCCTATAACCTCATCCGCATCAGAGAGGGGGACGAGTGGAAAACGGCATTTAACACCAGAGATGGACACTTTGAGTATCTGGTCATGCCCTTTGGACTGTGCAATGCCCCTGCCGTCTTCCAAGACTTTGTCAATGAAATTTTTCGTGATCTATTATACTCCTGTGTTGTGGTATATCTGGACGATATCCTAATTTTTTCTGCCAATCTTGAGGAACACCGCCGGCATGTCCGTATGGTTCTTCAGAGACTTCGTGACAACCAACTCTATGCCAAAATTGAGAAATGTCTGTTTGAATGCCAATCTCTTCCTTTTCTAGGATATTTGGTCTCTGGCCAGGGACTACAGATGGATCCAGACAAACTCTCTGCCGTCTTAAATTGGCCACGCCCCTCCGGACTCCGTGCTATCCAACGCTTTTTGGGGTTCGCCAATTATTACAGGCAATTTATTCCACATTTTTCTACCATTGTGGCTCCTATCGTGGCTTTAACCAAGAAAAATGCTGATCCCAAGTCCTGGCCTCCTCAAGCAGAAGACTCCTTTAAACAACTCAAGTCTGCCTTTTCTTCGGCTCCCGTGCTCTCCAGACCTGACCCTTCCAAACCCTTCCTATTGGAGGTTGATGCCTCCTCAGTAGGAGCTGGAGCTGTTCTTCTACAAAAAAATCCTTCCGGGCATGCTGTCACTTGTGGTTTTTTCTCTAGGACCTTCTCTCCAGCGGAGAGGAACTACTCCATCGGGGATCGAGAACTTCTAGCCATTAAATTAGCACTTGAGGAATGGAGGCATCTGCTGGAGGGATCAAGATTTCCTGTTATTATCTACACCGACCACAAGAACCTCTCCTACCTCCAGTCGGCCCAACGGCTGAATCCTCGCCAGGCCCGGTGGTCTCTGTTCTTTGCCCGATTTAATTTTGAGATTCACTTTCGTCCTGCCGATAAGAACATTAGAGCCGATGCTCTCTCTCGTTCCTCGGATGCCTCAGAAGTTGATCTCCCTCCGCAACACATCATTCCACCTGACTGCCTGATCTCCACTTCTCCTGCCTCCATCAGACAGACTCCTCCAGGAAAGACCTTTGTTTCTCCACGCCAACGCCTCGGAATCCTCAAATGGGGTCACTCCTCCCATCTCGCAGGTCATGCGGGCATCAAGAAATCTGTGCAACTCATCTCCCGCTTCTATTGGTGGCCAACTCTGGAGACGGATGTTGGGGACTTTGTGCGGGCCTGCACTATCTGTGCCCGGGATAAGACTCCTCGCCAGAAGCCCGCTGGTTTTCTTCATCCTCTGCCTGTCCCCGAACAGCCTTGGTCTCTGATTGGTATGGATTTTATTACTGATTTACCCCCTTCCCGTGGCAACACCGTTATTTGGGTGGTCGTTGATCGATTCTCCAAAATGGCACATTTCATTCCTCTTCCTGGTCTTCCTTCTGCGCCTCTGTTGGCTAAACAATTTTTTGTACACATTTTTCGTCTTCACGGGTTGCCTACGCAGATTGTCTCGGATAGAGGGGTCCAATTCGTGTCTAAATTCTGGAGAGCTCTCTGTAAACAACTCAAGATTAAATTAAATTTTTCCTCTGCATATCATCCCCAGTCCAATGGACAAGTAGAAAGAATTAACCAGATCCTGGGTGATTATTTGCGACATTTTGTTTCCTCCCGCCAGGATGACTGGGCAGATCTCCTTCCATGGGCCGAATTCTCGTATAACTTCAGGGTCTCTGAATCTTCCTCCAAATCCCCATTTTTCGTGGTGTACGGCCGTCACCCTCTTCCCCCCCTCCCTACCCCCTTGCCCTCTGGTCTGCCCGCTGTGGATGAAATTTCTCGTGACCTTTCCATTATATGGAGAGAGACCCAAAATTCTCTCTTACAGGCTTCTTCACGCATGAAGAGGTTCGCGGATAAGAAAAGAAGAGCTCCCCCCGTTTTTTCCCCTGGAGACAAGGTATGGCTCTCCGCTAAATATGTCCGCTTCCGTGTCCCTAGCTACAAGTTGGGACCACGCTATCTTGGTCCTTTCAAAATTCTGTGTCAAATTAATCCTGTCTCTTATAAACTTCTTCTTCCTCCTTCTCTTCGTATCCCTAATGCCTTTCACGTCTCTCTTCTCAAACCACTCATCCTCAACCGTTTTTCTCCCAAATCTGTTCCTCCCACTCCTGTTTCCGGCTCCTCGGACGTCTTCTCGGTCAAGGAGATTTTGGCTGCCAAAAAGGTCAGAGGAAAAAATTTTTTTTTAGTAGACTGGGAGGGTTGTGGTCCTGAAGAGAGATCCTGGGAACCTGAGGACAACATCCTTGACAAAAGTCTGCTCCTCAGGTTCTCAGGCTCCAAGAAGAGGGGGAGACCCAAGGGGGGGGGTACTGTTACGCCGAGCGCTCCGGGTTCCCGCTCCTCCCCGGAGCGCTCGCTTCACCTCCTCCGCTGCAGCGCCCCGGTCACGTCCTCTGACCCGGGGCGCTGCGATCCTGCTGCTAGCCGGGATGCGATTCGCGATGCGGGTAGCGCCCGCTCGCGATGCGCACCCCGGCTCTCCTACCTGACTCGCTCCCCGTCTGTTCTGTCCCGGCGCGCGCGGCCCCGCTCCCTAGGGCGCGCGCGCGCCGGGTCTCTGCGATTTAAAGGGCCACTGCGCCGCTGATTGGCGCAGTGGTTCCAATTAGAGTTATCACCTGTGCACTCCCTATATTACCTCACTTCCCTTGCACTCCCTTGCCGGATCTTGTTGCCTTAGTGCCAGTGAAAGCGTTCCTTGTGTGTCCCTTGCCAGTGTTTCCAGACCTTCTGCCGTTGCCCCTGACTACGATCCTTGCTGCCTGCCCCGACCTTCTGCTACGTCCGACCTTGCTTCTGCCTACTCCCTTGTACCGCGCCTATCTTCAGCAGCCAGAGAGGTGAGCCGTTGCTAGTGGATACGACCTGGTCACTACCGCCGCAGCAAGACCATCCCGCTTTGCGGCGGGCTCTGGTGAAAACCAGTAGTGGCTTAGAACCGGTCCACTAGCACGGTCCACGCCAATCCCTCTCTGGCACAGAGGGTCCACTACCTGCCAGCCGGCATCGTGACAGCTGCCAATAGAAATGTATCACACATGGCAAATTCACTGCAACTCTTTTGGAAAACTCATTCCATGTGATTTTTACAAACCCCAAAGCTTTTTAATGAAATTTAGACTTTTTTTGAACAAATATCTGCCAATGCAGTTTACACAATGAAGATAACCTATTGCAACATGTCTCCTTTTTTAAGACAATTTTAAAAGATGGGATTCCACAATACAATGTATTAGACTGGTCCAAAGGAAGTAATGTATTGCAAGCTGACAGCACTACATAGTTTCACTCCAACAGCCAATTGATCAAGAGTTAACCTCTTGCTTAGTGTAGATCACTACCCTGTTGATTTTTTTTCCAATTTTGTTAATGAACTGCAAATGGAAAAAAATGGGAATAATTTGTATAGTCCTTTACATACAAAAACATGTATGTGTACTGTGTTTGTTTCTTTTTAAGACTAAGTTTTTACAATCAGTTGTCCTATAATTAAAGGAAGTCTGTCACTAGTTCCATGGACAGCATGAAATACAAAGTCTGGGCTATTGTTTATTTGCAACTTTTTGGAAGAGATTGTGTAAAATTTAGCAGTTAATAAATATTTGACCACTGCAAAAAGCTAACTCTGCCACACTACATTCAAGATGTTTTCATGAAGTGAAAAATGCATTGCACAAACATTTCTAACTTTTTGAACCATTGCACCAAAATGTTTGACTTTTGACCTCCTGAGAGTCTTGATATTAAATCCACTCTGAACAGCTGTGCCATTTCAGAAAAATTATAGTTGTAATCCAGTAGCGGTCAGCCGGCCTGCATTGACAGATCTCTCTTTATACACAAATAGTAAGAGATCTGTCAACCAGAGCCTGGGGACCGTCCCAATGATTCAGAGCCATGTTCTTGACCAAAGTTACAACTAGGATTTCTCTGAAACTGTTTAGCCTTGCTGAGTGAATCATATACTGTATCACTGTGACCAGGAAGCCTGTCAGTGTTTCTTCCTGTTTGTAATTCACGTAGCATGAAACTAGTAACAGGAACTTTTTTACAGGAAGATTTTTTTAAGATCCACTGGTACTGTATGTTTTTTTTGACAGATCCAATTCTTTGTCAGTCTGCATCCGTTAGTATTCATTGCTACGTGGACCCTTTTTTTTTTTTTTTAGCAGTATTAAAGTAAATTTTAAGTTTTATTTAAAAAAAAAAATATTTCAAACAGGATGGTGTAAGAGGATCAGGATGCTTATCCTGTACTATCTTGTTGCCATATACTTGTATTGTAAAATAAATTGATCTGTTAGGATTTGCAGCACAGAAAAACTAGTCCTGACGGAACAATGTTAGAGTGATTTTGACTAGTCCAAATTAAAAAAAACTATGAATCAGTTAATGAATCTGTTGGAAAAATAAATAAATAAAACTGATATTTTAGTGTGTTTCATAACTCTCTTCTGACCTACAGGACGAAAAAACTTGCCTTGACATTTTTTTATGCCCTTCCCCCTATGAAAAAAAATGCTGCAAAGAACATTGGAAAAAAACTGAAGAAACTTTTTCTAGTGTAAGACAAGTAAGTGACTCATAATAACATGACTAAAAACAGGAGCAAAAGCACTACATGGGACTAGAGGAAGTGATGTTAGGAAAAAAGGTACAAGGAACCAGAGGACTGATCTCAAAAGAAGGCATCTTAGAAAGTTTATATTTTATATTTTCTGAGCCCATACATATCTATTTTTAGGGTCTGAAAACCACTGTAATCTGCCACTGGATAAAACAATAACTTTTTACCCCATTTTGTAACAATACAAATATTTTGAAATACTATTACAGTGGGGCAAAAAAGTATTTAGTCACTAGAAGTGCTGTGGGGGCCAGATAATACTACTATATACAGCACTTCTATATGATATGCCCCTGCAGCGCTATGTATGAATAGTATTCTATCAGCAGCATCGCGCCGGTGGCAGCTGGCGCGATGCTCTGTGCGTAAAATGCTTTTCACAGATAGCGCTGCATTAATGACAAATGCGCCAGCGGGGGGTCACATAAATGCACCGGCGGGGGGTATATATTGATAATTGCGCCTGCAGGGGGTATATAATTATAAATGTGCCTGCGGGGGTTACATTATAAATGCACCGGTGGGGGGTTCACATATATATACTGTGGGGGGTATATATATATATATATTTTTTTTTTATATCTTTATAAATGCGCTGGGGGGCTAGATATATAGTGCTATATATCATGCCCCCCACAGCGCTTTTAATATACATTGTCCATTTTAAAAACCTCGCAGGGAGCCCTGAATGGCTCCTCAGTACCGGCCATTCAGAGCTCCCCGCAGGGAATTTAAAAATGAAAGTAAAATACATCGGTGATCGCAGGGTTGCGGACCATGCCGCCCGCTCCCCAGCTTAATAACTTCTGATCGGATCGGGTCTCAGAAGTGAGACCCTGTGCGATCAATCCCTCAGCCCCTGTACTACAACCCCCATCATGGAACAGAGTCTGATCCATGATGGGGATAGTAGTACAAACACTAATGTAGTCCCCCCAGCCACCGGCAGACTCTCGCAGCCGGGGAATTACTACTCCCATCATGGAACAGACTTGTTTCCATGATGAGAGTAGTAGTCCCACAACACTGTAGGAGTCTGCTGATGTCACCTCTTCTGAGCATGCTCAGGTGTAATTACAGATATTTTAAACCCGTGTGCAAACGGATGACATTAAAGGTTCATCCGTTTGCCATAGACTTCAATGTTAAAATTATGATGTCCGTGTTTTCTTCCGTTTTTTTTCATGGAAGAAAAATTACTGCATGTGACGTTTTTTTCTTCCTGTAAACGGATTGTAAAAAAAATCCCATTGACATGAATGGGATTTTTAAAAACCATTTTAAATCTGTTTACAGTCTGCAAAAATGGAACTGAAACAGGGATAAAATAACGGGGACAGACGGCCGTGTGAACAAGCCCTTAAAGAAGAAGTTACAGGTCTGTGAGAGCCAGAAATCTTGCTTGTTTGTAGGTGATCAAATACTGTACTTATTTTAGGCCATAATTTGCAAATACATTTTTTAAAAATCAGACAGTGTGATTTTATGGAAATTCTTTCTCATTTTGTCTCTCATAGTTGAGCTATACCTATGATGAAAATTACAGGCCTCTCATCGTTTTAAGTGGGAGAACTTGCACAATTTGTGGCTGACTAAATACTTTTTTGCCCTACTGTATATAAGCAAAAGAACATAATACATTAAATATTTTGTTTGTTAATGATATCTAAATAGAAAACAAAAGCTAAAAAACTAAAGCAAAACATCAGACTATGATAAAATCAAAAACAAAACCGTTTTGGATGTGCACACATTTCTAGTACAAATAAAATAACCACTATCCTATTTATTTCAGCAATCATTTTAGGCAGTGTAAATTACATAAGCATGACCTTTCTCTGTGATTGCACATTTTCCTCCTTAGTTTCTGACTTGCTCACATTTAAGCAGGTTCCTGTGTAGCTGGATCAAAGTGTATTTACCTTTCTGGAGCCCTTTAAATATGAAAAGGTCACTTGTAACCATATGTTGGTGGCAATTCTGTATATACTTTGCTAAAAATATACATTAAGTGATTGACATTCCATGACAGTGCCTGTCAGCTTTCCAGCATGCCTACGTGATTTTCCCAATGTGAAATGTCATGTATACTGTATTTGTAAACAGTTCCCCTGCCCAAGTAAATGTGTCTTTATAATATCCCCAACTAAAACTTTATGGCGGTACTAATGAATGAAGTACTATGACTGATGTGTTTGAAATGTCATTAACATGTTAGTTTCCTCCAATCCTTGTCTATTAACGCACAAGGTTTTCTGTGTTCTTTCCCTGTAAATGTTTCAGGTTATTCAATCTATGTCACTAAAAGGCCACTGTAAATGTATATCAGCACTAGTGTTCAAACAGGAATAAAAAAAAACTCTGATCCAAAGCTAATTCAGGTCAACCATGCAGCTGCCTTCCGAAGGATATTTAAGTATCCCATATGACTGTGTGTTTAAAATGGAAGTGATTTATTGATTAATGTTTGCATCATTGACAGGTGCTAAGATGACCCTTGATGCTATTGGCCTCTCCTTTCACTATTTGGCTATGCTTACGTGACATACAGCAAATACGGGTATGTATACACAGTTATACAATGTTTTTGTTGAAACTGCTCCTAGAACTGATTCTATGGAGAACCAGGTGCCCCACAGTAGGCAGCCGAATGGCTCAGTGGTCAGCTTTATTGCTTTGCAGTACTGAGGTTCTGTGTCTGCTGACATGTTGACATGTTCTCTTTGTGTGAGCATGGATCCTTCCTGGACACTCTGGTTTTCATACATACTAATAGGTCATTGCATTTCTTTGTGTGTGCATGGTTCCTTCCTGGACACTCTGGTTTTCATACATACTAAAAGGTCATTGCATTTCTTTTTTTTTTTTCTTTTTTCTTTAATTGTTTATTTTTTACATTTTTGGAAATTTTTCCAAGAAAAGAAAAATACATTAAATAATTCCATTAACAAATAGAAAACAAGCAAAAACATAGGACCAGGAAAACTAAGAAAAATAAAGTTGGTGACAGTTTTCATAAATTCCCATCTTCACATGTCCATCTGAAACAGATCATCGATAAAGCATAGGTCATTGCATTTCTATTGGCTTTAAAGGAAATTTGTCATCAGTGTCAACTGCACTAACCTGTTGGTACAGACAGGTAGTGCCGGTGACACTGATGACAATGATACTTACTTGGTCCAATTCCGTGCAATCTTCTGTATCTTCAGTTCCTGAGCCAACTTATTAACGGCACCGTTGCTGTTCTCTGCTGGGTCCTGCTTCTAGCAAACAGGAGTGGTGACGTCATTAAGCTCCTCCCATGCTCCAAGTTGGCCCAAAAATTGAATATATGACAGAAGATTGCGGGAGAACCACAACATGTAATGGGACCAGGTAAGCATCGTTGTCATTACAGTCACCTGCACTACCTGTCTGTACTGACATGTTAGTGCAGGTGACACTGATGACAGATTTTCTTTAATATGTATGAAAAAATAAGGACTGATGATAAATAAAAAGGTGTTTATAGAGCATGGCAGTAAAAATACACTCACCGGACACTTTATTACGTACACCTGTTCAATCGCTTGTTAACACAATCAGCTAATCAGCCACTCACATGGTAGCAACTTAATGCATTTTGGCATGTAGACTGGGTCAAGACTCTTTTGCTGATGTTTACACTTAGTATCACAGGTATCAAAAAACTTAAGTGAATTTGAACATGATAAGGATTGGAATCAGGGAATCACACAGCCTCTACGGGGTGTACCAGAAACTGTTGCCACCAGAATAGAGGAAGGTCTTAATTCAATAGAGTAAAAAAAACAGACATGGTCGCGCATCTACATCGTGCACAATGATCCTGAGCTTCTCAGCAAAATTTATTAAACTGACAAGTCATTAGTGTACTTGATGATCATGAAGTGCAAGCCCGCTAGCCACGTTATGGTCACCATTATGCAGTGGGTGCCTAATATCCCTAGCATAAAATGGTGCTGTTCTGGGAGGTAACCACCTCCACTGCAACATTAATTTCCACATGGGTGCCAAATGGGCTGGTCTGAGTATCTCAGAAACTGCTGATGTACTGGAATTTTCAAGCACAACTATCTCTATGGTTTACAGAGAATGGTTAGAAAAGAGAAAACAACCAGCCAGTGGGAATTGTGATGTCAGAGGACAGAGGAGAATGGGAGGACAGGTTTGAGATGACAGAAAGGCAGCAGTAACTTAAATGACCATGTGTTACAAACAAGGTATGCAGAATACCATCTATGAAAGCAAAACACTAATGTCACGATGCCGGCTGGCAGGAGGTGGATCCTCTGTGCCAGAGAGGGATAGCGAGGACCGTGCTAGTGGACCGGTTCTAAGACACTACTGGTTTTCACCAGAGCCCGCCGCAAAGCGGGATGGTCTTGCTGCGGCGGTAGTGACCAGGTCGTATCCACTAGCAACGGCTCACCTCTCTGGCTGCTGAAGATGCTGAAGATAGGCGAGGTACAAGGGAGTAGGCAGAAGCAAGGTCGGACGTAGCAGAAGGTCGAGGCAGGCAGCAAGGATCGTAGTCAGGGGCAACGGCAGGAGGTCAGGAACACGGGCTAGGAACAGACAAGGGAACGCTTTCACTAGGCACTAAGGCAACAAGATCCGGCAAGGGAGTGCAGGGGAAGTGAGGTAATATAGGGAAGTACACAGGTGATCACACTAATTGGTAATTGGGAAGATTGGGCCAGGCACCAACATTGGTGCACTGGCCCTTTAAATTGCAGAGACCCGGCGCGCGCGCGCCCTAGGGAGCGGGGCCGCGCGCGCCGGGACAGGACCGACGGAGAGCGAGTCAGGTACGGGGACCGGGGTGCGCATCGCGAGCGGGCGCCACCCGCATCGCGAATCGCATCCCGGCTGGAGGCGGGACCGCAGCGCACCCGGTCAGTGGATCTGACCGGGGCGCTGTAGCAACGAGGATGAGGCGAGCGCTCCGGGGAGGAACGGGGACCCGGAGCGCTCGGCGTAACAGTACCCCCCCCCTTGGGTCTCCCCCTCTTCTTGGGGCCAAAGAACCTGAGGAAAAAAAAGTCAATTTTTCCGTGATGAGGTCCGATGCACATTAGGAGGGGTTCTGTGCGGAAACGCATGAGACAGTCCAATCTTTCATTGTTAATACAATAGATGTAGAGGGGTCTGGCGAGACTGGTCACAGGGACGTAGAACCTGTTGATAAGAGAGGCCAAAAAAATTTTTCCTGCAGATCCGGAATCCAAGGAGACCATAGTAGAGAAGGAGAAGGTGGAGGCAGATATCCGCACAGGCACAGTAAGGCGTGGAGAAGCAGAGTTGACATCAAGAACTGTGTCACCTTTGTGCGGAGTCAGTGTACGTCTTTCCAGGCGGGGAGGACGGATAGGACAATCCTTCAGGAAGTGTTCGGTACCGGCATAGTACAGGCAAAGATTCTCCATGCGGCGTCGTGTCCTCTCTTGAGGTGTCAAGCGAGACCGGTCAACTTGCATAGCCTCCGCGGCGGGAAGCACAGGAACGGATTGCAGAGGACCAGAGGAGAGAGGAGCCGGGGAGAAAAAACGCTTCGTGCGAACAAAGTCCATATCCAGGCGGAGCTCCAGACGCCATCCGGAAGAACGCATGTCAATGCGAGTGGCAAGATGAATGAGTTCATGTAGGTCAGCAGGAGTCTCTCGTGCGGCCAGAACATCTTTAATGTTGCTGGATAGGCCTTTTTTAAAGGTCGCGCAGAGAACCTCACTATTCCAGGACAACTCGTAAGCAAGAGCACGGAACTGAATGGCGTACTCGCCAACGGAAGAAACACCCTGTTCCAGGTTCAGCAGGGCAATCTCGGCAGAAGAAGCTCGGGCAGGCTCCTCGAAGACACCACGGACCTCAGCGAAGAAGGACTGGACTGTGGCTGTGGCAGAATCATTGCGGTCCCCATCAAACTTGTCCGGCAGGGACAAGCAGGGGTTAAGAACGGCCGGTTGCTGCGGAGGAGTTGCAGGAGCCGGCGGAGGAGATGGTTGTTGCAGCTGTAGCTGTTGCTGTATCTGCGGTTGCAGCTGCTGTATCTGTGACTGAATACGCAGTGCCTCGGAGGTCAAGTATGCCAGCTGTTGATCTCGTTGCGCTATCTGTTGCGACTGCTGGGCGATCTGACGAGCTTGCTGGGCGACCAGCGTAGGGAGGTCAGCGACAACTGGCAGAGGAACTTCAGCGGGATCCATGGCCGGATCTACTGTCACGATGCCGGCTGGCAGGAGGTGGATCCTCTGTGCCAGAGAGGGATAGCGAGGACCGTGCTAGTGGACCGGTTCTAAGACACTACTGGTTTTCACCAGAGCCCGCCGCAAAGCGGGATGGTCTTGCTGCGGCGGTAGTGACCAGGTCGTATCCACTAGCAACGGCTCACCTCTCTGGCTGCTGAAGATGCTGAAGATAGGCGAGGTACAAGGGAGTAGGCAGAAGCAAGGTCGGACGTAGCAGAAGGTCGAGGCAGGCAGCAAGGATCGTAGTCAGGGGCAACGGCAGGAGGTCAGGAACACGGGCTAGGAACAGACAAGGGAACGCTTTCACTAGGCACTAAGGCAACAAGATCCGGCAAGGGAGTGCAGGGGAAGTGAGGTAATATAGGGAAGTACACAGGTGATCACACTAATTGGTAATTGGGAAGATTGGGCCAGGCACCAACATTGGTGCACTGGCCCTTTAAATTGCAGAGACCCGGCGCGCGCGCGCCCTAGGGAGCGGGGCCGCGCGCGCCGGGACAGGACCGACGGAGAGCGAGTCAGGTACGGGGACCGGGGTGCGCATCGCGAGCGGGCGCCACCCGCATCGCGAATCGCATCCCGGCTGGAGGCGGGACCGCAGCGCACCCAGTCAGTGGATCTGACCGGGGCGCTGTAGCAACGAGGATGAGGCGAGCGCTCCGGGGAGGAACGGGGACCCGGAGCGCTCGGCGTAACAACTAAGAACATTGCAGCAGACTGGCTACAGCAGCAGAAGACAACACCGAGTGCTATCCCTGTCAGCTAAGAACAAGAATCCGTTGTCACATGTGAATCTTGTTGTCACATGTAAAAACTCATTGGTTTTTAATTCAGTCTTCAGTTTTGTTTGACCAGTAAAAAGACATATACCAAGGCTGTCACATTGCATTAATTATGAATTATAATTAAGTCAAAGACTTAACAAATATGGTACTAGAAAGGAGCACCTAATAAAGTGACCAGTAAGTGTATGACTCCTGTGCTTCAAAAAGACTTTTGTAAGTTAAAATGATACCTGACTGCATGGTAGTTAGTGCATCACAACTAAGATTTACCTCCTGCAACTTGTATGATCTATGAAGAAAGCACAGGGGCTACCATCAGCAGCCAGGGATCCACCACAAATAGAGAACATCAGCGATCACACTGATGCCATTAGGGGGGCTTTGTGAAACTTATTGGATGACCCACAGCACGATTGCTGGGGGATCCATGTGTTAAGATGGTGGCTAAATGTCCCCTTACCTGTTCCATGCTGCTCTGCTGCCATGCACTTGTATGGTCTGCCTTTTGGCAGGCTGTACAAGTGGATTGTCAATATTACTGATCAGTGTTATGCCAATGCATAGCACTGAACATTGATAGCATTTGAAATATTGCTATAAATAGTCGCTTGTATGGACTTCAAATGTTAAAAAGTTTTTAACAGTGTGAATAAGCCCCTCCCTCAATGAAAAAAAATCACCACTTTTTCCATTTTACAAAAAAAAATGAAAATAATTAATGTCCAAACTATTGATTATATAATGTGAATCATCCTGTACGGTGAACAGCATGAATGTAAAAAAAAATACCAAAGTCCAATTAATGATTTTTGGTCCCATCACCTCACAGAAAAAAACTGAATAAAAAGTGACCAAAAAGTCTTATATCTGCAGAGGTGGTACCAATACAACTACAGATCATGGCACAAAAAAAATTGCCCTTAGCCTCATGTACGGAATAATAGGAAAGTTGGGAAATAATATGAAAATTTTAAAAAGTTAAAGTATTCCCCTGGTCTTCACCCTTTATTTGGCTCCAGGATACAGAAGCAGGACTTCAGATGCAGGGAAAACACCAGGTAGCTACAGCAAAAGTGATCCTGGTTCAGTGGCAGTTGGCCAGGCAGGTCAGAACGTCATGTTTCCAAGCACTAGGGGCACAGACAGGAGGGGTGAGCTGATGCTGTCGATGGTATTAGCACGGTAAATAAAGTCTGATGCAGCAGAGCCGAGATGGTGTTTGCAGCAGAGCTGAGTAGCTTAGTAGTAGCCAAGTGGTATTTAGCTACCTCAGAGGTGTGGTGGACAATCCTGATCATACACTGGAGGGCATCAAAGTACAGCATGATCAGACAGAGATGGAGTCAGGGAACCGGCTTAGGCCAGGAGCACAGGAACACAGGAGACAAGAACCTTCACTGTAGAAAACTATGTTGCCCAGGCACCACAAGAAGGGAGGACTGCTCTCATATAGGTACCTGACAGAGTTAGAAGGACAGGAATCAGGGATGCGCACATACCCTTAAAGCAATAGCCCTTGCAAGAACACAGCCTCTACAGGGTGTACCAGAAACTGTTGCCACCAGAATAGAGGAAGAGGTCTGAATTCAATAGAGAAAAAAAAACAGACATGGTCACACATCTACATCTTGCACAGTGATCCTAAGCTTCTCAACAAAATGTATTAAACTGACAGGTCATTAGTGCACTTGATGATCATGAAGTGCAAGCCCGCTAGCCATGTTATGGCCACCATTATGTAGTGGGTCCCTAATATCCCTAGCATAAAATGGCACTGTTCTGGGAGGTAACCACCCCCACCGCAACACCAATTTCCACATGGGGAATGATCCACTGGCAGAGCAGCCCCAATGTCGTACAACCAGACCCTGGGCCGTGCCACCCTATAGACACAGTGCCGTGGCAGCAATGGTTGCCGCAAAGCATAGAACAAGTGTAAACAGGTGACAAAGGCATGTAACCACAGAATAAAGAGAACATGTCAGTTTTACATTAACGTATACTACGTAAAAACAAAACCCCTCATAAGTTGAAATAGTGTTGCTATTTTTATATTTATTTGGTAAGTAAAAAAAACTTTGATTACTTAAATTACTCAATACATTTTATTGTAAAATGAAAAATGTATTTACAAAGTACAATTGTTTGCACAAAAAACAAGCCCTCATATGGGTCTGTGGATAGAAAAAATGAAAGTAATGGGGGGAGATTTAGCAGAAGCTGTGCAAAGAAACAGTTGACAGGTTGTCCATAGCAATCAATCAGATCGCTTTTGATTAGTTGCTATGGGCAACCCAGTAATTTTTATCTGGACAGGTTTTGATAAATCTCCCTCATGGCTCTTAAAAGGCGAGGAGAAAAAATTTAAATGCAAAAAAGAAATTTAGTTGTGTCTAAGCCAAAGTGGGCTGCATCGTTAAGGGGTTAAACCATGGATAATTTTCTGTTGACACATTCCTTTTAATGCTTCAGCATACCAATACATTTTATACATTTGCATGCTTTCAACCTTGTGCAGACGGTTTGGGGAAGGATCTTTTATGTTCCAGCAAGACTGTGCCCCATGAAGGCATGGTTGGGTGAATTTGGCATGGAAAAACTTGACAACCAGGATGAATTGGGATAAAAGGAGGGACCAATTCCATATTAATGCCTTTGGATTTAGAATGACCTAAAAGTCCCTGTAGGTGTAATGTGTAGGTTTTCCAGTACTTTTGTCCATATTGTGTATAAAGAGCAAAACAATAAAAAAAAAAATTGCAATTGCTAACATCTGTTCTGCATATATTTACACAGTGCTTGTTAATTGTACGCCAGTCACTGACACAATATATTTGCATTTGTTTCTTTAGTATTGCAAATAAACTGCTAATTGCTCTCTGTTATCGGCCTAATAGGTAAACAAACTGAACTTTATTTTCCAGACACAGCACATTGTACAGTGGCCATACACAATAGATGAATGTTAGCTAAACCTACAGATTTTGGAACTGGCTGACCAGCTAATGTGTATGGGGGGTGTCCTGACTCCCTGTCAGTAGTAAGATAGGGCACTTAGATTTAAACCCGTTAAGGACCCAGGTCGTACAGGTACTCCCTGACGTCCTGGGACTTAAGGACCCAGGGCGTACTTGTGCCGCACGCCGGGCAGAGACTGCACCGGGATGCCTGCTGAAATCATTCAGCAGGCACCCTGTGCAAACCCCCTTCCTGAGACCACCCCCCCCCCATGTCTGCAATCATTGCGGCAATCATCGCAATTCAGATTGCAGAGATTGCGGGTCAATGGAGTCCCCGGTGACCGGAAAAAAGGGTGATGGGTGCCACCTCACAATCATCCTGATTCGTTGGCCGTTATCGTAGTGGAGACAGCGGCAGTGGTGGCAGGCAGGATCCGGCATGTGCAGCAGCAGGAGGTAAGTTTGGCCTCCTGCTGTTGCTTAGGAACAACTCCCAGCATGCACAAAAGGGCATGCTGGGAGTTGTTGTTATGCAACAGCAGAAGGCACAACTACAACTCCCAGCATGCCCTTTGGTAGTTTGTGGATGCTGGGGTTTGTAGTTATGCAACAGCTGGAGGCACATTTTTTCTATGAAAAAGTGTGCCTCCAGCAATTGCATAACTACAACCCCCTGCATGCACAAACTACCAAAGGGCATGCTGGGAGTTGCAGTAGTGTGCCTCCAACTATTGCATAACTACAAGTCCCAGCATGCCCTTCGGCTGTAAGTGCATGCTGAGAGTTGTAGTTTTGCAACAGCTGAAGGCACACTGGTTGCGAAACACAGAGTTTGTTACCTAGAGTGTTACGCAATCCGTGTGCCTCCAGCTGTTGCAAAATAACAACTCCCAGCATGCACTGATAGACCATACATGCTGGGGGTTGTAGTTTTGCAACAGCTGGAGACACACTGGCTGCAAAACACTGAGTTAAGTAACAAACGCTCAGTGTTTTGCAACCAGTGTGCCTCCAGCTGTTGCATAACTACAACCCCCAGCATGCACAGAAAGGAAAAGGGCATGCTGGGAGTGTTAGTAGTATGCCTCTAGCTTTTGCATGACTACAAGTCCCAGCATGCCCTTCGGCTGTCCGTGTATGCTGGGGGCTGTGGCTTTTGCAAAAACTGAAGGCACACTGGTTGCAAAACAATGAGTTTGTTACCTATCTCAGTGTTTCGCAACCAGTGTGCCTCCAGCTGTTGCAAACTACAACTCTCAGCATGCACTGACAGACCATACATGCTGGGAGGCCCACTGGAGGCACACTGGTTGCGAAACACTGACAAACTCTCAGTGTTTTGCAACCAAAGTGCCTCCAGCTGTTGCATAACTACAATCCCCAGCATGCACGGACAGCCAAAGAGCATGCTGAGAGTTGTATTTTTGCAAAACCTGGAGGTTTGCCCCCCTCCAGCGGTTGCAAAACTACAAATGTACAGGGTACATTCACACAGGCAGAGGTTTACAGTGAGTTTCTCCCTACAAGTTTGAGATGCAGCAAATTTTCCACTGCAGCTCAAACTCCCAGTGGGAGACTCGCTGTAAACCCCTGCCCATGTGAATGTACCCTGAAAACACTACACTACACTACACAAAACCTACACAAAATAAAGGGTTAAACACTACATATACACACCCCCACACAGTTACCCCCCCCCCCCCCCACAATAAAAATTAAAAATGTCTGGTACAGCACTATTTCCAAAACGGATCCTCCAGCTGTTGCAAAACAACAACTCCCAGTATTGCTGGACTGTCCAGGCATGCTGGGAGTTTAGCAACAGCTGGAGGCACCCTGTTTGGGAAACACTGCCGTAGGGTAATTTTGGTATTGGAGGCAAGTCAAATTCCTGCATTCGGGTCCGTCTCTATGTGCATGCCTAATTTTGGCCTCAAATGCGCATGACGCTCTCTCGCTTCAGAGCCCTCCAGAGTCAAGACAACAATTTAGTGCCACATATGGGGTATTTCCATACTCGGGAAAAATTGCCTAACACATTTTGGGGGGCTTTTTCTCCTTTCACCCCTTATGAAAAGGTAAAGTTGGGGTCTACTCCAGCATGTTATTGTAAAAAAATAAACATTTTAACACTAACATGCTGGTATTGCTCCATACGTTACATTTTCACAAGAGGTAAAAGGAAAAAAAGACCCCTAAAATTTGTAACGCAAATTCTGAGTACAGAAATACCCCATATATGGACATAAAATGCTCTGCGGGTGCACAACAAGGCTCAGGAGTGAGAGCGCCATGTACATTTGAGGTGATCGTTACAGCGGTTCTGACATAAACGCAAAAAAAAAAACAAGGGGTATAGTGAGCCTTAACACAGCACAGGTGTTTGAAGAATTTTCGTTAAAGTTGGACGTGAAAATGAAAATTTTTTATTTTTTCACTAAAATACTGGTGTTATCCCAAATTTTTTATTTTCACAAGGGGTAATAGGAAAAATGCCCAAAAATTTGTAACACCATTTCTTCTGAGTATATAAATACCCCATGTGGGGATGTAAAGTACTCTGCAGCCCACTACAATTCTCAGAAGAGAAGGAGCTTTTGGGCTTTTGGAGAGAAAATGTTTCTGAAATTGAATGTCATGTGCGTTTACAAAGCCCCCATGGTGCCAGAGCAGTGGACCTCCCCACATGTGACCCCATTTTGGAAACTACACCCCTTAAGGAATGTAACAAGGGATGCAGTAAGCATTTACTGGTGTCTGACAGATTTTTTGAAGAGTGGTCCATGATAATGTAAAATTTTATTTTCCATTTGCACAGCCCACTGTTCCAAGGATCTGTCAAATGCCAGTGGGGTGTAAATGCTCACTACACCCCTTATAAATTCTGTGAGGGGTGTAGTTTTCAATATGGGGTCACATGTGGGGGGTCCACTGTTCTGGCACCATGGGGGCTTTGTAAATGGACATGGTGCCCCGACTTCCATTCCAAACAAATTCTCTCTCCAAAAGCTCAATGGCGCTCCTTCTCTTCTGAACATTGTAGTTCGCCTGCAGAGAACTTTACATCCACATATGGGGTATTTTCATACTCAGAAGAAATGGGGTTAAAATTTTCGGTAGGCTTTTTCTTCTATTACCCCTTGTGAAAATAAAAAATTTGGGGTAACACCAGCATTTTAGTGAATTTTTATTTATTTTTTCATTTTAACGTCCAACTTTAGCCGAAATTTGTCAAACACTTGTGGAGTGTTAAGGCTCACTGTACCCCTTGTTGTCTTCCTTGAGGGGGTTTGTTTCCAAAAATGTTTTGCTGTTCTGGCACCATAGAGGCTTCCTAAGTGTGACATGCCCCCCAAAAACCATTTCAGCAAAGTTTGCTTTCCAAAAGCCAAATGTGACTCCTTCTCTTCTGAGCATTGTAGTGCACCCGCAGTGCACTTGACTTCCACACATGGGGTATTTCCATACTAAGAAGAGATGGGGTTACGCATTTTAAGGGGCATTTTCTTCTATTATCCTTGTAAAATGTAATATTTGGAGAAAAAACTCAAATGAAAAGTCGTCAAACACCTGTGGGGTATTAAGGCTCACTGTACTCCTTGTTAGGTTCCTTGAGGGATTTAGTTTCCAAAATAGTATGCCATGTGTTTTTTTTTTTGTTTTTGTTTTTTTGCTGTTCTGGCACCATAGGGGCTTCCTAAATGTGACATGCCCCGCAAAAACCATTTCAGAAAAACTCACTCTCCAAAATCCCATTGTCGCTTCTTCCTTTCTGAGCCCTCTACTGCACCCACAGAGCACTTGACATACACATATGAGGTATTTCCTTACTCGAGAGAAATTGGGTTACAAGTCCTATGGGGATTTCTCTCCATTTAACCTTTGTAAAAATAAAAAGAAACTGGGTCTACAAGAACATGCTAGTGTAAAAAATTAAGATTTAGAATTTTCTCCTTCACTTTGCTGCTATTCCTGTGAAACACCTAAAGGGTTAACACACTTACTGAATGTCATTTTGAACACTTTGAGGGCTGCAGTTTTTATACTATGGTAATTTATGGGGTATTTCTAATAGGAAGGCCCTTTAAATCCACTTCAAAACTGAACTGGTCCTTGAAAAATTCCGATTTTGCAATTTTTGTGAAAAATTGGAAAATTGCTGCTATACTTTGAAGCCCTCTGATGTCTTCCAAAAGTAAAAACATGTCAACTTTATGATGCAAACATAAAGTAGACATATTGTATATGTGAACCAATATATAATTTAATTGGGTTGTCCATTTTCCTTGTAAGCAGAGAGTTTCAAATAAAATAAAAAAAAAGGCAAATTTTTCATCAAATTTTTGAATTTTTCACCAAGAAATGATGCAAGTATGGAGTAAAATGTACCACTGACATAAAGAAGAATATGTCACGAAAAAACTATCTCGGAATCAGAATGAAAAGTAAAAGTATCTAGGTGAAAATAGGCTGAGTTCTTAAGAGGTAAAAGGGGTACTCTGCTGGAAAACATTTTTTTTTAAATCAACTGATGCCAGAAAGTTAACCAGATTTGTAAATTACTTCCATTTAATAATCTTAATCCTTCCAGTACTTATCAGCTGCTTTTTGCTCCACAGGAAGCTCTTTTTTTTCCTCTGTCACCTCTGTCCATTTTAGGAAGTGTACAGAGTTGGAGCAAATCCCCATAGCAAACCTCTCCTGCTCTGGACAGTTCCTGCCATTGATAGAGGTGTCAGCAGAGAGCACTGTGGTCAGACAGCAAGCAAATTCAAAAAGAAAAGAACTTCCTGTGGAGCAAAAAGCAGCTGATAAGTACTACAAGGATTAATATTTTTAAATAGAAGTAATTTACAAATCTGTTTAACTTTCTGGCACCAGTTGACAAAAAAAAAATGCTGTCCAGAGGAGTACCCCTTTTACGGCTTTGCTCACACAGCAGATTTCCACAGAATCTCTGCAGCAGATTCTGATTGATTTGATTCTGCTGCACTGTCCATATGACAGAATTTCCATGGCAGAAACATCTACCTCAGAAATCCCAATTTCTGAGTACGCACAGAAATGCATTGCCATCTATGAGATGCCACATTTTCGAGTGGGCCTAGCGCCATCATGTTCTGCTTTGCTGTTGGTTGTGGAAATTCTCAGTGTGGACATTCCAATGTCTGAAAATAGCCTTATATTCCCAAACCTTTTGTATCCAAGGGAGATAAGCCTCCACAGGTGTTAGATAGTTTCTTGTTCATTTCTTTCTATTGAGATCCTGCATGCCTTGCAAGCTCAGCACCCATGTGTATGGGGAAATTGGGAGCAATGGCTGTTGGCTAAATGAGTATTTAGCTAACTACTGTCCATAGGCAGAATTAATTTAAAGCCCGTTCACATAATGAAAATTCCATGTGAAAATTCCGGGCGGATCCCACTTGCAACAGATTCTCACAGATTTTGATGGGGTTCTGCTACACAGTCAAATGTCAGAAGGAATTTCTCTCCACTGGAAGATTAAACTGAAGTTAATAGGATGGTCTTGCAGACATTGGGGGAGATTTATCACAGTCTGTGCAGAGGAAAAGTTCATCAATTGCCCATAGCAACCAATCAGATCTCTTCTTTAATTTTTAAAGAGGCTTCTGGAATAGAAAAGAGGCAATCTGATTGGTTGCTATGGAAAACTGCACCTCTCTTCTCTACATAGGTTTAATAAATCTGCCCCATTAGGGGCCAACTCTGGAGGAAGCTGCTGCAAGCGGAACCGGCTTGCATAGACTTGCATTGAGGGGGCGTGGCCATGATGTCACGAGGGGCATGGCCGACCCCTGCAGCACAAAAACAGCATTCAGAATATTTACTTCTGAATGCTGGCCAATGTAGTACCCCTTTAAGGTTTGCAAACAGCATATGGTATGCTGTAAGAATACTTCAAGTAAAAGAATATTGTTAAGGTAATAATGGGGATAATAACTAATTATAACAACTGTCTCATAGTTTAACACAATTAACAAAGTAACTTCTAATAACTTTATATGTAACCACAACAGCCATGTTATTATTAAAATACACTACTATGGGAATAGTTTCATAAACTAGAGCTACTAGAGTACGTACTCTGGCCCACAAATCATTATTTCTAGGATACATTGTACGCTACAGCTCCATAAAGGGAATATGTCATCAGAAATTAAAAATTTATGTTGCACATATTTTTAACCCCTTCATGACCCAGCTAGTTTTGGCCTTCATGATCCAGTCCGTTTTTTCAAATCTGACATGTGTCTCTTTAACCCCTTAAGGACTCAGGGTTTTTCCGTTTTTGCACTTTCGTTATTTCCTCCTTACCTTTTAAAAATCATAACCCTTTCAATTTTCCACCTAAAAATCCATATTATGGCTTATTTTTTGCGTCGCCAATTCTACTTTGAAGTGACATTAGTCATTTTACCCAAAAATGCACGGTGAAACGGAAAAAAAAATCATTGTGCGACAAAATCGAAAAAAAACGCCATTTTGTAACTTTTGGGGGCTTCCGTTTCTACGCAGTGCATATTTCGGTAAAAATTACACCTTATAATTATTCTGTAGGTCCAAACGGTTAAAATGATACCCTAATTATATAGGTTTGATTTTGTCGCACTTCTGGAAAAAATCATAACTACATGCAGGAAAATTTATACGTTTAAAAATGTTATCTTCTGACCCCTATAACTTTTTTATTTTTCCACGTACGGGGCGGTATGAGGACTAAGTTTTTGCGCCGTGATCTGAAGTTTTTATTGGTATGATTTTTGTTTTGATGTGACTTTTTGATCACTTTTTATTCATTTTTTAATGTTATAAAAAGTTACCAAAATACGCTTTTTTGGACTTTGGAATTTTTTTGCGCGTACGCCATTGACCATACGGCTTAATTAATGATATATTTTTATAGTTTGGACATTTACGCACGCGGCGATACCACATATGTTTATTTTTATTTTTTTTTACACTGTTTTATTTTTTTTATGGGAAAAGGGGGGTGATTCAAACTTTTATTAGGAAAGGGGTTAAATGACCGTTATTAACACTTTTTTTTTACTTTTTTTTTGCAGTGTTATAGGTCCCATAGGGACCTATAACACTGCACACACTGATCTCTCATCCTGATCACAGGCGTGTATTAACACGCCTGTGATCAGCATTATCGGCGCTTGACTGCTCCTGCCTGGATCTCAGGCACGGAGCAGTCATTCGTCGATCGGACACCGAGGAGGCAGGTAAGAGCCCTCCCGGTGTCCGATCAGCTGTTCGGGACGCTGCGATTTCACCGCGGCGGTCCCAAACAGCCCGACTGAGCAGCCAGGATACTTTCAGTTTCACTTTAGAAGCGGCGGTCAGCTTTGACCGCCGCTTCTAAAGGGTTAATACCGCACATCGCCGCGATCGGCGATGTGTGGTATTAGCCGCGGGTCCCGGCCGTTGATTAGCGCCGGGACCCACGCGATATGATGCGGGATAGCGGCGCGATCCTGCTTCATATCGCGGGAGCCGGCGCAGGACGTAAATATACGTCCTGCGTCGTTAAGGGGTTAAGTGGTAATAACTTTGAACTGCTTTTACCAGACAAGGTGATTCAGAGATTGTTTTTTCGAGACATATTGTACTTTTTATTAGTGGTAAATTTTTGTTGATTCATGAAGCGATTTTTGTGAAAAACTCTAAAATATTGTGAAAAATTTTAAAAATTTTAATTTCTCTATGTTTGAAACTCTTCATGCCAAATAAATGTAGTTATTCATTCACATCCATAACAAGTCTACTTTATGCTGGCATCATTTGTTAAGCATTCTTTTACTTCTTTACGACATTAGAAGGCTTATATTATTACGGGCGTTTTTTCAAATTTTCTACAAAAGTTCAAAATCACTTTTTTTGGAACAATAACATTTTGAATGTATATGTGTGTCTATATATATATATATATATATATATATACATATAACCCATACATATATATACTAGCTGAGTACCTGGCATGTCGCGGTTTTTCCTTCCTAATCCTTGTTGGGGAGGAAAATCAACAAAAGAGGAAGCTTTTAACTTCATATCCAATCCCCATATATTGTTGTCATATCCAAACCCCATACCGTCCTCATATCATGTCCTCATACCACGACCTCCTATCCTGACCTCCTATCCCGGCCTCCTATCCCGTCCTCCTATCCAGTCCTCCTATCCCATCCTCCTATCCCGACCTCCTATCCCATCCTCCTATCCCGTCCTCCTATCCCGACCTCCTATCCCGACCTCCTATCCCGGCCTCCTATCCCGTCCTCCTATCCCGACCTCCTATCCCGACCTCCTATCCCGTCCTCCTATCCCGTCCTCGTATCCCGTCCTCGTATGACATCCTCCTATCCTGACCTCCTATCTCGACCTCCTATTTCAATCTCCTATCTCGACCTCCTTTCCCGTCCTCCTATCCCGTCCTCCTATCCCGTCCTCCTATCCCGTCCTCCTATCCCGTCCTCCTATCCCGTTCTCCTATCCCGTCCTCGTATCCCGTCCTCGTATCCCGTCCTCCTATCTCGACCTCCTATCTCCACCTCCTATCTCCACCTCCTATCTCCACCTCCTATCTCCACCTCCCATCCCGTCCTCCCATCCTCCTATCTCGACCTCCTATCTCGACCTCCTATCCCGACCTCCTATCCTGTCCTCATATCCCAAACTGTAGGATGTGTACCAGGTATTGAAATATCTCCAGCCGTACGGAAGTTATGTGAGAACATACATTTCCCATTGATTTGCATGAGACTTTAACCCCTTAAGGACTCAGCGTTTTTCCGTTTTTGCATTTTCATTTTTTCCTCCTTATCTTTAAAAAATCATAACTCTTTCAATTTTGCACCTAAAAATCCATATGCTGGCGTATTTTTTTGCGTCACCAATTCTACTTTGTAATTACATCAGTTATTTTACCTAAAAATCTATGGCGAAACGGAAAAAAAAATCATTGTGAGACAAAATTGAAAAAAAAACGCCATTTTGTAACTTTTGGGGGCTTCCGTTTCTACACAGTAAATTTTTCGGTAAAAATGACACCTTATGTAGGTTTGATTTTGTCGTACTTCTGGAAAAAATCATAACTACATGCAGGAAAATTTATACGTTTAAAATTGTCCTCTTCTGACCCCTATAACTCTTTTATTTTTCTGCGTATGGGGCAGTATGAGGGCTCAATTTTTGCACCATTGTCTAAAGTCTTTAGTGGTACAATTTTTGCATTGATAGGACTTATTGATCGCTTTTTATTCATTTTTTCTTGATATAAAAAGTGACCAAAAATGCACTATTTTGGACTTTGGAATGTTTTTGCGCGCACGCCATTGACCGTGCAGTTTAATTAACAATATATTTTTATAAATCGGACATTTCCGCACACGGCGATATCACATATGTTTATTTTTATTTTTATTTACACTGGTTTTTTTTTAATGGGAAAAGGGGGAGTGATTCAAACTTTTAATAGGGAAGGGGTTAAATGATCTTTATTTACTTTTTTTTCCACTTTTTTATGCAGTGTTATAGGTCCCATAGGGACCTATAACACTGCACACACTGATCTTTTACATTCATCACTGGTTTCTCATAGGAAACCAGTGATCGATGATTCTGCCGCTTGACTGCTCATGCCTGGATCTCAGCCACTGAGCAGTCATTCGGCGATCGGACAGCGAGGAGGCAGGTAGGGACCCTCCGGCTGTCCTGTAAGCTGTTCGGGATGCCGCGATTTCACCGAGGCTATCCCGAATAGCTCCCTGAGCTAACCGGCATACTTTCACTTTCACTTTAAACGCGGCGTTGAAAGTTAAATGCCGCGTCTAAACTGAAAGTATGTCTAAAGGTTAATGTATGTCTAAAGGGCTAATAGCGCGCGGCAGCGCGATCAATGCCGCGCGCTATTAGCCACGGGTCCCGGCCGTTGTTAGAGGCTGGGCCCGACCCACTATGATGCGGGGCCACGCCGTGGCCCCGCGTTATAGATCGGGAGCGGACTCATGATGTTCCAGTACGTCATGAGTCCTTATGGGTTAAACAAAACCGTGGGTTAAATTAACTATCCTATATTTTAAGTTGACATATAAGTAACATGTGACCAAGTATTATCAAAATATCTACAGCCGTTTGGAAGTTATGCGGTGACATATATTTCCCATAGACTTGTATAGGACTTTAAACAAAAACCCCGCCCCTGGCAAATGGGGATGAGTAAGGGTTAAATTACATATCCTATGTTTGTTGTTGACATATAAGTAACATGTGTGCCAAGTTTCATGTTAATATCTTTAGCCGTTTGGACGTGATGCTGGAACATACACACACATGTATACATACATACACACACACACACACTCGTTGTGAGTTATATATATATATATATATATATATATATATATATATATATATATAAATATATATATACACACGTGTCTATATATGTATTAGAGATGAGCGAACTTACTGTAAATTCGATTCATCACAAACTTCTCGGCTCGGCAGTTGATGACTTTTCCTGCATAAATTAGTTCAGCTTTCAGGTGCTCCGGTGGGCTGGAAAAGGTGGATACAGTCCTAGGAGACTCTTTTCTAGGACTGTATCCAACTTTTCCAGCCCACCGGCGCACCTGAAAGCTGAACTAATTTATTCAGGATAAGTCATCAACTGCCGAGCCGAGAAGTTCGTGACGAATCGAATTTACTGTAAATTCGCTCATCTCTAATATGTATATATATATATATATATATATTCATATATGTATATATATACACTTGTATGTATATGTGTGTGTGTGTATATATATATATATATATATATATATATATATATATATATATGATTGTTTTATTTGAAATTTTTTTTTTTTTTACTACTGTACAACAGCTCACCCCTAGTGTCTAGTGCACAAAACATGCAGTACCAGGTTTAGGACACATGGGGGAGCTGTTGTACAACTAAACAGCTCCTTTAGAAAAAAAAAAAAAAAGGAAATGAAAGTGAAAGTAAAGCATGCTGGCGGGACACAGTGTCGGCAGCTCGGGACGGTTAAGGGATGTCGGGGGAAGGGGGACAGATAAGGGACACTGGGGCCTCCTAGTAGAGCAGTGTGTGTGTCCCGATCCCCGTGATCGGGACACACACACTGCGCTGCTCAGGATTTTTCTATGCGAAATGCTGCAATCAGCTAGTCAGATTTGACTAGCTGATAGGAGCGATCGCTGTGAGGGGCTGGGACAAAACCCCCCTAGGTCCCGAGGCAAGATTGCTGGCTATCAGTGATAGCCACCATCTTACCGGGCGCAGCGGGATGCCGCGAGTAGCGGACAGTATCTCCATGACGTACATGTACGTCACAGGTCAGGTAAACCTTCCCGGTCATAACGTACATGTATGTCATGGGTCGGGAAGGGGTTAAAAATTTAGCTATCTTTTAAAATTCATTTTCCATGTTACTATCAATAGTATAAAATTATTCTGAAATCTTGCAGTTTTCATTCTGACCACTAGGTGCCATATAAATCATAAAATAAATGTCACTGGATTGCACTGGAGGAGTTGTCAACATAATGTCCCTTTTGTCCAACATCACTGAATCTGACTTTAACATAAACAATAAAAACTAACACAAACTGCCAAAATTGCTTTAGGTATTAGTTTAAAGCATGCATTCAATGATGGTCATGGCAATCAGATGTGTGCTTAAAATTCCCCGAAACTTCAAAGCCCAAGACTTGTTTCAAGACTATCTTGATCTAACGACATATTTGATGGAAGTCTATATAAGTCTACGGGACTTTCATGAGATCAATCTCTACATTACAATAATTTTGGGGCAAGGCTCAACAGTTGCATGTATGGAAATGGTGCTTTACAGGCTCTATGCACTGCTATAAGTTAAGATGGACATCCCATTAACAAATATACTTTCCCCTAGAAGCGTTGCTGGAAGCCAAGCCCTGTTCCCAAATCTTGCATCTGCACACAATTTATTTCTTGGCATTTCAGGGGACTTGAAAACACATATTTGATTCTTAATTCCAGAAAAATACGTCTGAAATGTCCATGTTGATCTTTTATGGTATAAGGGAACAGAAGTTTCATGTCACTGATATATCACTTGCTGCACTTAGGACTGAGTAAGTGCATTGATGAGACTCTGTCCCCTCTGACCTTACAAATCAAAACCATTATAAGAAATATAGGCAGCATTATGAGACTATATGAGTGAGGAAATAGAAATCAAGATGCTGGACATCCCACGCATGCCACTTCAACTAAAATACAAAAGCATACAAAAGAACCTGTGCTGTACCATATAAGCCAAAAAAATAAAATAAAATTCAAAATCCAATGTTTTTAATTAAATACCTACATTGGCAGTTAACATTAAAAACTGTTCTTTTTAAATAAGCTTTTTCATTATTTGGACACATTATTTTTAGTTTTTTCTTAC
This sequence comes from Hyla sarda, assembly GCF_029499605.1. NCBI lineage: Eukaryota > Metazoa > Chordata > Amphibia > Anura > Hylidae > Hyla > Hyla sarda. The sequence continues at coordinate 248,267,326 of NC_079192.1, forward strand.
TTAAAGCATACTCGTCAGATTTTTTTTTGTATCTCACTCAGTACCTAATCCTGACCATGTACATCTAATTTTTATGTATCTAGCACCTTTATTTTTTATTACACTTTTAATTTAGCTCACTAGTCTGAATTCCTCTCAAAGGGAGGGGGCGTGGCCTCACTGTGCAGGTCTCCGCCCCCTCCCTCAGTATGCTGTCTGCTCACATCTTCCCTAGCATTAGCAAAACTACAACTCCCAGCTTGTCCTCACTTACAGTAGCAGGACACAAGCTGATAGTGGGAGGATTTTTCCTCCAGCTGTGAGCCCTGCGCTCACAGCTGTCAATCAAGTAAATGTGTCCATGACAAAGCAGGACTAGTGTGTGTCCAAGCAGGCGGGGGGGGGGGGGGTACAGTTGTTTGACTGGCTTTTTAGTATTAAATACTAAAAAATTTCTAATGAAAGCAATTGCAAAACCTATTGGTTTTACATGATATCAAAAGTTTTTGTATCTGACAGTGCCCATTTAAAAGATGTAAACTGATATGATACTTTGTTAGTTTGCTAAATAGATTTTATTTTAAACTGTGAAGAATACACTATTGATAAAGATTTACATATGAGAGATCAAATAGACTCTTAGACCCAACATTCCCTGTGTGAGCAGTAGCTAAATGTTCACAAATAAAATTTCTAAACATTAAAGCAAATCACAGCAATAACCTGCAGACATATTAATAAAATATCAGGTGAACTCATAAATGCATTTAGGTATCTGATGCCCAAATAATTATTGTAGATCCATAAATGACCTTCTCAAAATATTATGTTTTCTCAGAATTCATCTCCATGTAAATGATAGAAATATTAAGCTTTTGTGATTTTTCATATAGAGAAATGGCATTTAATCATAATTTATGTGTAAATGTCAATACAATGTACAATAAAAAACATTCATCACACATAGTACAAAAGGGACATCAGCTCGTAGAAATGGCGTAATGTGTAATGTAATTAGTAAAAAGTGACTTTTCTATTTTTTCACGTGAAATGTCACACATCAACATCTGCATATACGTGCTAATTATATCATTAACATTTATGAATGTGTGACATTGATACAATCTGCTTTCTAGTTGACTGCGCTCATCAACTACACCTGTTTCTTTGCTGTTTGATTTAAGCAAATGAAACCGTAGGATGTGATTCCAACATTCTATTATAAGTTTGTCTGCCAGAATTGTGTCACTTTTACTATAAAAATTAAGATTATTGTAAGAGACAAAAAATAAAGATAATACATCTCTCTATTCCAGTAGGCCATTTGTCCACAGTTTGCCTAAAAAAAGGTGCAGAAATATTCCTTTATGCTTCCTCTAAACACCACCAGAATTTGGTGCACTTCTCTACCTCATGATCCAAATAACCCCTAAAAGATTGGTGGGAGAATGTATAAAAACTGCCCAAGTCTTATTCCACCACCGAATTGCACAAAATATAAGACCGATCTTATATTTTGGCCGGATGTGGAAAGCGGAATTTTCGCTACAGAATGTCTGCAGCAGAAATTCAGCTGTGTGAATAGGAAAGCAGAATCCCGGCATAAACAGACTGACAAGTCTAAATTTGAACTGTCAGTAATGTGCCTAATGTTCATGTGTATGGGAAGGCCAAGAGAGTTGGCTGACAGTAACTGAAATTGTGTTTTTAACCATTTTTTTTTTAATGCTTTTTGTTAGCAATGTTTACATATTCATTTTTACATTTAAAAAAAAAATGAAGCATGCTCTAAGTATGTATATTTTTTAATTTGGTATCTATCCATAGGCTGCTCTAAATCACATAAAACCAGAAAAAAAATGTTAAAAATATATGAATTTATAAAGAAAAATTAAAAGCATGGAAAAACAAAGAAAATGTGTAATGACCATTAGGGGCATTTTAACAGTTTGACTGAGTACCTCAGTTTCCTGGCATATGTAACTGTTAAACTTTCTGTCTGTTTACACCACTTTCATTAAAACATGGGCATGGCTTAGCTAAAGGGGTGTGGCCTTCTGTGGGCCAAATATGCAAGAAATTGGCATAAATTGTATCTGAAATCAACATCAGTTCCTATTACAAAAGCTGGGGATGGAGGCAGGTGGGTGTGGGTTTTTATTTTTTTTATTTTTTAGCACTCCAAGCAGGAATACCCATGCCGCATCTGGCTTTCTAAACAGTCTGTATGTAGAATGCCAGGTGCCCCATGGGTGCTGCACAGAGATCATGGGGGTCTCAGCGATGGGACCCCTGCGATAAGACATCTAATCCCCCATCCTTTGGATAGGGGATAAGATGTGTGTGGGTGGAGTACCCCTTTAAGGGGTTAAACTATTTCCATGTGGTGTGACAAGGTATGCCAGATAGGTAACCCATGACAAATACAGTAACAGGAAGAACATTTATCACATTTAGCATTTTTTTTAAATTATATATTTATGCTAGTGTTTGTTCCTTAAAGGGTACCTCTCACCAAAAAAACTTTTGATATATTATAGATTAATGTATGCAGAATAACTTTCCAATAGCATGTTAATGAAAAATATGCTTCTTTCTATTGTATTTTTCCCGATCAGTCCTGTCAGCAAGCATTTCTGACTCATGCTGGAGTCCTAAACACTCAGAGCTGCCAGCCTGCTTTGTTCACAGCCGAACAGGCTGTGAACAAAGCAGGCTGGCAGCTCTGAGTGTTCTCCTTGGTGAACAAAGCAGACTGGCAGCTCGTAGTGTTTAGGACTCCAGCATGAGTCTGAAATGCTTGCTGCCAGGACTGGTAGGGAGACCCCTAGTGGTCATTTCTTCAAAGTGGAAAATTAAATAGAAATAAGCATATTTTTAAATAACATGCAATTGTAAAGTCATGCATACATTAATCTATAATATATCAAAAGTTTTTTTGATGAGAGGTACCCTTTAATATGTTAGTCTGGCAAATCTAGAAAATATCATTGTCATAAAAGGACTTTAATACATTGTATAAATATATGTAAGCTCACATGTGGGTCACTAGAAAAACACAGCTGGAATCCAGTGGTATCCATGACAGAAAAAATAGACTAACAGCATTACCTTTATTACATTCAATAATACTTAGATGCCACCAAAAGTAACAACCAAGTCACCATATATGTATTTTTAGAATTGTCAATCAGTTTGAAAGATAGATTTTCTACTAGTAAATCAATGATAAAATCTGAAGCTGAAAATCCACAACATATATAAAGTACATGTGGAGGTGGTAAGCATGTGCACTATCTGACATCATTGTGCAAACACACCAGGCGATGTCTGCGCCTGCCGCTAGAGCTAAACGCTCCTAGAAGAAGATGCTCCTCCTTACTTTTGCTACTATGAGTGTACTATAGGCAGTTATGTAGAATGTGGAAAATGCTGCTTGTAGCAAAAACTGCTTAAAAATTGAAGATGTTTGAGACATTGGGGACCCGGGGGAAATAAAACTGCTGCCCACTGCAAATTGTCACCTGGGGTCTAATGACCCAGTGGGACCCATAGTAGCAAAAGGTCTCTATGAATACTTATGTATGTCCGAAATTCTGTTTTCGCTTTTTATTTTAGGCCAAAGTTGCAACAGAACAAAATGTTAAAAAGTGAAAGGGTCTAAAAACTTTCTGAATGCATTGTATACATATTTTTTTTATATAGCATTTACACCGGTGCTTAAAACGAGTAAATACAATGGGGGGAAATTATCAATGTTTGACACCAAAATACAATCGTAAAAATGTTGTGCAACTCTTATTTCTGCAGGGGAAATTGTGGCTTTTTCAGTGTTTTGCGCAAAACAATAAGACAGGGATTTATCATTCTTTTCAAACGTATGTCTTTTATATGACAATTTTTTTTACTTACTTTTGCTTACATGCGACCTATTTATTAAATAGTCGCACGACCTTGATGAATAAATCCCACGTAAGCAAAACCAGGGAAACCCGCTTACAAATGCATTTTTAAAGCAGAAAAGTTTTCCCTTGTGTTAATAGCAGAAGTTCTTTTTCTACCCTTTATTACCAGTAGCGTTGCTAGAGAGTGACGGGGAGAAGGGGGGGGGGGGGGCGTACCACATCAGGTGACACCCTGACTGGCCTCCCTGGCACTAAATAGCTGCACTCCAACTATCCCACAAAAACCCATTCACCCTACTCAGAAATAAAAAAAAATATTAGAAACATACTATGCCGCACCATGAATATCCATACTCTGGAGGCTTTTTTGTTTAATTTTGAGCCCGTATTTAAGCATTGCAGAAAAAAGAGCGTAGTCGTACGTGCGACTTTTTTGCGACAATTTTAAGCAAAAAAAAACTACTTAATGCTTTGATAAATGTCCCCCTATGTGAGCAGATTTCAGAAATGTGCTTTGGAATAAGCAAAAATAATTAGCAAAATTGCAGCATGTATAGAAAAGTCACACGTGTGTAAGTACGTGCAACTTTTTTACGCAAAAAAATCTACTACTGAGCTTGATAAATCTTTTTCTAAAAGCATTCATGACTTATTATACAATTTTTCTGATTAACCTTGCTTACAGTTTATTATCGTTCAGTTAAAATTGTCTTCTATCTAGAAATGTTTGTATGTTTTTTGTTTTCCCCTCATATCAACTCAAACTATGAATAAAAGAATGCTGAGGACAGTTTCAACATTTGTATTTATACTATCAGAAAAAGTAATTAGCATTAAAACCAGAGTTAAAGGTTTAATTCATTAGAAGATATTCATTTGCATTCAGCACGGCATGCCTACAGACCACAACTTGTATATGGCTTTTCATAGATCTAACAATAGCTTGAGAGGTCTTTTAATCTCTTTATGTTTATTACTGTATTGTTTGACCTTTTTTTGCAGCAAGGTCTCTTGTATATAAAATGCCAGGAAGCAGATTAAATATGTGGGACAAAGAAATGGTTTAATTAAAAGGAGTCTTTAGAGAATAAGAATAGCCAACTGGTTCAGACAAATATTTAACAATAGATCAGTATTTATGGGAGTGGAAGAACAAATATAAGTTAATGGAGGGGGCAAACACTGAATAATTAGTGTGCACCTATTTTACATCACTATGGTCAAACAAACATTTCATCGTGTAGGGGCCAATACATTCATTTGAAGGCATAATTTAACATTATTCAGTCACTTTTCCTTTATAACTAATATATATGTACTATAAGGTCATTTCAACTTGTAGTTAGTAAGATTAGTTTGTTTGTTAATCTACAGCAATATGGTACCTATATCCATAAGCCAGATAATACATTTCTGTTCTACTACCTTAAAGGGGTACTCCGGGGAGCTGAATTTATCAGACACTCATCCCCTATCCACAGGATATGAGATAAGTGATTCTGGAGGGTTTGGATGCTGGGGCCCATTGTGATCTCTTGTAGGGGGCCCATCCTACTTACCCACCCTCGACACTTTGGCCCACACCATTCTGGACCTGGGCAAGTGCCAATCACCAGCTGAGGAGGTCCAGGAAAGTGAGGGCCAGAGCGTGTCAATGGCAGGTTAGTAGAATGTGTCCTTTATGGGAGATCCTGAGCGGCCCCAGCAGTTGGATCCCCCATAATCAGACACTTATCTCCTTCTGTATCCTGTGGATTTCACTATGCTACAGGGGCTGTAAAGTTAGTGTAGTTCATAATATAGTGTCTTTACCTGTGTGTGACAGTTGTCTCACAATTCTTATGTGATTTTCACCCCAATATTTATTTTTAACAGCATACAAAATGACTGTTGTCTCGGATTTTTCCCAGCTTGCAATGCGGTCGAGACCTGACTCACTAGTCAGCTGATGACAGGGAGTCTGTCTGCTTCAATGGGTGGAGCGGTCGCTCGGTGGGAGAGAGATCAATCTGCAACTAATGCAACAGCTGTAGGCACCCTGATTGAAGACCACAGGTCTGCAGCTCATTTATGTTTCAATGGGTGGGGTAGCTGATGTGTGGGAAGGAGGAAAATGGTATCATGGGATTTGTAGGCAAACAAGAAAACTGAAAACAGGAAATACAAGTTCACAGAAAGCTAGCCACAGTGTTATGGTAATCTCACAGCATAGCCATTTAGCCCAAGACAAGCGCAGATCCTTCCTAAGCATGTCCATTACTGTCTGCCAGGTACGTACTAAAATCAACTTATGCTGGATAACCCCTTTAACTAGTTAGCGACCAAGGACATGTATACACATCCTTGTGCAGTTAACGGGATATGGCGCAGGCTCCCGACTCAAGCCCACGTCATACCGGCCGACTTGCGGTGATCACCATGGCTGACTATTTCTGTCAAAGCTGGCAGTGGCATCAAAAGGTACCTTTAACTGCTCCCTGGTGGTCCAGTGGGGTGGATCAACCCCCTGCAGCACGATCGCGGGGGCGATCCACTTCTGAGGTAGCCGGAGGGCTTGCTTCTGTTCCTGTGCTGGCTGCTGGGCTGTGAATGATAAAGTCTGGCATTAGCACAGACCACACAGATCAATGTGGTTCTATGGAACTACATTGATCTGTATGAGGAATCAAATGATTCCTCCTAAAATTCCCCTAAGGGCCTAAAAGTGTAAAAAAAAAAAGTTTAAAAAAAGATTTAAAAAATTTAAAAACACACACATTAACTCCTCCATCATTAAAAGTTTAAATCCCCCCCCATTTCCCTAATTCCATATAAAAAATATATACACATAATAAAAATAAACATGTATGGTATCGCCGCGTGTGTAAATGCCCAAACTATAAAAATATAAGGTTAATTAAACTGCAAGATTGATGGCGTATACAAGTAAAAAAATTCCAAAGACCAAAATTGTGTATTTATGTCACTTTGTATACCGTAAAAAAAGATTTATAAAAAGTGATGAAAAAGTCACATCAAAGCAATCATGGTACCGATAAAAACTTCAGATCATGGCGCAAATAATGAGCCCTTTATACTACCCCGTATACGGAAAAATAAAAAAGTTATAGGGGTCAGAATAGGACAATTTTAAACATACAAATTTTGGTGCATGTAGTTATAATTTTTTTAAAGTAGTAAAATAAAGAAAACCTATATAAATTAGGTATCACTGTAACGATGTGGACCTACAGAATAAATATATGGTGTTATTTTTACCGATAAGTGCACTGCGTAGAATCGGAAGCCCCCAAAAGTTACAAAATGGCAGGGTTTTTTTTTTCCAATTTTGGCCTACAAATATCTTTTTTCTGGGTTTCCAGTAAATTTTGTGGTAAAATGATTGATGTCATTACAAAGTACAATTGTTGTTGCACAGTATAAGCCCTTATATGAGTCAATAGGTGAAAAAATTGAAAGCGTTATGATTTTTAGAAGGTGATAAGGAAAAAATTTAAGTGCAAAAACGGAAAAACCCATGGTCCTTAAGGGGTTAAGGCCAAAATTGGCTATGTCCTTAAGGGGCTAAAACTGACCCATCACCAGTATTTTTGTGTTATAACTTGTTGTGCATGTTGTTCCCTCCAGAATCAATTTAAATGTATATGCAAATTAAGGTACAAGTGCCACAAGAGCCAAGCAAAGTTCAGCCTATCCACTTCTAATTACAGTTTCTCTGGTCACTTTTAACCTCCTCCACTGACTTACAAGCCACTAGACTGACTTGTCATCTCTGCCTTTCATAATGAATCTCACGCAAGCAAGGGGTTGGTTAATGCACAGCATTTTTAACAGTTTTTGGTGCTTTGTCATAGCACTTTTTTTGCTGAATTTCTAATGACATTTTTTTTAAGCCCCAGATGTTATGTTAAATTCGATAACATATTAATAAACACATTATATAAAAAGGAGGAACAGATCAACTGACATGCAACTGTAAAATTGAGCATGAAGTGTGTTTTTATTTTGCACATTGACTTCTCATCATTTACTTCTCATCACAAAATTATCATCTGATTTTGTGCTATTTTTATATTTTGTCTGTGCTGGCTTATCTTTTTTCTTGTTGTGCGGCTTCCAGGGGGCATTGTTAGCAGATGCTCCGTGGGTGTGATGAATTTTTTTTGTCCAAATGTACTCCATTGACCAGTTTGCAAACAAATGCATGTGAGATTTTCACTCTTTTTTTTTTTTTGTACTATCCCCTGTCCGGTCATTTGCGCAAATTTATAAAGTGATATGTGCAACATAAAAAACTTAGCTAAAATCCTTTAAGGTTTTAGTGAAGGATACCGTATATACTCGAGTATAAGCCGACCCGAGTATAAGCCGAGACCCCTAATTTCAACCCAAAATCCCAGGAAAAGTTATTGACTCGAGTATAAGCCTAGGGTGGGAAATACATCATCCCCCCCTGTCATCATTCAGACCCACGTCATTAACATCCTCATCATCATCACCGCCTGTCATCATCCAGACCCTCATCATCATCACCTGTCATCATCCCACAACCCCCTTCATCATCCCCTTGTCATCATCCCCACCCCCCTTCATCATCATCCCACACACCCCCCTTCATCATCCCCACCCCCCTTCATCATCCCCTTGTCATCATCCCCACCCCCTTCATCATCCCCTTGTAATCATCCCACACCCCCCCCCATCATCATCCCCTTGTCATCATCCCACACACCCCCTTCATCATCCCACACCCCCCCTGCGGCCCCACTGCGGCCTTCGACATCATCCAGCCCCCTCTCGCCCCCCTTTAGTTCTGTACAGTACTCACCTCCGCTCGGCGCTGGTCCGGTGCTGCAGGGCTGTCCGGTGAGGAGGTGGTCCGGTGGGATAGTGGTTCCGGGCTGCTATCTTCACTGGGGGCGCCTCTTCTCCGCGCTTCCGGCCCGGAATAGAGGCGTTGCCTTGACAATGACGCAGAAGTACGTTGGCAATGAACGTACCTCTGCGTCGTTGTCAAGGCAACGTGACTATTCTGGGGCCGGGCCCGAAGCGCTTAGAAGAGGCCTCCCCGGTGAAGATAGCAGCCCGGAAACACTATCCCACCGGACGACCTCCTCACCGGACAGTCCTGCAGCACCGGACCAGCGCCGAGCGGAGGTGAGTACTGTACAGAACTAAAGGGGGTGAGAGGGGGCTGGATGATGTCGAAGGCCGCAGTGGTCTTCAACCTGCGGACCTCCGGAGGTTTCAAAACTACAACTCCCAGCAAGCCCTGACAGCCGGTGGCTGCCCGGGCTTGCTGGGAGTTGTAGTTTTGAAACCTCTGGAGGTCCGCAGGTTGAAGACCACTGCGGGTGGAGAGTTCACTCGAGTATAAGCCGAGGGGGGTGTTTTCAGCACGAAAAATCGTGCTGAAAAACTCGGCTTATACTCGAGTATATACGGTATTCAGTTTAACTAGTTAATGTAAAATTCACTTTCTAATACAGAGTTCACCCCCCCAAAGGTACGTTCACACGTTGATAACTTGCAGTATATTTCCCGATTTGTTACCACTCACTTCAATCAGTCCACCTGCAATCTGCAAATCTGCCAATATTATGGATTTTCCATGGACCAACTGAAGTGCAACGGATTTACCACAGTGGGACACCCACTGCGAGTTTATCAACGTGTGAACGTACCCTACTGCAGAGTTTACTTACTACTGTAGGGTTCACTTTCTACTACAAGGTTCACTTTTTAATAAATAGTTTACTGGCTACTAAAGAGTTCTTTAAAATGTAGAGTTGACTGGCTACTGTATGGTTCTCTTTAAAGGGGTACGCCACTGGAAAAAAAATTTAAATAAACTGGTGCCAGAAAGTTAAACAGATTTGTAAATTACATCTATTTAAAACTAATCCTTCCAGTACTTATCAGCTGCTGTATGCTCCAGAGAAAGCTATTTTCTTTTTGAATTTCCTGTCTGGCCTAGTGCTTTCTGCTGACACCTCTGTCCATGTCAGGGCCTGTCCTGAGCCGGATAGGTTTGCTATGGGGATTTGCTCCTGCTCTGGACAGTTCCTGATGTGGACAGAGGTGTCACCAGAGAGCATTGGTCAGACAGAAAGGAAATTTAAAAAGAAAAGAACTTCCTCTGTAGCATACAGCAGCTGATAAGTACTGTAAGGAATAAGATTTTTAAATAGAAGTAATTTACAAATCTGCTTAACTTTCTGGCACCAGTTGATTTAAAAAAATGTACCCCTTTAATGTATGGTTTACCAGCTAATACAGAGTTCAATGGCTACTGAAGGGTTCACTGGCTAATACGTAGTCCACCAGCTACTGCAGAGTTCTCCAGGTAATACAGGCTTCACTGGCTACTGCAGGGTTCACCAGTTAATACAAAGTTCACTGGCTACTGCAGGGTTCACATTTTTTATGCAGAGTTCAATGGTTACTGCAGGGTTCCTTTAAATGCAGCATTTACTGGCTACTGCAGAGTTCACAAATAATATACACCAAACATGCAAAAACTAACAGAAATCTGTCATCAGTGTCACCTGCACTAACCTGTTGATACAGACAGGTAGCGCAGGGGACCATGATAACAACGGTACTTACCTTGCACCGTCCCATGCTGACATTATCTGACAATCCTTTTTGGTATCTTCAGCTCTGGGCCCGACTTGGAGCATAGGCAGAGCTTAGAGACATCACTGCAGTAGAGAACAGCAGCTGTGATGTCGGTGAGCTCCGCCCATACTCATAGTCTGGCCTGGAGCTGAAAATACTGAAGAGGATTGCTGGAGAACAACAGCATGGAATGGGACAAGTTAAGTACCATTGTCATACTGGTCACCTGCACTACCTGTCTGTATCGACGGGTTAGTGCAGGTGACACTGGTGTGAGATTTCCTTTAAGCATCAGTTTCTCAATTTGGAATGACAACACATTCAGCACCATCAAAAATATACCTCAACTAGGACAAAAACTGTGCTCAATGGAAAAGTGCAGGAAGAACAGTTCAAAAGGAAAGTCCAGTTGTTTAATAAAAATGGGCTAGAAAACCGGAAGACCAAGAACATGGTACCCATTACCTGAGGAAAAAACATAGCATATATACCACTGTCCCAGAGAAGGGAAATGGATTACGCTGAACCATGGAGATGGGTAATGGCAAAACAAAAAAAAGAAAAATAACAAAATAACATATAAAAAAAAAAGAAAAAAGAAAAAGCCTCCCTCTGCCCCATACAACAAAGTGGTAACTGAGGAAAAAAACTAGTACACATATGGTGGTAGAATGAGACAGCCTGAAGCTAGCATCAGCATGAGGAGAACACATGGTGGCAGAGTGAGACAGTCTGGAGGTGGCATCAGCAGCATCAGGAGTCCTGAAAGTGACCCGGTGACAGAGTGGGGCAGTGGGTGGCAATACCAGTACCGGTGACGAAGGTGAAAAAAGGAGAACTGAGGCAGCTGAGGCAGGTAGGCAGAAGAAAACGGTCTCTGTTGTAAAAGTGTTAGTGTGCACAGCACAAGTAAATATTGAGGATATGCATTACGTAAAACACAACTTTTTATATAATTCTTAGGATAAAATATATGTACACCAATTTTTTTTTTATGTAACAAAAGGAAAGGTGTGCAAAAAACACCATGTGCCACCTACACCACCAAGTAATGATGTGATGCAAAGACCTCTAAAAAGTGTATGGAAACAATGTATGGTCCATTGTAACCGGTGGGGGTAAAAACTTCCCCTGTAAGGCCCTACTCTCGCACTATTAATTGCCTTCTTGGCAAGTGTTACTCACCCTGCTACAATGGACAATATGTTGTTCCCTTTCACCTTTTCCGGGAAAGTGTTCCTTGTCTTAAAAAAGGCGGCCCCACACAGGAACCTCTCCCTATATCCATCTAGAAATACTGCCATTTCCCAGGGTTTTTAGGTGGAAATAGGGAGAGGTACCTGTGTGGGGCAACCCTTTTTAAGACAAGTAACACTTTCCTGGAAAAGATGGAAGGGAACAACGTATTGTCCATTGTAGCAGGTGGGGGTAACAACTTCCCTGTAAGGCCCTACTCTCGCCCTATTAATTCCCTTCTTGGCAAGTGTTACTCACCCTAAAAAGGGTGGACCCACACAGGAAACTCTCCCTATTTCCACCTAGAAACCCTAGGAAATGGCAGTGTTTGTAGGCGGAAATAGGAAGAGGTTCCTGTGTGGGGTCGTCCTTTTTAGGGCGGGTGACACTTGCCAAGAAGGGAATTAATAGTGTGAGAGAAGGGCCTTACAGAGGAAGTTTTTACCCCCACTGGTAACAATGGATCATACGTTGTTCCCTTCCACCTTTTATAGGTCTTTGCATCACATCAATACTTGGTGGTGTAGGTGGCACATGGTGTTTTTTGCACACCTTTACTTTTCTTAGAAATAAAAAAATTGGGGTCCATATATTTTATCCTAAGTTTTAGCTAATGCATATCCTCAATACTTACTTGTGGTCTGATGCGGAGAAATTTATGTAACTGGGGAGCAGCACCTTAAATATGTTTGGCAATATCCATAATTGTGCAGTGTTGGTGTGGCACAATGGTCAATCTACGCTGATGCATCAGGCATTGGTGGGTAGAAATCCTGGCTGATCCATGCCTTATGCATCTTCACAAAGGTCAGTCTCTCCACATTTTTTGTGGACAGACGAGTTCTTCTTGGGGTTACAATGACCCCTGCCACACGAAACATCCGCTCTGATGGCACACTACTGGCTGGGCAGAACAGCTTTACCAGGGCAAATTCAAATCAAGTTTGGCTGCCCAGAAGTCCAGTGGATCTTCAAAGGGTGTTGGCAGGGTCATGTAAAGGTATGCCACACCTGCTTGTTCAGGTCCTGCTCCAGATCTACCTGCTGCTGATGAGTTGCTTCACTATGCGGGTGACGAAAGCTACTCATCAGCGACTCAGGCTGCTGCTGATGGAGCTGGTACTACTTCTGCCACCCTACCCCTCTCCAGCAGCAATGGCGGTGGAATGTAAGCGCAGAGGGCCTCCAGAGTCACACCTGCGAAAGGATGGACGATGGCACAGAAAGGCATCGGCCTACTGACTACGTAGAGTTGTCCTCCCTCTCAGTTGGTGTAAAAATGGCCCCCATTTTGTGCCGAAAGCAGGGGGTCCAATAAGATGGAGAGCCAGAAGTCATCCCGCTGCCGAATGATGGCAATTTGGCGGTCGCTATGCAAGCAAGTGAGAATACATTGTACCATTTGTGCAAGTGACTCGGAGGGACTCCCTGCCTCCATCTCCATACTGCTCCTGTGTGTATGGGTCCTCTGTCTCGTCTTCCTCATAACCCTCTAGCTCCTCTGGCTGCTCCTGCTCCTCCTCTCCTGTCAGATGACTATAAAAAGCACCCAATTTCCCCAAACCTAAACTGTGCTCCACTGTCCCCCTCCACCTCCTCTTCCAGTGTAGCCCCCACAGGGCTCATAAGGCCGTGAGACGTAGGCACCACGTCTCCAGTGTCCTGGCCAGCCATCGTTTCCAACACGTGTTGTAGGAAATGAAGCAGTGGAATGACGTTGCCCTTCCTCAAAGGGCCTGCGCAAACGGCAGGTGTCACGTATGAGCTGCCACTGGTTGACATTGAAGGGGAGTCCCCCTATCCGCTTGGATCATCAAGAAATCGGTGATGGCTTTTCTCTGTTCGTCTATTCGTCGGTCCAACATATGGAGGAAGGAATTCCAACATGTGGAAATGTCGCAAATCAGACTATTTTGGGGGCTACTGTTCTTACGCTGCAGCTTTGCGGTGTACAAGTGGCTTAAGTGCATGCAAAGTTTCCTTCCCATTGTTAGGATGTCTTGCAGATGGGGGGAACACTTCAGCAACCACTTGACAACCAGGTTGAACATGTGTCATGCAGGGTGCATGTCTTAGGCTTCCTTGTCACAGCGTAGACAAGATGTTCTTCCTGTTGTCGGTCATGGTTCCCATTTCCAGTTTTCATGAATTAAGCCAATTCGATTTCTTGATGAATGACTTTTAGCAGTTCCTCCCTTGTGTGACTCCGTTTGCCAAAGCAAACCATGTGAAGAACAGCATGACACCGCCGTACCCTGCACACATGGTATGCTGGAGGGGCACTGAGACTTGTCTTAGCAGTGGAGGCTGAGGACACGGTGGAGGCTGAGGAGGCAGAGGTGCACACTGTCACAGGACCAATGGCCTGAGAGCATGGAGGCGGAAGCAGCGTGACCTGTCCAAGTTGCTGTTGTGGCTGTGCAGGAACCACTTTCACCCAGTGGGCCACAGCTCCACACTTAGGCGCTGCCATATACTTTGGTACACACCGACAGGCTCAAGGACTGGCCCAACTTCTGTTCCACAAAATTGTGCAGGACTGGTACTTCCTTTTTCACAAAGAAATGACGGCTTGGGACTCTCCACCTCGGCTCGGCATCAGTCATCAGTTCTCTGAAAGTTGCAGAGTCCACCACTTGAAAAGGGAGGGACTGCAGCACCAGCAACTTGGACAGGAGCGCATTCAGCTTCTGCGCCGTTGCATGAGTGAGCACATACTGTTGTCTCTTGGTCATGGCTTCACCGATGGATTGCTGGCGGAATGCCTGACTCGAAGTATGAGGAGCCGGAGCATCTGGAGCGAACATGCCACTGGGTCATGCAGGAGGATGGACCTGGGTCATGCAGGAGGATGGACCACCGCATCGGAGCCTTGGTTCTCCCAAGCCGATTTGTGGTGATGCTGCATATGTTGATGCAGGGCCAGGGTGCCAACACTGGGACCCTGGCCATGCTTCAGCTTCTGCCCATACATCTTGCATGTATCCAGGTTAACATCCTCTGGATGCTTGAAGAAATTCTGCCCCACCGCTGAGTAGCTGATTTTCCCCCCAACAGTCTGCACTGATTGACTGCTACTGCCGCCGTCTCCAGGAACCCCTGTTCCACTACCTCCCGGGAAGGTAGGCTGACGCGAAGCAGGTGGTCTACCCTGGGCACGTTTGGCTGCAGACTTCCCAATTCTGCCACCATGCTGACTGCCAATAATGCTACCACCTTGCTGGCTCAGCTGCTGCCTCACGGGCAACCTCCCACCCTCCTCTCCTGATGATGAAGCCCCTTCTGCACCCGGCTCCGCAGTGCGATCCTCATCGAGTTGTGTCTGCACGTACTGATGTCCTCCTCAGGTTCCTCAACAATGTCTGCTTAAGGAGCCTTAACGCTCGCAACACCACCTCCCATGCCACTCTCCTCATCACTACTTACCTGCCTACTGGAGGAAGCGGCGGATGTCTCCTCCACTTCTTGGCTGGGCAGTAGCTGCTGACTGTCCTCTAGTAGATTGTCCCCACTAAATAGCGGAGCTGAACCCACAGCATAAGATACTTCTGTGGGGGATGGAACAGCATAGGACAGAGGCAATGGGAGGACAGGGATTGCCAGGGATGCCAACTGAGGGTTGTGTCTGAGGATCCCACCGACTGTTGACTGGGGGTATCAGATGTCATTTGTGATGAAGTAGATGACCATGTTAAACAATAGATGATGGCATATGTGTTGCTGGTCGAGACCCGACCGCTAGCTGATCCCAGGAGCTCAGGCCTCTCACTGCAACTCCTGCTGCCACTCGCCCCTAGTCTGCTGCCACCTCTGCCTGGCACTTCTCTGCCTGACATACTTATACACCAGCTGAGTGTGTATATGTTACACTTATGAGAGGAGGACAATACGCTCCAATACCCTTAAAAGTGTATTAGACTACAGAAACAAGTGTGTAGCTTTGGCTGGCCTTTTACAGTAACTAGGTCCAATTTAGTTTAACCCTTTAAAGGGGTACTCCATTACCTTGCTGTCGGAGCTCCGCTTTCCAGCGTCCGGAAGTTATTGTTCTGAACGATGTGTGTGCGGGATTCCGTGTTCAGGACCGCCCCTCATGACGTCATGCCCGCCCCCTCGTGATGTCACGCCCGCCCCCTCAACAAAAGTCTATGGGGAAAAAAGAAAAAAGTGCCTCCAGCTGTTGCATAAATACAAGCCCCAGCATGCATAAACGACCAAAGGGCATGCTTGGAGTTGTATTTTTGCCAAGAGCTGTTGCAAAAATACAACTCCCAACATGTCCTTTGGCTGTGCATGCTGGAAGTTGTTGGTTAGCAACAGGAGGAGGCAAACAACTCACCTTCTGCTGTGTCCTGCCGCCGCCACTGAGGACTCTGCTGCTGCCACAGACTCGGTGATTGTGAGGTGGCACCCATGCCATCTCACTCTTGCTGGTAAAGGGTTATAGGTGGCGTCTCGGATGCTCACCCTTTTTTTCCGTGTCACCGGTCACTGGAGACCAGATTGACCTGGAATCGCCGCTAAACGAGGGTTCTAAGGACCCCCAGGGGTTTGTACGGGGTGCCTGCTGAACAATTTCAGCAGGCATCCCATTCCGGTCTTCGCCCGGTGAGCAGCAGGGACTGGAATTCCCACGGGTGTACAGTTATGCCCTGGCTCCTTAAGTGGTTAACAGTAAAATATATAACGAACACCACGTAGGTTTTGAGAGGTGGACAATGCACTCCACTACAAACTGTATACGGCTACAAAAACAAGGGTGTAGCTTTAACTGGCCTTTCACAATAAGTAGGCCCAAATTAGTTTTTCTTTTCTGGACAAAAAAAAGGCTACAGAAACAAGGGTGTAGCTTTGGCAGGCCTTTCACAGTAACTAGGCCAAAGTTAGTTTTTCAGGGGAAATAACACCTATGTACGCACAGGTTACACTTATGAGAAGACAATAAGCTTCGCTACGCAACCTGTATTAGGCACTGTAATCAGGTGATTATGGCTTTTCATGCTCGCCCTAACTGGCCCCTGTTAGCTTTACAGTTGTTGTACAACCAACTGCAGCAGTACAGAATCGCTGTGTAGTAGAGCCCAGAACAGTGCTATTAGGCACTAATAGCAAGTGACAATGGCTTTTACTGCTTTGTCTGACTGGCCCTTTTAAGCTTTAGAGTTGCTGGGCATTACACCCAAAAGTGTACTTTCTCTTTCTGTCAGGGCTTTTATGCAGTGATTTGGGCTTGTGGTGAATCGCTGCTGTAAAGCAGTTTTTTTGTGCAACCTACACTCTGCTTTATCTCTCCCTGCAGTGAAACGCGCTCTCTGAAATAAAATGCTGAATTGACTGGCCGCAAGATGGCTGCCGATTATATAGGGCTGTGACATCACAGGGGTTCCTGGCTGTTGATAGGCTGCATCCTGCATGTGATGCAGGATCATCCTGCCTACCACCTTACTGCCTTCCCAGAGTTCCTTGCCCCATATCCTCATATGTGGATCCGCCATTTTAGATGCCCTGGAGCCTGGTCCGCACTAAATAGAGTTTAATATAGCGATTTGTGCGATCGAATCGTGGCAATATTCGAATTCATTGCAAAGCAAAATTTTCCTGAAATTCATAACTAATTCAAATTTGGCATATTCAATTCGCTTATCCCTAATGTGTACGGTCAACTAAAGCTGTCTATCTGGACGTAGTCTGTCTTCTGGCGGTGATACCACAGAGTTAAGCTCTCCCTGAAGGAACACATTCCATTCTCCAGCCTGCAATATCTTTTGCTCCAGGTCTTGAAATAACATAGTGTTAGCATAATTGGGGCCATAGACCCCATATTAATAAAACCTTTGCATTTAACCCACAAGAACTACATAAAAGATCCGCATTGAAGAGAACCCTTACCCACCACACCCCCACAAAACCACCCAAGCAGAACATGTAAAAGTACATTAATCCCGAGCAAAATACGAGCAAAATACGAGCAATGAAATAGTATAAGCATGACTTTTTTGCGCACTAAACTCGGGAGTACTCATTAACCCTCTCTATTCTTTACATATACCAGTACTTCAATGACTTTGTAGGGATCCTATTCCCCCCCTGGGACACCGGAAATAATAAGAGAAAGGTGGAAAGAAAGCAAACACATCTGTTTGAGGGGAGTGATGATAAACAGGTGCCATGACTTCTCTTACATACAGCTACTTGTGCATGCGCCAGAACCGGAAGCCAGGGTTCACATTTTAAGGCAGAGTTCACTAATTACTGCAGAGTTCATTAGATGGCTGTTGCACAGTAAGGGCCATGATGGCAGACAAACACTTTACTAGCCAATGTCAGCAATGTTTGCAGGGTGGAGATAGCTGACATCACTTGCATGTAGATCCGCTATCCTTGTCTCACTATGCAGCTGTTGTTGTGAAGTTTTCGGCATCTTACTCTTTTTAGTCTGAATTATCTTGTGCCCTGTCCAGAACAGCTTCCCGCCCACTGTTTGCCTTCCCTGCCTGTATCAAACAACTCTTAGCCAGTCCATTTTTCCTGTCCACTCTAATGACACAATAATACAAAAAATGGTAAGATAACAAGATTAGA
The DNA here is from genome assembly GCF_029499605.1 of Hyla sarda. NCBI lineage: Eukaryota > Metazoa > Chordata > Amphibia > Anura > Hylidae > Hyla > Hyla sarda. Next base: position 248,285,649 of record NC_079192.1, read on the forward strand.
AAGCAAAATCAATGTTACACGATCCTAAGGCAGTGTAAATGCCGAAGTAAAAAATATATAAACCAAGGGGTAATAAAAAGTGATCCACAAAAAACAAAATAAAAAAATAAAATTGAATAGAAAAAAAAATTACATATATATATGCAAAAGCATAAGAGAATAACTGGATAATAAAGAACAATCAACATAAAAAGATTCCGTGGCAGTGTAAATGCTCATAAAGTTGGTAAACCAAGTGGTAATAACAAGTGAACCCCAAAAAACTAAATCAAGAAGTAAAATTTAGGAGCTCTGTAAATACAGAGAAGTAATTTATAAACCCCAAAAAAACATTTACTGTACTTTGTAACAAAAAAAGCATTAAAGCCCTTCTTTTCACATAAACTGAGTACATCGATGTCAGGTTCCTGATTCAACAATAATCTAAATGGGATTTATCAAGCTGCTTTATAGTAAGATTATCTTTGCTGCCCAAAGTGACCAATCACAGGTCAGCTTTTACTTTTCATATTGCTCTGGTAAAATGAAAGCTGAGCTCTGTCCAGAGAAGGAGCAAATCCCCATAGCAAACCTCATCTGCTCTGGATAGTCCCTGAGACAGACAGAGGTGTCAGCAGAGAGCACTGTTGTCAGACTCAAAAGAACAATTCAACTTCAACAACTGATAAGTACTGGTAGGATTAAGATTTTTTAATAGAAGTAATTTACAAATCTGTTTAACTTTTTGGAGCCAGTTGATATGAAATTGTTTTTCACCGGAATACCTCTTTAAGTATCTGTTAAGTATCTGAAAAATCTGTTCCCTAATACAGTGATGATATAGTTATTGATACCAGCTCTACACAGGCCCTCTGTAGACCTGATAAAACAATTACAGTATAGTTATATCCATAGTGCCCCAGACAGTAATAATGACCCCTTGGTGTCCTACACAGTAATTCTCTTAGTGTTCCCCGTCTTCCCCTCAAAGAGTATTAGTACAACCTGTAGACTTAGAAAAGTAAGGCTTCTTTCACACTGCCATTTGAACACAGCAGTGCAACACCTGTCAGGAAAAACAGGGGAGCCTGACGGACCACATAATAGTAAATAAGATCTATCAGGCCCTGTTGTTGCTCGTTGTGCTCTGTCCAGATAACCGACGTTAAAAAAAAGCCTTATATGCCCCCTTATAATCACATGGTCCCCTCTGTGCCCTTAACACAGTGAAATTGTCACAGGGCTTTGCAACCTAAATTCTTAAAGACCAATGCCAATTTTGTAGAATTATATTAACATTATGTAACTATACTAGTAGTTCTAGAAGTTTTGCAATTTTATAAAACTATTTTAATTGTATGTTACATTCATGAAACATGAAGTCTAAGATTAACACATGGAGGGGATTCATCAACTGGCATATACGTGCACAATTGCATGTGCAGTGTTTTATTTTTTGCATTGTCTTGCACTAAAATTATCTAATTTATCGCCAGTCAATGCTGGCTTTATCATTTTTCTTGTTGTGCGCTTCTGGTGGCATGGTTATCAGATGCACTAGTTGGTGTGCTGAATTTATCACTTGCGCAATAATAATTTTACTCCAGTGACTAACTGGCATAAAAATGTGTTTGAGCTTTTAACCCTTTTAAGTGATTTGTGCATCATGATAAATTTTGTGCAGGAGTTGGGAAACCATATTCTTGTGCAGCAGATTTTGCATTGTGCAAAACTCTGCACTAATAATACATGCCCCGCATGGTTTCCCGAAAGCAAGCAAAATGCTGTGGTCTAAATTTAATGGTATAATGGATAGTCATTTCACATCATTGCCAAGCTTTGTCCTGTTCAGGATTTGTATGACACCAAACAAAGGAGTCGGACGTATCCATTGCACAAAAAACCGAGGTGCCCAGTATTTTACATGAGCTTAGCAGAGAAAAACACGAGGCATGCATATTTGACACAGCATTTTTCAGTGCTAGCAAAAAATCTATGTGTGTTTACTATTATTCCCACAGACTTTGCTAGCACATCAAATACACAGTGTCATATACGCACCATTAAATACACAGCATATATGCTACCTGTTACCCTACCTTCAATGCTGCAGCTAACACAGCAATCTGTATCTAAAACAGCAATTTCAAATCAATTATAAAAACCATAAAGTTTGTCCATAAACATAGTAAAAATTTAGTACATTTGTGCATATCATATATATATATATATATATATATATATATATATATATATATATATATCATGTAAGTTTAAAGCCTTTAACAGACGTAATATAATCATGTAAGATTCCCTATATTGCAGACGCACTGTACGGCATTAGGGCTATGTATAGATCTGTATCCAACGGGAACCCTGCCAATGGAATTGTCTAAGTGGTTTATATTTCATCAAAATATCAGAATGAAATGGCTTCGCCTAAATAGCAGAGGGGAACAGATGACATGGGGTAAACTCCATCCCCCTCCCCCTCCATTTTAGAGTTATATTACTGCATTCCATCTATTATCAATTCACCTCAGATTTACTGTGTGCTGAAAAATATTGTTAAAGTATAGTTAACAGTTCAGATCCAACAATTATATATGTATTTATTTTAATGAAAAATGGATGAATAATAAACAAGGGGAAATGAAGATAAGGGAAATCCAATTAATAATTGTTTGCTAATAAAATAATTGGAAATGCTTAATATTGATGGAATGTCTGTTTACTTGACTAGCTCTAAAGACAGATAAATTAGTTGATGAATCAGTCATTGCTGTCCACAATTTGTCAGATTCTGCCTATTCCTGAAAATGAAATGTGTTCAGTATTATAAGCATGGACATATGGATGAATATAATATTTTTGCTTTCTTCACACATTAAATTAAGCACAGTGTGGTGGATGTCACGCTGCAGGCAAAACCAGCACTCTATAATGGTATAACAGTGACATCCAGTGGATAAAGTAGAGTTCATCTATGGTGCATGCACAGAATTGAATTTTCTATGTACTGGATTATTTTCAGTCAAAATTAAATTCTATTGATAATTTAATTTATTTGTCAGTTTATATGCCAAGGTTGAAATGATAATCTTCTTTCAAGTATATAGTAAAAAGTATATGGAAGTTGATTTATAAGAGTTGTCTTACCAAGCCAACTCCTTCGTTTTTAACACCCTTTACTGTACGGTTAAACTGAAATGTTATCTGTATTCCTTGAGTTGGTACAATTACAAGGATATCCAATGTGTAAAAGTTCCCATCGTGTCTTACTACTTATAAAAAATTAAGCTATTTAAAATATTTAAATCGCCATTTTCTACATTATTTCTACAAAGCTGTGAAAACTCAGTTTTTGTGCCATAATTTGTAGTTTTTATCAGTACCATTTTGACATAGATCAGACTTTTTAATTGCTTTTTATGAAAACATTTGTGGGACTAAGGTAGTTGCTATTTACACCATTCTCGTGTGGTTTCATTGACATTATATTTTATTATTTTGGACATTTCCACATGTAGCGATGCCAAATATATTTATAGGCCTTTTGTTTACACTTTTTTTACTTAAAAAATGGGAAAAAGGAATGATTAAAATTTTTACTATGACAAAGGTAAGAAAACATGTGGGCACTCACATGTCATGGATCAGTTGCTGGCTTCTTTATTCAGATTCAAGGTGCAGTAGAATACATGTTCTGGTGGGGCGCCAGGAAAAAGCGTGTGACCCCGCCAATTTTAAACATACAAATTTTGGTGCATAGAGTTTATAATTTTTTAAAGTATTAAAATAAAATTAAACCTATATAAATTGGGTATCCTTGTAATTGGATGGACCTACAAAATAAAGATGAGGTGTCATTTTTATGGAAAAGTGCACTGTGTACAAAAGGGAGCCCCCAAAATTTACAAAATTGCATTTCTTTTTTCATTTCACCCACAAATATATATATTTTTTGCTTTCGCCGCAGGTTATATTATAAAATAAGTTATGCCATTACAAAGTACAGCTGGTGACGCAAAAAAACAAGCCCTTATATGGGTCTGTAGGTGCATAATTGAAAGTGTCATAATTTTTAGAAAGGAAGGAGGAAAAATGAAAATGCAAAAACGAACATTTGCGGAGTCCTTAACCCCTTAAGGACTCAGCCCATTTTGGCCTTAAGGACTCAGACAATTTAATTTTTACGTTTTCATTTTTTCCTCCTCGCCTTCTAAAAATCATAACTCTTTTATATTTTCATCCACAGACTAGTATGAGGGCTTATTTTTTGCGTGACCAGTTGTCCTTTGTAATGACATCACTCATTATATCATAAAATGTATGGCGCAACAAAAAAACACTATTTTTGTGGGGAAATTAAAACGAAAAACGCAATTTTGCTAATTTTGGAAGGTTTTGTTTTCACGCCATACAATTTATGGTAAAAATGACGTGTGTTCTTTATTCTTAGGGTCAATACGATTAAAATGATACCCATTATTATATACTTTTATATTATTGTTGCGCTTAAAAAAAAATCACAAACTTTTTAACCAAATTAGTACGTTTATAATCCCTTTATTTTGATGACCTCTAACTTTTTTATTTTTCCGTATAAGTGGCGGTATGGGGGCTCATTTTTTGCGCCATGATCTGTACTTTTTTTTGATACCACATTTGCATATAAAAAACTTTTCATACACTTTTTATAATTTTTTTTAAATAAAATGTATTAAAAAAGTAGGAATTTTGGACTTTTTTTAATTTTTTTTCGTTCACGCCGTTCACCGTACGGGATCATTAACATTTTATTTTAATAGTTCGGACATTTACGCACGCGGCGATACCAAATATGTCTATAAAAAATGTTTTTTACGCTTTTTGGGGGTAAAATAGGAAAAAACGGACGTTTTACTTTTTTATTGGGGGAGGGGATTTTTCACTTTTTTTTTACTTTTACTTTTACATTTTTTTTTACACTTAGGGGACTATTCATAGCAATACCATGATTGCTAATACTGATCTGTTCTATGTATAGGACATAGAACAGATCAGTATTATCGGTCATCTCCTGCTCTGGTCTGCTCGATCACAGACCAGAGCAGGAGACGCCGGGAGCCGCACGGAGGAAGGAGAGGGGACCTCCGTGCGGCGTTATGAATGATCGGATCCCCGCAGCAGCGCTGCAGGCGATCCGATCGTTCATTTAAATTGCGAACTCCCGCAGATGCCGGGATCTGTATTGATCCCGGCACCTGAGGGGTTAATGGCGGACGCCCGCGAGATCGCGGGCGTCGGCCATTGCCGGCGGGTCCCTGGCTGCGATCAGCAGCCGGGATCAGCCGCGCATGACACGGGCATCGCTCCGATGCCCGCGGTTATGCTTAGGACGTAAATGTACGTCCTGGTGCGTTAAGTACCACCTCACCAGGACGTACATTTACGTCCTGCGTCCTTAAGGGGTTAAGGTGAAAATAGAGTCCCTAAGGAGTTAAAAGGAAATTCACAGCAGCACTCAAATAGAAAAGATGTACACAGTGGATGGGTGCAGAAAACTGATAATGAATCAAGTCCACCAATTCTTCAGCATAGATAAAATATAGAGCCAGTGCAGCACTCCATGAAGTAAAAGAAAGTAAATTCATTCCATCAAAAAAATATGTAAAAGTAGTGTCCTTTTGATCCTCTCCAGGATCTTTCTCAAACAAATCCCAACAGATCTGTGACACAATTTATACACAAGCAAATCATGTGGCTCAATCAATCAATGAATGAATTAAAAAAATACAGTAAAGTGCAATTAGTGCAAAGATTATACAGTACAAAGATACATAATAGTGACAGCGCCTGCACATATTCAGTGTTGTATCCAAAGTGTTACTTCATATCTCATCATTGTACATATGATAAAGTGCAAAAGATAAATGTATAAAACACCCAAATCATGTGATTAAAAACATTAACAATCAATGAATAAAATCATTAGATATACAGTGATACATTACATACAGATGTGAACACTGTGATGTCTGTGCACGCCTGCATGTAATGTATCACTGTATATCTAATGATTTTATTCCTAAAACTAAACAAAAATAACAGATAACTCACTATTTGTAAGTCCCTTGTTTTTTGCCCTGTCTTGCTCCAGCCTGCCATGGCTTACTGAAGCATTGGAGTGCCAAAGGGACAACAATGTGGAAGATAAGAGACCTTCTCTGTCCTCTCCGCTGTTTAAAACCCTATGTATTTGTCATGGGTCTTGCATTCAGCTGCTTGGAGTTATAGAATGTTGCATTTTTTTGTTTCTAACCATGCCATCACCCGGGGGTCATGGATGCGGTTGGCAACCAGGTCCCACAGGATATGAAGTGTATTCTGTTTAAGGGATGATGCCTAATGCACTTGGCTGGAATTGCCAGCTGTTTTCCTGGTGAACTTAGCCATGATGTGTGTAAATTATTATTTGTTTGTATCCTTTTTTTAAGGTTGTCCCAAATTTGAGCTGCTGTTGGGCTCAGTATTCGTAATAAGATGTGGCAGGAAATTATGGTTAATTCAACTGGTAAGGAAAGCTGCTCAGTTCCGGAACTGAAAAGAAAATGGACTTGTGATGACTGGTTCTGTCAGGACCCGTAGGGTTAATGCTCTCTAGCCCTGTTGTTTATCCTGGTTGCTGGGACTACACCTCTGTCCTGCTGGGTGTGGTTCAGGCTGCTAAGCCTATTAGGATCCTCCTGTTCTCCGTTACTGTACTCCGCAACCTCCTGGCTTTGAATCGGCTTGTTTGACTTCGCTTTCAGTGTGTGTGTGTGTGTGTTAAGTTTGATTTCTGTTAGATTTTGTGTGCCTCCAGCTGTTTCCCAGACACCTGGGACCTGTTGTTTAGGACGGGTACGAAAGTAGGCTGGGACAGAGGGTGTGGGCAAACATGACTAGGGATGAGCCAATCGAATCTGATGAATCCAAATTCATTACAAATTTCAGGAAAAACTTTGATTCGCAATGAATGCGAATATTGCCGCGATTCTATCTCGCAAATTGCTTCATTAAACTTCATTTAATGCGGTCCAGGCTCCAAGGCATCTAAAATGTCAGATCCACATGTGAGGACATAGGCCAAGGAATCCTGGGAAGGCGGGAACAAGGGTATTCGGGATGACCCCGAATCACTTGCAGCATGCTGCCTATCCCCAGCCAGTCACGCCTGTGATGTCACAGCTCTATATAATTAGCAGCCATATTGCGGCCAGTCACTACAGCCTTTCACTGCAGAGAGATAGATAGGGACAGACAGCACTATGTGTTGCACAGAAAAGCTTTTTTCCAGCAGTGATTCACCTCCTAGTCAAGTCAGCATTCTGTTGCAGAGAGTGACAAAGAGCAATGTGTTGAACAGTGTCTCGCAGAACAGCAGTGATTCAGCTCAACCACAAATCCTGCCTAGAAGCACTGATAGGGAAGGGAGAGAGATTGAGAGAGAAAGTGCAATTTTGGGTGTAATGCACAGTCACTGTGGGCTGCAGCACTGGTGTGTACTGCTGGTGTTGTGCACAAATGCTTTTTTAATCGTACTGTAGCGCATTTTTCTCCCCTCATAAGTGTATACCACATACGTACATCCAAGTGGTGTACTATTTTGTACTTGTAAAACTCTCAAGGGCCTAGATACTGTGAAAGGCCAGGCAAAAGTACTCACCGGCTAGTGTTGTACACAAATACCATTTTAAGCGTACTGTAGCACATTTTTCTCCCCTCAAAAGTGCATGCCACATACGTACATCTAGGTGGTGTACTATTTTGTACCTGTTAAACTCTCAATGGCCTAGATACTGTGAAAGTCCAGGGAAAAGTACTTACCAGCTGGTGTTGTACGCAAACACCTTTTTAAGCGTACTGAAGCACAATTTTCTCCCCTCATAAGTGCATACCACACACATACATCTAAGTGGTGTACTTTTTTGTACCTGTTAAACCCTAAAGGCCCTAGATACGGTGGAAGGCAAGGAAAAAGTACTCACCGCCTGGTGTTGCACACAAACAATTTTTTAAGCGTACTGTAGCGGCACGCGCGCGCGCCCTAGGAGGTGGGGGCACACATGCCGGAGCTGCAAAAACAGAGAAGGAAGTAGCAGAGAGTGGAGGTGAGTGACGGATCCCAGCCACGCCGGCTTGGGAAGAGAGGGCAGGGAAGCGCTCACGGAGCACTGGCTGTGACACCTAAAGTGATCAGGCAGAGGTCGCAGAAGACTAGGGGGAGTGGCAGCAGGAGTCGTAGTGAGAGACCTGAGCTCCCAGTATCAGCTAGCAGTTGTGTCTCGACCAGCAACACATATGCCATCATCGATTGGTTAACACTGTCATCTACTTCATCACAAATGACATCTGATACCCCCAGTCAACAGTCGGTGGGTTCCTCAGACACAACCCTCTGTTGGCATGGCTGGGGAGCAATCCCTTTCCTCCCATTGCCTCTGTCCTACGCTGTTCCCTCCCCACAGAAATATCTTATGCTGTGGGTTCAGCTCCACTATTTAGTGAGTACGATCTACTAGGAGACCGCTACTGCCCAGCCAACAAGTGGAGGAGACATCCGCCACATCCTACACTAGGCGGGCAAGTAGTGATGAGAGTGGCGTGGGAAGTGGTGTTGCGAGCATTCAGGCTCCTGAAGCAGACACTGTTGAGCAACCTGAGGAGGATATCAGTGACCTGCAGACACAATTCCATGATAATAATGAAGCCAATTGCACTTGGGAGCCAGGTGCAGAAGGGGCTTCATCATCATCAGGAGAAGACGGCCCAGGGTAGACCACCTGCTTCGTGGCAGCCTACCTTCCCGGGAGGTAGTGAAACAGTGGTTCCTTGAGTCGGCGGCAATAGCCGTCAATCAGTGCGGACTGTTGGTAGGAAAATCAGCTACTCGGCGGTGTGGTAGTTTTTCATCAAACATCCAGAGGAGGTTAACCTGGCAACATGCAAGATGTGTCGGCAGAAGGTAAAGCTTTGCCAGGGTCCCAATGTTGGCACCACGGCCCTGCGTCAACATATGCAGAATCATCATGAAGAGGCCTGGGAGAACCGTGGCTCCGATGCGGTGGTCCAGCCTGCTGCATCACCCAGAGGCACGCCGCTCCCTGTTTCAGCCAGTCAAGGCTCCACCACCTCAGCCGAAGGGAGCTGTGTGTCATACCCATCTTCTGGTGCTCCAGATGCTCCTGCTCCTCCTACTTCGAGTCAGTCATTCTGCCAACAATCCATTGACGAAGCTTTGTCTAAGAGACAACAGTATGTGCCCACTCATCCAACGGTGCAGAAGCTGAATGTGCTCCTGTCCAGGTTGCTGGTGCTGCAGTCCTTCCTTTTTCAAGTGTTGGACTCTGCACCTTTCAGAGAACTGAGGGCTTGTGCCCAGCTGAGGTGGAGAGTGCCAAGCCATCATTTCTTTGCAAAGAAGGCAGTACCAGCCCTGTACAATTTTGTGGAACAGAAGGTAGGCTAGTCCTTGAGCCTGTCGGTGTGTACCAAAGTGCACAGCAACGCCGACGGGACAATACATGCCCATTACAATACATGCCCATTACAGCCCACTGGGTGAATGTGGTTCCTGCACAACCAGAACAGCAACTTGGACAGGTCACGTCCCTTCTGCCTCCTCGCTTTATGGACATTGGTCATGTGACAGTGAGTGACTCCACCTCCTCAACCTCCACCATGTCCTCAGCCTCCACTGCACGGACAAGTCTCAGTGCCCCTCCAGCATACCATGTGTTCAGGGTACAGCGGTGTCACACTGTTCCACACATGGTTTGCCTTGGCAAACTGAGTCACACAGGGGAGGAACTGCTAAAAATCATTCATCAAGAAATCGAATCATGGCTTACTGCTTGAAAACTGGAAATGGGTACCATGCTGACCGACAACGGGAAGAACATCTTGTCTGTGCTGTGACAAGGAAGCCTGAGACATGCGCCCTGCATGGCACACGTGTTCAATCTGGTTGTCAAGCGGTTCCTGAAGTGTGTCCCCATCTGCAAGACATCCTAACAATGGGAAGGAAACTTTGCATGCACTTCAGCCACTCGTACAACACAAAGCACACCCTCATTGAGCTGCAGCGTCAGAACGGCTTCCCCAACATAGCCTGATTTGCAACGTTTCCACACGTTGGAATTCCACCCTCCATAGGTTGGACCGACTATACGAACAGAGAAAAGCCATCACCGATTTCTTGATGATCCAAGCAGATAGGGGCACTCCCCTATGTAACTTCAATGTCAACCAGTAACAGCTCATAAACGTCACCTGCCGTTCGCTCAAACCATTTGAGGAAGCCACATTATTAGTCAGTTGCCAGGATTACGGGATGAACAACATCATTCCACTACTTAATTTCCTACAACACGTGTCGGAAACAATGGTTGGTCAGGGCACTGGAGACGTGGCACCTACATCTCACGGCCACATGAGCCCTGTAGGGGCTGAACTGGAGGAGGAGAAAGGGCACAGTGGAGCACAGTTTAGGATTCACAAGATGGACATTTTTTCTAGTCATCTGACAGGAGAGGAGGAGCAGGAGCAACTAGAGGAGCTAGAGGGTTCTGAGGAAGGTGAGACAGAGGACCCAGACACACCATGGCAGTATGCAGTGGAGATGGAGGCACAAATGGCACGATGCATGCTCATTTGCTTGCATAGTGACTGCCAAATTGTCACCATTCAGCAGCGGGATGACTTCTGGCTCTCCACCTTATTGGACACTCGCTACCAACACAAAATGGGGGCCATTTTTACACCCACTGAGAGGGAGGACAAACTGAGACCTACCACAGAGACATCCTACATAGTCAGTTGGCCCATGCCTATCTGCGCCATCGTCCCTCCTCTCACAGGTCTGACTGAAGAGGCCCTCTGCGCTCACTTTCCACTACTATGGTTGCCTGGGAGGTGTGGGGTGGCAGGAATAGTACCATCTCCATCAGCAGCAGCCTACAGTCGCTGTCTACAGTCTACAGTAGACCTGGAGCAAGACCTGAACCAGCAGGTGATGGCATACCTTGCCATGACCATGCCAACACACCTTGAAGATACGCAGGACTTCTGGGCAGCCAAACTTGATTTGTGGCCGCAACTAGCAGAGTTTGCCCTGGAAAAGCTGTCCTGCCCGGCCAGTAGTGTTCCATCAGAGCGGGTGTTTAATGCAGGGGGGCTATAGTAAACCCAAAGAGAACTCATCTTTCCATGAAAAATTGTATAGACTGACCTTTTTGAAGATGAATCAGGAATAAATCAGCCAGGATTTTCACCCACCAATGAATGATGCATGAGAGTAGATTGACCATAGTGCCACACCAACACTTCACAAATATGGATAGTGCAAAACATGTTGAAGCTGCTGCTCCCCAGTTACAGACATTCCTCGGCATCAGACCACAAGTAAGTATTGAGGATATGCATTAGCTAAAACTTAACTTTTCTTAAGATAAAATATATGTGTCACGATTCGGCTTCCAGGTAGTGGATCCTCTGTGCCAGAGAGGGATTGGCGTGGACCGTGCTAGTGGACCGGTTCTAAGCCACTACTGGTTTTCACCAGAGCCCGCCGCAAAGCGGGATGGTCTTGCTGCGGCGGTAGTGACCAGGTCGTATCCACTAGCAACGGCTCTCCTCTCTGGCTGCTGAAGATGGGCGCGGTACAAGGGAGTAGGCAGAAGCAAGGTCAGACGTAGCAGAAGGTCGGGGGCAGGCGGCGAGGTTCGTAGTCAGGATGGGTAGCAGAAGTTCAGGTACACAGGCTTTGGACACACTAAACGCTTTCACTGGCACAAGGCAACAAGATCCGGCAAGGGAGTGCAAGGGAGGAGACTAGATAAAGGCAGGGAGCAGGTGGGAACCAATTAAGCTAATTGGGCCAGGCACCAATCATTGGTGCACTGGCCCTTTAAGTCTCAGAGAGCTGGCGCGCGCGCGCCCTAGAGAGCGGAGCCGCGCGCGCCAGCACATGACAGCAGGGGACCGGGACGGGTAAGTGACCTGGGATGCGATTCGCGAGCGGGCGCGTCCCGCTGTGCGAATCGCATCCCCAACGGCCATGACAGTGCGGCGCTCCCGGTCAGCGGGACTGACCGGGGCGCTGCAGGGAGAAAGACGCCGTGAGCGCTCCGGGGAGGAGCGGGGACCCGGAGCGCTAGGCGTAACAGTACCCCCCCCCTTAGGTCTCCCCTTCTCTTTGCCCGGTGACTGCCTCCCCTGGGATGAGGACACCTGGAAAGAATGGAGGGTTTCCTCAACGGTAGGCAGTGCAGCAGGAGTGGGAATGGGGAGGGAGGGCAGAGGGCGAGGCCTGGCATGGGGCAGTGTGACACCAGGACGGGGGCCATGGGGTGGCACAGAGGCTTGCCTGACGGGACTGGGAGGGGGGGAGGGGCATTTCCTGTGGCAGGCAGAGTCCTTAAAGACCTTAGGGGAACCGGATACAGGAGGAACCACAGGGTCACGGCAGGGAGTACTGGGAACCGGTTTTAGACAGTTCTTGGAACAAGAGGACCCCCAACTCCTGATCTCCCCAGTGGACCAATCCAGGGTAGGGGAATGAAGTTGAAGCCAGGGAAGTCCAAGGAGAATTTCCGAGGTGCAATTGGGGAGGACCAAAAGTTCAATCCTCTCATGATGAGATCCGATGCTCATAAGAAGGGGCTCCGTGCGGAAACGTATGGTGCAATCCAACTTGACTCCGTTGACCGCGGAAACGTGGAGTGGCTTGACAAGACGGGTCACCGGAATGCGGAATTTATTCACTAGGGACTCTCGAATAAAATTTCCAGAAGCTCCAGAGTCCAGGCAGGCCACGGCTGAGAGAGAAGAGCTGGCTGAAGCAGAAATCCGCACGGGTACCGTGAGACGTGGAGGAGCAGACTTGGAACCAAGAGAGGCCACACCCACGTGAGCTGGGTGCGTGCGTGCGTTTCCCAGGCGTGGAGGACGGATAGGGCAATCCACCAAGAAATGCTCGGTACTGGCACAGTAAAGACAGAGATTTTCTTCCCTGCGGCGATTCCTCTCTTCCTGGGTCAGGCGAGACTTATCCACTTGCATGGCCTCCTCGGCGGGAGGCCCAGGCGTAGATTGCAACGGATACTGTGGGAGAGGTGCCCAGAGATCTAAGTCTTTCTCCTGGCGGAGCTCTTGGTGTCGCTCAGAAAAACGCATGTCAATGCGGGTAGCTAGATGGATGAGTTCTTGCAGATTGGCAGGAATCTCTCGTGCGGCCAGCACATCCTTGATGCGACTGGATAGGCCTTTTTTAAAGGTCGCGCAGAGAGCCTCGTTATTCCAGGATAATTCTGAAGCAAGAGTACGGAATTGTACGGCATACTCGCCAACGGAAGAATTACCCTGGACCAGGTTCAGCAGGGCAGTCTCGGCAGAAGAAGCTCGGGCTGGCTCCTCGAAGACACTCCGGAGTTCAGTGAAGAAGGCCTGGACTGTGGCTGTGGCAGGATCATTGCGGTCCCAGAGCGGTGTGGCCCAAGACAAGGCCTTTCCTGAGAGAAGGCTTACTACGAACGCCACCTTAGACCGTTCTGAAGGAAACAAGTCCGACATCATCTCCATATGCAGGGAACACTGAGACAAAAATCCACGGCAGAGTCTGGAGTCCCCATCAAATTTGTCCGGCAGGGACAAGCGGAGGCTAGGAGCGGCCACTCGCTGCGGAGGAGGTGCAGGAGCTGGCGGAGGAGATGGTTGCTGCTGTAGCAGAGGCAGAAGTTGCTGTAACGTGGCGGTCAACTGCGACAGCTGCTGTCCTTGTTGGGCAATCTGCTGCGATTGCTGAGCGACCACCGTGGTAAGGTCAGCGAGACTTGGCAGCGGCACCTCAGCGGGATCCATGGCCGGATCTACTGTCACGATTCGGCTTCCAGGTAGTGGATCCTCTGTGCCAGAGAGGGATTGGCGTGGACCGTGCTAGTGGACCGGTTCTAAGCCACTACTGGTTTTCACCAGAGCCCGCCGCAAAGCGGGATGGTCTTGCTGCGGCGGTAGTGACCAGGTCGTATCCACTAGCAACGGCTCTCCTCTCTGGCTGCTGAAGATGGGCGCGGTACAAGGGAGTAGGCAGAAGCAAGGTCAGACGTAGCAGAAGGTCGGGGGCAGGCGGCGAGGTTCGTAGTCAGGATGGGTAGCAGAAGTTCAGGTACACAGGCTTTGGACACACTAAACGCTTTCACTGGCACAAGGCAACAAGATCCGGCAAGGGAGTGCAAGGGAGGAGACTAGATAAAGGCAGGGAGCAGGTGGGAACCAATTAAGCTAATTGGGCCAGGCACCAATCATTGGTGCACTGGCCCTTTAAGTCTCAGAGAGCTGGCGCGCGCGCGCCCTAGAGAGCGGAGCCGCGCGCGCCAGCACATGACAGCAGGGGACCGGGACGGGTAAGTGACCTGGGATGCGATTCGCGAGCGGGCGCGTCCCGCTGTGCGAATCGCATCCCCAACGGCCATGACAGTGCGGCGCTCCCGGTCAGCGGGACTGACCGGGGCGCTGCAGGGAGAAAGACGCCGTGAGCGCTCCGGGGAGGAGCGGGGACCCGGAGCGCTAGGCGTAACAATATGGACCCCAATTTTTTTTATATTTAACAAAAGGAAAGGTGTTGCAAAAGCACCATGTGCCACCTACACCACCAAGTAATGATGTGATGCAAAGACCTCTAAAAGGTGGAAGGGAACAACATATTGCCCATTGTGACCGGTGGGGGTAAAAACTTCCCCTGTAAGGCCCTACTCTCGCATTAATTCCCTTCTTGGCAAGTGCTACTTGCCCTAAAAAGGGCGGCCCCACACAAGAACCCCTCCATATTTCCCCCTACAAACAATTACATTTTCCATGGTTTTTAGGTGGAAATAGAGAGAGTTTCCTGTGTGGGGCCGCCCTTTTTGGGGGTGAGTAACACTTGGCAAGAAGGGAATAATAGGGCGAGAGTAGGGCCTTAAAGGGGAAGGTTTTACCCCCCACCTGCTACAATGGACAATATGTTGTTCCCTTCCACCTTTTCAAGGAAAGTGTTACTCGTCTTAAAGAGGGTGGCCCCAGACAGGAACCAATCGCTATTTCCACCTAAAAGCCCTGGGAAATGGCAGTGTTTGCAGGTGGAAATAGGGAAAGGTTTCTGTGTGGGGACGTCCTTTTTAGGGAATGCCGAGGAATGTCTGTAACTGGGGAGCAGCATCTTCAACATGTTTTGCACTATCCATATTTGTGAAGTGTTGGTGTGGCACCATGGTCAATCTACTCTGATGCATCAGGCATTGGTGGGTGGAAATCCTGGCTGATCCATCCCTGATTCATCTTCACAAAGGTCAGTCTCTCCACATTTTTCGTGTACAGACGAGTTCTCCTTGGGATTACAATGGCCCCCACTGCACTAAACACCCGCTTGGATGGAATATTACTGGCCAGGCAGGACAGCTTTTCCAGGGCAAACTCTGCTAGTTGCGGCCACAAATCAAGTTTGGCTGCCCAGAAGTCCAGCGGATCTTCAAGATATGTTGACATGGTCATGCCAAGGTATGCCACCCCCTGCTGGTTCAGGTACTGCTCCAGGTCTACCTGCTGCTGATGAGTTGCTTTACTATGCGGGTGAAGAAAGCTACTCATCAGTGACTGTAGACTCAGGCTGCTGCTCATGGAGCTGGTACTGTTCCTGCCACCCCACCCCTCCCCAGCAGCCATGGCAGTGGAAAGTGATTGCAGAGGGCCCCCCCCCCCCCCCGTGTCAGACCTGCGAGAGAATGGACAATGGCGCAGATAGGTATTGGCCAACTGACTACGTAGGATGTTTCTGTAGTACGTCAGCTTGTCCTCCCTCTCAGTGGGTGTAAAAAAGGCCCCCATTTTGTGCCAGTAGTGAGGGTCCAATAAGGTGGAGAACAAGAAGGCCTCCTGCAGACAAATGGTGACAATTCGGTGGTCACCATGCAAGCAAGTTAGCATGCATGGAGGGACTCCCTGCCTCCATCTCCACTGCATACTGACATGATGTGTCTGGGTCCTCTGTCTCGCCTTCCTCATAACCCTCTAGCTCCTCTAGCTGCTCCTGTTCCTCTTCTCCTGTCAGATGACTAGAAAAACTGCCCATCTCGCGAAACCTAAACTGTGCTCCACTGTGCCCCTCCCTCTCCTCCTCCTCCAGTTCAGCCCCCACAAGGCTCATGTGGCTGTGAGATGTAGGCATCACGTCTCCAGTGCCCTGACCAGACATTGTTTCCAACACGTGTTGAAGTAAATGAAGCAGTGGAATGACGGCGTTCATCCCATAATCCTGGCGACTGACTAATAATGTGGCTTCCTTAAAGGGCCTGAGCAAATGGCAGGTGTCACGTAGCAGCTGCCACTGGTTGATATTGAACTTACACAGGGGAGTCCCCTTATCCGCTTGGATCATCAAGAAATCAGTGATGACATTTCTCAGTTCGTATAGTCAGTCCAACATATAAAGGGTTGAATTCCAACGTGTGGAAACGTCACAAATCAGACTATGTTGGGGGATATTATTCTGACGGTGCAGCTCAAGGAGGGTGTGCTTTGTGGTGTACGAGTTGCTGAAGTGCATGCCAAGTTTCCTTCCCATTGTTAGGATGTCTTGCAGATGGGGGGAACACTTTAGGAACCAAAAAATACATAAAGAAAAAATAGACCAGCTCACCACCCTGTAGAAGTAGCCACTGGAAAGGTAGTTGGTGGAGGAGCAAGGATGCAGGTCAAGCCGTGTAGCCAGTTACAATGGAATCCAAGAAGGAAAAGGAAATCCAGCTCCCCCGAAAAATATAGAATAACAGTATAAAAACACAAAAAATATATTTCATCCTTTAAAAATCAATGAGATGGTGAGAATTAAAAGCATATATGAAATGCTGACGCATTTCGAACCATATGGCTCTTAGTCATGGCACTTCAGGAACCGCTTGACAACCAGATTGAACAGGTGTGCCATGCAGGGCGCATGTCTTAGGCTTCCTTGTCGCAGCGCAGACAAAATGTTCTTCCCGTTGTCGGTCAGCATGGTACCCATTTCCAGTTTTCGTGGAGGAAGCCATGATTCGATTTCTTGAGGAATGACTTTTAGCAGTTCTTTCCCTGTGTGTCTCTGTTCGCCAAGGCAAACCATGTGAAGAACAGCGTAACACAGCCGTGCTCTGCACACATGGTATGCTGGAGGGGCATTGAGACTTGTCCGTGCAGTGGAGGCTGAGGACACCGTAGAAGATGAGTAGGCCAAGTCACCCACTGTCACAGGACCAACAGCCTGAGAGCATGGAGGCAGAAGCGGTGTGACCTGTCCAAGTTGCTGTTGTGGCTGTGCAGGAACCACATTTACCCAGTGGGCTGTAAAGGACATGTATTGTCCCTGACCATAGTTACAGCTCCACATGCCGACGCTGCCTTGCACTTTTGTACACACCGACAGGCTCAAGGACTGGCCCATCTGCTGTTCCACAAAATTGTAAAAGGGCTGGTACTGCTTTCTTCGCCATCAGTTCTCTGAAAGGGGAAGAGTCAACAACTTGAAAAGGGAGGGACTGCTGCACCAGCAACTTGGACAAGAGCACTGTTACGCCGAGCGCTCCGGGTCCCCGCTCCTCCCCGGAGCGCTCGCTACACTCTCGCTACTGCAGCGCCCCGGTCAGATCCACTGACCCGGTGCGCTGCGATACCGCCTCCAGCCGGGATGCGATTCGCGATGCGGGTGGCGCCCGCTCGCGATGCGCACCCCGGCTCCCGTACCTGACTCGCTCTCCGTCGGTCCTGTCCCGGCGCGCGCGGCCCCGCTCCCTAGGGCGCGCGTGTGCCGGGTCCCTGCGATTTAAAGGGCCACTGCGCCGCTGATTGGCGCAGTGGTTCTAATCAGTGTGTTCACCTGTGCACTCCCTATGTATACCTCACTTCCCCTTCACTCCCTCGCCGGATCTTGTTGCCATTGTGCCAGTAAAAGCGTTTCCTTGAGTGTTCCTAGCCTGTGTTCCAGACCTCCTGCCGTTGCCCCTGACTACGATTCTTGCTGCCTGCCCCGACCTTCTGCTACGTCCGACCTTGCTTCTGTCTACTCCCTTGTACCGCGCCTATCTTCAGCAGTCAGAGAGGTTGAGCCGTTGCTAGTGGATACGACCTGGTCACTACCGCCGCAGCAAGACCATCCCGCTTTGCGGCGGGCTCTGGTGAACACCAGTAGTGACTTAGAACCGGTCCACTAGCACGGTCCACGCCAATCCCTCTCTGGCACAGAGGATCCACCTCCTGCCAGCCGGCATCGTGACAGTAGATCCGGCCATGGATCCCGCTGAAGTTCCTCTGCCAGTTGTCGCCGACCTCACCACGGTGGTCGCCCAGCAGTCACAACAGATAGCGCAACAAGGCCACCAGCTGTCTCAACTGACCGTGATGCTACAGCAGCTACTTCCACAGCTTCAGCAATCATCTCCTCCGCCAGCTCCTGCACCTCCTCCGCAGCGAGTGGCCGCTTCAGGCCTACGACTATCCTTGCCGGATAAATTTGATGGGGACTCTAAATTTTGCCGTGGCTTTCTTTCACAATGTTCCCTGCACTTGGAGATGATGTCGGACCAGTTTCCTACTGAAAGGTCTAAGGTGGCTTTCGTAGTCAGCCTTCTGTCTGGAAAAGCTCTGTCATGGGCCACACCGCTCTGGGACCGCAATGACCCCGTCACTGCCTCTGTACACTCCTTCTTCTCGGAAATTCGAAGTGTCTTTGAGGAACCTGCCCGAGCCTCTTCTGCTGAGACTGCCCTGCTGAACCTGGTCCAGGGTAATTCTTCCGTTGGCGAGTACGCCGTACAATTCCGTACTCTTGCTTCAGAACTATCCTGGAATAATGAGGCCCTCTGCGCGACCTTTAAAAAAGGCCTATCCAGCAACATTAAAGATGTTCTGGCCGCACGAGAAATCCCTGCTAACCTACATGAACTCATTCATCTAGCCACTCGCATTGACATGCGTTTTTCCGAAAGGCGTCAGGAGCTCCGCCAGGATATGGACTTTGTTCGCACGAGGCGTTTTTTCTCCCCGGCTCCTCTCTACTCTGGTCCCCTGCAATCCGTTCCTGTGCCTCCCGCCGTGGAGGCTATGCAAGTTGACCGGTCTCGCCTGACACCTCAAGAGAGGACACGACGCCGCATGGAGAATCTCTGCCTGTACTGTGCCGGTACCGAACACTTCCTGAAGGATTGTCCTATCCGTCCTCCCCGCCTGGAAAGACGTACGCTGACTCCGCACAAAGGTGAGACAGTCCTTGATGTCAACTCTGCTTCTCCACGTCTTACTGTGCCTGTGCGGATATCTGCCTCTACCTTCTCCTTCTCTACTATGGCCTTCTTGGATTCCGGATCTGCAGGAAATTTTGTTTTGGCCTCTCTCATCAACAGGTTCAACATCCCGGTGACCAGTCTCGCCAGACCCCTCTACATCAATTGTGTTAACAATGAAAGATTGGACTGTACCATACGTTTCCGCACCGAGCCCCTCCTAATGTGCATCGGACCTCATCACGGAAAAATTTAGTTTTTGGTCCTCCCCAATTGCACTTCCGAAATTCTCCTTGGACTACCCTGGCTTCAACACCATTCCCCAACCCTGGATTGGTCCACAGGGGAGATCAAGAGCTGGGGTACCTCTTGTTTCAAGGACTGCCTTAAACCGGTTCCCAGTACTCCCTGCCGTGACCCTGTGGTTCCCCCTGTAACCGGTCTCCCTAAGGCCTATATGGACTTTGCTGATGTGTTTTGCAAAAAACAAGCTGAGACTCTACCTCCTCACAGGCCTTATGACTGTCCTATTGACCTCCTCCCGGGCACTACTCCACCCCGGGGCAGAATTTATCCTCTGTCCGCCCCAGAGACTCTTGCTATGTCTGAGTACATCCAGGAAAATTTAAAAAAGGGCTTTATCCGCAAGTCCTCCTCTCCTGCCGGAGCTGGATTTTTCTTTGTGTCCAAGAAAGATGGCTCCCTACGTCCTTGCATTGACTACCGCGGTCTTAATAAAATCACGGTAAAGAACCGCTACCCTCTACCTCTTATCTCTGAACTCTTTGATCGCCTCCAAGGTGCCCACATCTTTACCAAACTGGACTTAAGAGGTGCTTATAATCTCATCCGCATCAGGGAGGGGGATGAATGGAAAACGGCATTTAACACTAGAGATGGACACTTTGAGTATCTGGTCATGCCCTTTGGCCTGTGCAACGCCCCTGCCGTCTTCCAAGACTTTGTTAATGAAATTTTTCGTGATCTCTTATATTCCTGTGTTGTTGTGTATCTGGACGATATTCTGATTTTTTCTGCCAACCTAGAAGAACACCGCCAGCATGTCCGCATGGTTCTTCAGAGACTTCGTGACAATCAACTATATGCCAAAATGGAGAAATGTCTGTTTGAATGTCAATCTCTTCCTTTCCTAGGATACTTGGTCTCTGGCCAGGGACTACAAATGGATCCAGACAAACTCTCTGCCGTCTTAGATTGGCCACGCCCCTTCGGACTCCGTGCTATCCAACGTTTTTTGGGGTTCGCCAATTATTACAGACAATTTATTCCACATTTTTCCACCATTGTGGCTCCTATCGTGGCTTTAACCAAAAAGAATGCCAATCCTAAGTCATGGCCTCCTCAAGCGGAAGACGCCTTTAAACGGCTCAAGTCTGCCTTTTCTTCTGCTCCCGTGCTCTCCAGACCTGACCCATCTAAACCCTTCCTATTGGAGGTTGATGCCTCCTCAGTAGGAGCTGGAGCGGTTCTTCTACAAAAAAATTCTTCCGGGCATGCTGTTACCTGTGGTTTTTTTTTCTAGGACCTTCTCTCCGGCGGAGAGGAACTACTCCATCGGGGATCGAGAGCTACTGGCCATTAAATTAGCACTTGAGGAATGGAGGCATCTGCTGGAGGGATCAAAATTTCCAGTTATCATTTACACCGATAACAAGAATCTCTCCTATCTCCAGTCTGCCCAACGGCTGAATCCTCGCCAGGCCAGGTGGTCTCTGTTCTTTGCCCGGTTTAATTTTGAAATTCACTTTCGCCCTGCCGATAAGAACATTAGGGCCGATGCTCTCTCTCGTTCCTCGGATGCCTCGGAAGTAGAGCTCTCTCCGCAACACATCATTCCTCCTGACTGCCTGATCTCCACTTCTCCAGCCTCCATCAGGCAAACTCCTCCAGGGAAGACCTTCGTCTCTCCACGCCAACGCCTCGGAATCCTCAAATGGGGTCACTCCTCCCATCTCGCAGGCCATGCGGGCATCAAGAAATCTGTGCAACTCATCTCTCGTTTCTATTGGTGGCCGACTCTGGAGACGGATGTTGTCGATTTTGTGCGGGCCTGCACTGTCTGTGCCCGGGATAAGACTCCTCGCCAGAAGCCCGCTGGTCTTCTTCATCCTCTGCCTGTCCCCGAACAGCCTTGGTCTCTGATTGGTATGGACTTTATTACAGACTTACCCCCATCCCGTGGCAACACTGTTGTTTGGGTGGTCGTTGATCGATTTTCCAAGATGGCACATTTTATTCCTCTTCCGGGTCTTCCTTCAGCGCCTCAGTTGGCAAAACAATTTTTTGTACACATTTTTCGTCTTCACGGGTTGCCCACGCAGATCGTCTCGGATAGAGGCGTCCAATTCGTGTCAAAATTCTGGAGGGCTCTCTGTAAACAACTCAAGATTAAATTAAACTTTTCTTCTGCTTATCATCCTCAATCCAATGGGCAAGTAGAAAGAATTAACCAGGTCCTGGGTGATTATTTACGGCATTTTGTTTCCTCCCGCCAGGATGACTGGGCAGATCTTCTACCATGGGCCGAATTCTCGTATAACTTCAGAGTCTCTGAATCTTCTTCCAAATCCCCATTTTTCGTGGTGTACGGCCGTCACCCTCTTCCCCCCCTCCCTACTCCCTTGCCCTCTGGTTTGCCCGCTGTGGATGAAATAACTCGTGATCTTTCCACCATATGGAAAGAGACCCAAAATTCTCTCTTACAGGCTTCATCACGCATGAAGAAGTTTGCTGATAAGAAAAGAAGAGCTCCCCCCATTTTTTCTCCCGGAGACAAGGTATGGCTCTCCGCTAAATATGTCCGCTTCCGTGTTCCCAGCTACAAATTGGGACCACGCTATCTTGGTCCTTTCAAAATTTTGTGCCAGATTAATCCTGTCTCTTACAAACTTCTTCTTCCTCCTTCTCTTCGTATTCCTAATGCCTTTCACGTTTCTCTTCTTAAACCACTCATCATCAACCGTTTCTCTCCCAAACTTGTTTCTCCCACTCCTGTTTCCGGCTCTTCGGACATCTTCTCCGTAAAGGAGATACTGGCCTCCAAGAAGGTCAGAGGGAAAACTTTTTTTTTTGTCGATTGGGAAGGCTGTGGTCCTGAAGAGAGATCCTGGGAACCTGAGGACAATATCCTAGACAAAAGTCTGGTCCTCAGGTTCTCAGGCTCCAAGAAGAGGGGGAGACCCAAGGGGGGGGGGGTACTGTTACGCCGAGCGCTCCGGGTCCCCGCTCCTCCCCGGAGCGCTCGCTACACTCTCGCTACTGCAGCGCCCCGGTCAGATCCACTGACCCGGTGCGCTGCGATACCGCCTCCAGCCGGGATGCGATTCGCGATGCGGGTGGCGCCCGCTCGCGATGCGCACCCCGGCTCCCGTACCTGACTCGCTCTCCGTCGGTCCTGTCCCGGCGCGCGCGGCCCCGCTCCCTAGGGCGCGTGCGCCGGGTCCCTGCGATTTAAAGGGCCACTGCGCCGCTGATTGGCGCAGTGGTTCTAATCAGTGTGTTCACCTGTGCACTCCCTATGTATACCTCACTTCCCCTTCACTCCCTCGCCGGATCTTGTTGCCATTGTGCCAGTGAAAGCGTTTCCTTGAGTGTTCCTAGCCTGTGTTCCAGACCTCCTGCCGTTGCCCCTGACTACGATCCTTGCTGCCTGCCCCGACCTTCTGCTACGTCCGACCTTGCTTCTGTCTACTCCCTTGTACCGCGCCTATCTTCAGCAGTCAGAGAGGTTGAGCCGTTGCTAGTGGATACGACCTGGTCACTACCGCCGCAGCAAGACCATCCCGCTTTGCGGCGGGCTCTGGTGAACACCAGTAGTGACTTAGAACCGGTCCACTAGCACGGTCCACGCCAATCCCTCTCTGGCACAGAGGATCCACCTCCTGCCAGCCGGCATCGTGACAAGCACATTCAGCTTCTGCACCGTTGAATGAGTGGGCGCATACTGTCGTCTCTTGGATATGGCTTCGCCGATGGATTGCTGGTGCAATGACTGACTCGATGTAGAAGGAGCAGGTGCATCTGGAATGACAAAAGATAGGTATGACACACAGCTCCCTTTGGCTGAGGTGGTGGGGCTTTGGCTGACTCAAACAGGGAGTGGCGTGCCACTGGGTGATGCAGCAGGCTGTACCACCACATTGGAGCCACGGTTCTCCCAGGCCGCTTTATGGTGACGCTGCATATGTTCACGCAGTGCCGTGGTGCCAACATTTGGACCCAGACCATGTTTCACCTTCTGCCGACACATCTTGCACGTGGCCAGGTAAACATCCTCCCAATGCTTCATGCAAAACTGCCACACCACCGAGTAGCTGATTTTCCCATCAACAGTCCACACTGATTGACTGCTACTGCCACCCGCTCAAGGAACCCCTGTCCCACTACCTCCCGGGAAGGTAGGCTGCCGCGAAGCAGGTGGTCTACCCCGGGCACGTTTGGCTCCAGACGTTCCACTTCTGCCACCATGCTGACTGCTAATCATGCTACCACCTGCCTGCCTCATGGGCAACCTGCCTCACGTGAGGCACATACTGCCTCACGGGCAACCTGCCGTCTTCTCCTGACGTAGATGAAGCCCCTTCTGCACCTGGTTCTCATGTGTGATCGGCTTCATCATCAGTTGTGTCTGCACGTCACTGATGTCCTCCTCATGTTTCTCAACACTGTCTGCTTCAGGAGCCTGAACGATTGCAACACCACCTCCCACGCCACTCTTCTCATCACTACTTGCCCGCCTAGCGGAGGAAGCGGCGGTTGTCTCCTCCCCTTCTTGGCTGGGCAGTAGCTGATGACTGTCCTCCAGATTGACCTCACTAAATAGTGGAGCTGAATCCACAGCATAATATACTTCTGTGGGGGAAGGAAACAGAATAGGACAGAGGCAATGGGAGGACAGGGACTGCTCCCGGTCCATGCCAACTGACGGTTGTGTCTGAGGAACCCACCGACTGTTGACTGGGGGTATCAGATGTCACTTGTGGTGAAGTGGATGACCGTGTTAACCAATCGATAACAGTAGATGGGCTCCTGATCGAGACACGACCACTAGCTGATACCGGGAGCTGCGACTACTCGCTGTGACTACTGCCTGATGAATTTAGGCCTCTGCCATTCCTCTGTGCACTTCCTGGCACTTCTCTGCCTGACATGCTTAGTGCGTATATCAGGGGAGTACAATATGCTCCACTATGCTTAAAACAGTAATTGTCTACAACACCATCAGGTATGTACTTTTGGCTGGCCTTTCACAGAATCTAGGCCTCTAAGACTTTAACAGGAACAAAATGGTACACCACTTAGATGTACATATGTGGTATGCACTTATGAGGGGAGGACAATGCGCTTCAAAAGCTTAAAACAGTATTTTCACATCACCAGCAGGTGGGAGGTGTATACTTTTGCCTGGTCTTTCACAGTATCTAGGCTCTTAAGACTTTAACAGGAAGAAAATGGTACACCACTTAGATGTACACACAGGTTACACTTAATTGAGGACAATATGCTTTAAATGCTCGGGTCCCCCTCACTGGCTGGCAACTGTTAGTTTTTCAGTTGTTGTACACACCAGTGCTGCAGCACACAGTCGCCTGTGTACTACACCCAAAATTGCACTCTCTCTCTCGATCTCAGTCCCTTCCCTATCAGTGCTTCTAGGCTGGATTTGGGCTTGAGGTGAACCACTGTTGTAAAAAAGCATTTCTGTGCAACACACTTCTCTCTGTCCCTCTCTGCGATAGGACACTGATGTGACTGGGAGGCGAATCGCTGCTGTAAAAATACTTTTCTGTGCAACACACACTGCTGTCTGTCCCTCTATCTCTGTAATAGAACACTGATGTGACTGGCCGCAAGATTACTGCCGATTATATAGGACTGTGACATCACAGGGGTGGCTGGCTGCTCATAGGCTGCACTCTGCATGTGACTAGTGTCATGAGCGAAAATTTGCATATGGTAAAATTCGTACGACAGTCTCACACAGTAGTATTAGAGCCTTCTTTACACCACACAAGCTGGAAGCAGAGATGGGTAATCACTGTGATGTGTGCTGTGAAAAAAAAAAGGAATATTCGTAATTACGAATATATAGTGCTAAATTCATGAATATTCGCAAATTTGCGAATATGCAATATTCGCGAATACAATTTGCATTGCGAATATTAACGAGCAACACTACATGTGACTCAGGGTCATCCCGCTGACCCTTGATCCCGCCTTCCCAGGATACCTTGCCCCATGGCCTCACATGTGGATCCGCCATTTTAGATGCCCAGCCCCTGGAGCCTGGACCGCACTAAATGGAATTTAATTAAGCCATTTGCGCAATTGAATCGCGGCGATGTTCGCATTTGTTACTAATCAAATTTTACTGAAATTCGTAACAAATTCGGATTCGTCAGATTCGATTCGCTCATCCCTAGTTTTGATGGTAATAATAGAGGTATGGTAGTAATAATACAATAAAATAAAGATATGCAGATGGTGATTCTGGTGAGAATTTTAGAAAAGGGAAAGGAAAAGAGGAGAGTGAAAGAAATTAGTGAAAAGGGGGAGACAGGAAGAGTGTGGTGAGAAGAAGAAGAGTAGAAAGTGAGACAGAGTAAGGAAAATGATTTAACCATTACTAAATAAGTAGCTAATAAAATATACAATTTATTAATAGTGATTAGGGATGTTGCAGGGCCCTCGCGATTCCCTTCCACACATAGAACAATAATAAACATGTAAAATGGTATATAAGCAGTAAAAACAATATAAATGGTATTACAATCCCCTATTGTGCAAAATATGCAATAATCCAACAGATATATGTCCATGCTGTGATGGATGTTCCTGTAAGGGAAAGAGATGGCAATGCAGTATGTCCAATCCTAAGGCTATGGAAAGGTATATACACCTCTGTTGTAGTGGTTGATAAAATGCGATATTCCTTCATACTGGGTGGGAAAAGATGTGATCACAGTAATAGTCTCCATACAGAAGTTCACAGTGCTGGCTGCTATGCAGCTTACCTATTGAGAGAGATGTTGGGACTGTGTCCCGCTCACCCGTCCGTCTGGACACTCATATGGCACGCTGTCGCTTCTGCCCATGCTGCTCGCGGCAGCTCCAGCTGTGTAGGGCAATCACTGTGTCGGCAGGCAGCCCCGCTCAGAAAGCACTCGAAAGCAGGAGCCGTGTCCTCCTGAGCAGGAGCGGTGTCCTTGTATCGGGGCTCAGGAGCGGTGTCCTTGTGGGTGCTTTCAGTTGCTTCAAATGGTGCTCAGCGTGCTCAGGTGGTGGAAAAGGCGCTAGGTTTGAATTGTGGCTAAAGGAAAAAACAAGTAATGGTGTACTTGTGAATGAAGTTCTCTGTAGGGGAAAAGTCACTTGGTACAGGATAGGTTATGTAATACACGGCTAGATGCATTTCAGGAGGCTCCTCCTTTCCTCAGTAGCTACTAAAGGGTTAATGCTGGGCTTCGACCCGATCGGTGGTGCCCGGCATCAACCCTGGGTCCTAGCTGCTGATAGCAGTGGAGGCCCATGGGGTTTGAATCGTTCTCCGCTCGTGAGAACGGGACTGCGGGCGTATAGGTATGCCCTGAGTCCTTAAGGACCCGGGAATGGGGCCTACGCGTAAGCCCTGCATCCCCAAGAGGTTAAGGGCATGGGAGTATATGTATAACATCATAATTGTTGTTACACTAACTATGGAATGAGTGTGGATGTTCAAAAACTTGTGAAATGTAATAATCCTCTGCATGTGCTGAAACTACGGGTGGCCAGCACTCATGTGGACTTTTGAGCTATACGCACATTTAATGGTTGCCCATTTTGTACACAATAAACGTCAAGATTGTTCCCATACTTTCCTCTTCCTCATTATTAAAGTGTGATAAAAAAAAATGCACTGTGTTCTAACTATAGTTAGGGGTACCTTTGGTAACGTGATTTGTTGTAAAGGATTGTGACATATTAAGGTCAGACTCAAATTGGCAGACAAGTTCTTTAATTAACCAGAAGATCTTGCAAATATGCTCAAATATGGTAACTATACAATTCACCAAAAAACTGTCAACCTCCCAGGATGTAATTATAACCAATGGAAGTTGCTGCATGTGTGTTTCTACTGTTATATGGTGCACCCCAGCACGATTTTCATACAAAAAGGAAAACAAGCATGACTAGTCAGGGTACAGGTGCAGGCTCTGGTCCAAGTTTTTTATAATCATCCTAATGTTTTCAGTGGCTGCTGGAAGGCTTTCAGCAGGGTTTCCATACAGGTTTGGTGGCACTCCCACAGTCTACTTATCAGTGTCGCAATCTCCTATCTGCAAATGAAGAACCACATATAGTGCCAGAGCTATTGCAAGTTGAAGTAGACAAAGGCATGATCAGGCCCTTTCCTGCTGATCGCAGCCAGGGACCCACCCGTAATGGCGGACACCCGCGATCCCGCCATTAACTCCTCAGATGCCGTGATCAATACAGATCACGGCATCTGCAGCATCGCGGTCACTAAAATGGATGATCGGATCGCCCGCAGCGCTGCCGCGGCGATCCAATCATCCAGCATGGCAAACGGAGGTCCCCTCACCTGGCTCCGCTGCCTTCCCGGCGTCTTCTCTAAAATGCTTTTTGATAACATTTTATTCCCCAAAAAATTACTAAAAAATGGATTAAAAGTTCTATATAAACAAATATGGCATCAATAAAACGTACAGATCACGGCACAAAAAATGAGCCCTTATACCGCTGCTTATACAGAAAAATGTAAAAGTTATAGGTCTTCAAAATAGGGGGATTTTAAACGTACTAATTTGGTTAAAAAGTTTGCGATTTTTTTTAAGCACAACAGTAATAGAAAAGTATGTTATCATGGGTATCATTTTTATTGTATTGACCCAAAAAATAAAGAACACATGTAATTTTTACCGTTAATTGTACGGCGTGAAAACAAAACCTTCCAAAATTAGCAAAATTGCGGTTTTCTTTTTAATTTCACCACACAAATAGTATTTTTTTGGATGCGCCATACATTTTATGGTACAGTGAGTGATGGTATTACAATGGACAACTGGTCATGCAAAAAACAAGCCCTCATACTAGTCTGTGGATGAAAATATAAAAGAGGCATGATTTTTTGAAGGCAAGGAGGAAAAAACGAAAACGTTAAAATTTTATTCAGTTCATAGGTAGACAGCACGGCACTACTTTCCCTTCAGGTGCAGAACGGTGATGATACGGCAGACTAGGACTAAGGATTGCTGGAGGTGGTGCTCTGACTAGCAATGGTGCATGGAATCGCAACAAAGAAGCAGAGAAATAATCGGCAACTCACCGCGGCCAGCTGAGTAAATCTTCTTTTATTTCATACTCACAAAAATATCATATGGGAAGAGGGTAGTGGGGGGGACACAGGATGGCGACCAAGCTCCATTTCGCATGATGATCATGCTTCCTCCGGCCATATCGCTGCAGATCGCAGTGGCGAGTGGCAGACATGGCCCCCCTTGGCGTTTGCCCTGGATGCCTGCTGAAGCATTTCAGCTGGCATCCGCTTCCGATCCCTGCCCGGGGAGCGGCAGAGACCAGAGAAACACCAGGACATACTAGTATGTCCTGGGTCCTTAAAGCCCAGGGTGCCAGGACGTTCTAGAACGTCCTGGGTCCTTAAGAGTTTAAAGGGGTATTCCAGGCCAAAACTTTTTTTTTATTTTGGAAGGTTTCGTTTTCACGCCGTACAATTTACGGTAAAAATGACGTGTGTTCTTTATTCTGAGGGTCAATACGATTAAAATGATACCCATTAATACATACTTTTTTATTATTGTTGTGCTTAAAAAAAATCACAAACTTTTTAACCAAATTAGTACGTTTATAATCCCTTTATTTAGATGACCTATAACTTTTTTTATTTTTCCGTATAAGCGGCGGTATGAGGGCTCATTTTTTGCGCCATGATCTGTACTTTTTTTGATACCACATTTGCATATAAAAAACTTTTAATACATTTTTTATAATTTTTTTTTATAAAATGTATTAAAAAAGTAGCAATTTTGGAATTCTTTTTTTTTTTTACGTTCACGCCGTTCACCATACGGGATCATTAACATTTTATTTTAATAGTTCGGACATTTACGCACGCCGCGATACCAAATATGTCTATAAAATTATTTTTTTACGCTTTTTGGCGGTAAAATAGGAAAAAACGGACGTTTTACTTTTTTATTGGGGGAGGGGATTTTTCACTTTTTTTTTATTTTTACTTTTACATTTTTTTACATTTTTTTTTACACTTGAATAGTCCCCATAGGGGACTATTCATAGCAATACCATGATTGCTAATACTGATCTGTTCTATGTATAGGACATAGAACAGATTAGTGTTATCGGCTATCTTCTGTTCTGGTCTGCTCGATCTCAGACCAGAGCAGAAGATGCCGGGAGCCGGAAGCAGGAAGGTGAGGGGACCTCCGTGCGGCGTTCTGAATGATCGGAACCCCGCAGCAGCGCTGCGGGCGATCCGATCGTTCATTTAAATCGCGCACTGCCGCAGATGCCGGCATCTGTATTGATCCCGGCACCTGAGGGGTTAATGGCGGAAGCACGCGAGATCGCGGGCGTCGGCCATTGCCGGCGGGTCCCTGGCTGCGATCAGCAGCCGGGATCAGCCGCGCATGACACGGGCATCGCTCCGATGCCCGCGGTTATGCACAGGACGTAAATGTACGTCCTAGTGCGTTAAGTACCACCGCACCAGGACGTACATTTACGTCCTGCATCCTTAAGGGGTTAATGCCCAAATGGGCTGCGTCCTTACGGGGTTAAGTTGTTACCAATCAAGGAAGAGATATGGAGATTATATCATGAAAAGTCGGCAGGCGCTTATTATTTTGCAGTTAAGCTTCTCTTCAGCTGCAAAAGTAGTCTCTGACTTTTCAACAATAAGTGCAAGCATTGCACTGGGCATGTGGTTGATTGTGAATATTTATTACACTGATTTTCTATTGCTAGAGCCCCTGTCAGTTGTCCCCAGTTTATAGCCAGCACTAATGGAGCTGTTCAGTTAGGGGTGACAGTTTCTCCTAAGAAAAAAGGCCTGCTACCCAGTTAACTTTCTTAGGAATAGTGTTGGATTCTGTAAGCATGTAGGTTAGTCTACCTCAAGATAAACTACTTAGGATTAGAAAGGTGAGTCATAAATTCAGTGTGGTGCAAGCTTTATCGAAGGACAAATTTCAGTTTGCTTAGGATGATGGCTTTTGTGATGAGAATCATACCACTGGGCAGGTCATTTTTTTCCAGGCTGCTGGCTTTGCTATCCAATGCCCCTGGTTAAGGCAACATGATATAGTTGGATGCAAGGGCCAGGGCAGATTTGTGTATGTGGGAAAGGTATATCAATGAGTGGAATGCGGTATCATTGTTTGTCCCCGCACTATCCTGACCTCCTATCCCGACCTCCTATCCTGTCGTCCTATTACGACCTCCTATCCCGTCATCCTATCTCGACATCATATCCCGTCCTCATATCCCGTCCTCCTATCCCGACCTCCTATCCCGACCTCCTATCCCATCCTCATATCACAACCTCCTATCCCGTCCTCCTATCTTGACCTCATATCCCATCCTCATATGCTGTCCTCATATCTTGACCTCATATCCCTTCCTCATATCCCGACCTCATATCCCATCCTTATATCCCGTCCTCATATCTCGACCTCCTATCCCGACCTCCTATCCTGACCTCCTATCTCGACCTCCTATTCCGACCTCCTATTTTGACCTTGTATCCCGTCCTCCTATCCCATCCTCCTATCTTGACCTCATATCCCATCCTCCTATCCCGTCCTCCTATCCCAACCTCTTATCCCGACCTCCTATCTCGACCTCCTATCCCGACCTTCTATCTCATCCTCCTATCTCGACCTCCTATCCTGTCCTCATATCCCTTCTTCATATCCCAACCTCATATCCTGTCCTCATATCCCGACCACCTATCCCGACCTACTATCCCGTCCTCCTATCTTGTCCTCCTATCCTGTCCTCCTATCCCGTCCTCATATCCCTTTCTCGTATCCCATCCTCGTATCACGACCTTGTATCCTGTCCTCATAGCCCGTTCTCATATCCCGACCTCATATCCCGTCCTCATATCCCGTCTTTGTGTCCCATCCTCATATCCTGTCCTCTACATCCATTTCCTGTAGATTTGCATGGGACTTTAAAAAAAAAAAAAAAAAAAAAAAAAACGACCCTCACAAATGGGGGTAGTTAAAGGTTAAATTAACTATCCTATATTTTAAGTGAACATATAAGTAGCATGTGACCAAGTATTATCGAAATATCTCTAGCCATTTGGAAGTTATGCAGTAACATATATTTCCCATAGACTTGTATGGGACTTTAAAAAAAAAAAAAAACTTTTTCACCCCCTTAAGGGTTGAGTTTTGAAAAATCCTTTATTATTCCTTGTCTACATCTTAAAAACAACACTTGTGAAAAAATTCAGCTTTCTAGGTCCAAGGGTTTAGGCTGGGCGTTCATAAGTCAGGCCTTCTCTTTTTATATATATAAATAGAAGGTTTTATAAACCCCTGTCAGCGGTGTTTGTGTTCAGTCCCGGATCATCTTGATAAAGCCACGGATGTGGAGAATCTGTCGAGGGGGACCTGAACAAATTGTTTTAATTGTTTTTAAGCATGGTTAGCCTGGGCATTTCATAGCGAGCTGCAGACGCTAATGAGTGCAAATAGAGACAGTCACAATTAACAGGCCGGTTGGCCTGAGAGAGTATAACCACCAATATACCCAATGGAAATTTATGGGATATACCTGCTTTTTTAAAATCACTTGGTGTGTGAGTTAATAATAAAAATATACATTTTATGTGGTGTAGGAAACAAGGGTTTTTTTTTGGACCACCTTTAAAGGGGTATTCCAGGCAAAAACTTTTTTTATATATCAACTGGCTCCGGAAAGTTAAACAGATTTGTAAATTACTTCTATTAAAAAATCTTAATCCTTCCAATAGTTATTACCTTCTGAAGTTTTCTGTCTAACTGCTCAATGATGATGTCACGTCCCGGGAGCTGTGCATGATGGGAGAATATCCCCATAGGAGCTGGACAGCTCCCGGTGCCAGAGTCATCAGAGAGCAGTTAGACAGAAAAAAACATCTCAACTTCAGAAGCTAATAACTATTGCAAGGATTAAGATTTTTTAATCAAAGTAATTTACAAATCTGTTTAACTTTCCGGAGCCAGTTGATATATAAAAAAAAAGTTTTGGGCTGGAATACCCCTTTAAGTTGGTCTATGAGTAAATTCTGTTCTTCATCTGTCACATCATTCTATCAAATTACACCTAGCTGGTATTCAACACCAAAGCTCAATTCTGCACCCAGACAGACCTTTTATACTTTTGGCTCCCATGGTTAAAGCTGCCCTGAAGGGTGTTTTGACTCACTGTGCACCAAAGTGTGCGGTTCATCAACCGGTGTCTGGGAACATGTTCAGAGCCATGTGCACACTATTAGACTCTCACCCTTTTGGGTTCTTAGATAGATAGCGCCTTAATTACCAAACTATCTGGCCTTTTACGGTTTTCTCGTTCTAGGGGAATTTACTTGTGTGTCATCAAAGAAGGATGTGCGTTATGAACTTTCTTTGTCTTCCACCAAAACTTGTAGATGGGATGCAGTTATTCAGTATTTTCCTACCAAAAACCATTGGTGCCAAGTGTTGGTCTTCACGCAGTTTTTGCTGGCCTTCGCAAATAAACCAGGTGATAGTCCGTTACTTCCTCTGAATGGAAGAGCACTTACTACTACTACCAGCAAACTTGTACAATATGTGCGCACTTTGGCTAGTTTTTTGAGGTATAAACCTCACAGGTTCTCCGCTCACTCCTTCCGCATTAGAGCAGCGTCAGCAGCTCTAAGCATAATGTGGCGGCACATATTATCAAGAAATTGGGGAGGTGGAGGTCTTCTTTGTACCATTTGTATATTCCCCATCCTCGTGCAGAAATGAATAATGTTTTTGAATATTTGGTACTATGACAATGTATGCAATAAACAATTTCTTTATATCTGGTGTTATTTTAGCCCACTATAGGCATGCCCACAGTCGTGGTTTTGGGTACACTTCTAAATGCTGTAAATTCATGGTGTTTCTGTTTTAGCATCTTGTTATTTGTTAGTTGGTGTCAGGTTAGTATTATGTTTGCAAACTTCCAACTGCATTTAGTGTAAGATAAGTGTCACATTTGCAGCCACAACCACAAATATTTTTTTACACTAACAACATACTTATTTTAAAGCTGTTTGGGGTCCGAAGACACCATTCAAAACCATAAGTATTTTATCTTCATAGCCAGCAGGGATCACAACTATTTTACGGGGCATGTCATCAGAACCTTCACCAACTTATCTAGAATAAAAACACACACCATAAACCATTAGTATTCATGCTTTCTTTGGTTGGATCACGAAGAGCAGCCATGCAGTGCAAAATCGTAGTATGTTTTCAAAGCAGAGTTTCAAACCAAGGATTAAAGCTAATTGTCATTTATCCATCCTTGAGCTTAATGAGAAGCCTACTTTAAAGGGGTACTCCGGTGGTTATTTTTTTGACTATATGGCATCTTCTTTGTAAGTTTTGTTTTTTTGCAATATACATGTGTTATATGTTTTGGCAGCATGTGTGTGTTTTTCTTACCTGTTTGTTGGGCAGGAAGTTCTGTAGTTCAGAGGGTTTTCTTTTACTGTTGTCCACAGTTCTGAGTCTGTTGTGGACAAGAATTTTTTTTCTCTGTCTGCATGAGAGAAATAAGCCACGCCCCTCATCTCATCCGGCTGAGTACTCAGCTCCTCACCACCCACCCCCCCCCCACCCCCCCGCTCTGTCTTCTGAAGATGCAGGTCTGCACAGGAGAAAGAACACAGAGAAGATAACTGTTATCTAAAGGGGAGGATGAGAAGGTGCAGGGGGTGGGGATGTATGGACTGCAGTGGAATAAATCTCATACTGGGAATGATCCCTATATGTGAAGGGGGAGGGGGACTCCTGAATGACACAAGTTGTAGTCCCTGTTGTGTGTGTGCATGCTAGTGTTTACAAACCAGTGTGCCTCCAGCTGTTGCAAAACTACAACTCCCAGCATGCCCTGACCGACTTTGGGCATGCATTTGCAAGATTTGCAACAGCTGGAGGCACACTGGTTGGGAAACACAGGTCTAGCCTATTCAGCATACACATCATGTTACACCATTGTTTCCCAACCAGTGTGCCTCCAGCTGTTGCAAAACTACAACTCCTACCATGCCCAAAGGCTCTCAGGGCATGCTAGGAGTTGTAGTTTTGCAACACCTGGAGGCACCCTGGTTGGGAAAAAATGGTGCATGCCTTACAGAGGAATGGTGAATTACAACCCCCAGGAGACTACAGAGGCAGCATGCTGGTGTAATACCACAGACTGAAGACTCCTGAATTACACATGCTGGGAGTTGTAGTCCCTTTTGTGTGTGTATGCCAGTGTATCCCAAACAAGGCTGATTTATATTAGTGTGCTGTGTATAAGGGGGCCGACCCGGGAAAATAGTAGGATGGGTAAAGGGCGGAACAAAAAAAAAAAAAGGAGCTGCCCCAAACCAGCAAGGCATGTGGCATGCTGGGATTTGTAGTTTTCAGCACAGCAAGAAACAGGAAATAGAAGCAAAGATAGGAAAACAAAGTGGGGGATAAAAAGACAACAAAGAACGGAAATAGAGTAGGCTAAACAACAAGAATAGAAATGAAACAAAACTAATAGGGTAAGTCAAAAACGGAAAAACACGGTGACTACCGGAGTACCCCTTTAACCTTCCCTAATTGATGTTACAAAACAAGTGAATGATTTCATGCTCCTAACAGGTACAGAGCATGGGGGTATGTAATGGAAGGTTAGCTAACGCATGTTAATGACATAAAGATAGTCATTGACATGAGTTAAATAACCTTCCATTACTTTTCATGGTTTGTGTAGCGGATCACTGAAAAGTATGCTATTTGGTTTTGTTTTGTTTTTTCATGTTTTTATTCAAGTTTTCATTCTGATAAATTATACTTTTAAATATAAAAACAAAAAAAATTAAAAATGTATTCCATGTTCAAAAAGTTTTTGATGAATCTTTAACGCGCTCACGCACATTTTGCTACATAAC
Organism: Hyla sarda; assembly: GCF_029499605.1. NCBI lineage: Eukaryota > Metazoa > Chordata > Amphibia > Anura > Hylidae > Hyla > Hyla sarda. The sequence continues at coordinate 248,321,151 of NC_079192.1, forward strand.
ACAGCATTTCTATTAAATAAACTAACCTGCAGGGGAACATCCGGTTTGGAAGAAGCATGACCAGGTTTGTAGCATATAAAAGAAAGATCTCATCAAAAGGGATATGAAAGGCCAAGTTGCTGAAGCAAAAACAAGATGTCCTCCTCCCTGATGTCAGGCCTTGAAGGAAAGAATTAACCATGTTACCAAATTGTCTTGTCTCCATTAAAGGGGTACTCCGGGGACCTAAACCCATAGCCCATTCTTTCCCTCTCATCAACCTATTTAATTGTCTAAATATATGCATTAGCTATATAGAACAGTTTCCCCTCTTTGGCTGTCATTTACATGCATGACATGAGGAAATTACATCATCCAGCAATCCACTATCTATCCAAATCACTCTCTGAAAGCAGCCCCCACCCTCCTTAGAGACACAGACCATGTGTTTTCGTCCCTGCACTGCTGAGTCATTCTCTCTTTAGTGCTGAGAACCGGGATTTGTGTGCAGCCTTAGTCAATCAGACATTGAATCTCTCACTGCTGCTCAGAGCTGGAGGGTGGGGGCTGGCAAAGCAGAGCTTCAATGATTGCTGGGAGATGTAGGCAAGGGGAGAGAAGGATGGCAAAGAATATGAAGCAGCTAGAGAAGATAACAGATGCCACAGAAACCATGCACATCAGGCAGGATGGTTTACAGGGAACATATCCAGGAAGTGTGGTAGTTTTGGAGCTTTTTATATATATGTGTATATATATATATATATATATATATATATATATACCGTATTTATCGGGGTATACCACGCACCGGCCTATAACACGCACCCTCATTTTACCAAGGATATTTGGGTAAAAAAAGTTTTTTACCCAAATATCCATGATAAAATGAGGGTGCGTGTGTGCGCGTGTATACCCCGATATACCCCCAAGAAAGGCAGGGGGGGAGAGGCCGTCGCTGCCCGCTTCTCTCCCCCTGCCTTTCCTGGGGTCTAGAGCGCTGCTGTCGGCCCTTTTCACCCCCTGGTTATCGGCGCCGCTGCCCGTTCTGTCCCCCTGACTATCGGTGCCGGCGCCGATAGCCAGGGGGAGAGAAGCGGCGCCGACAGCCAGGGGGAGAGAAGGGGCAGCGGCACCCATTGCCGGCGCCGCTGCCCCGTTGCCTCCCCCCATCCCCGGTGGCATAATTACCTGAGTCAGGTCCGCGCTGCTCCAGGCCTGAGTCGGGTCCGCGCTGCTCGGGTCCGCGCTGCTCCGCTGCTCCAGGCCTCCGTCGTTGCTATGCGCTGAACGGCGTGGCGCATGACGTCAGAGCGCCGCGCCGTGCATAGCAACGGCGCTGGGGACCAGCGTAGTTTCTATGCACGGCGCGGCGCTCTGACGTCATGCGCCGCGCCGTTCAGCGCATAGCAACGACGGAGGCCTGGAGCAGCGGAGCAGCGCGGACCCGACTCAGGTAATTATGCCACCGGGGATGGGGGGAGGCAACGGGGCAGCGGCGCCGGCAATGGGTGCCGCTGCCCCTTCTCTCCCCCTGGCGCCGATAACCAGGGGGTGAAAAGGGCCGACAGCAGCGCTCTAGACCCCAGGAAAGGCAGGGGGAGAGAAGCGGGCAGTGACGGCCTCTCTCCCCCTGCCTTTCCTGGGGGGGTATCGGCGTATAACACGCACACAGACTTTAGGCTAAAAATTTTAGCCTAAAAAGTGCGTGTTATACGCCGATAAATACGGTATATATATCTGGAGTACCATTTTAACCCCTTGGTGACGGAGGGTTTTTCCATTTTTGCACTTTCGTTTCTTCCTCCTCACCTTTTAAAAATCAAAACCCTTTCAAATTTGCACCTACAGACCCATATGATGTTTTATTTTTTATTTTTTTTTGGCGCCACCAATTCTACTTTGTAATGACATCAGTCATTTTACCCAAAAATCTACGACAAAACAATAAAAAAAAATCATTGTGCGACAAAATTTAAGTAAAAACAGCATTTTGTAATTTTGGGGGCTTCTGTTTCTATGCAGTACATTTTTCAGTAAAAATGACACATTATCTTTATTCTGTAGGTCCATATGATTAAAATGATACCCTACTTATATAGGTTTGATTTTGTCGTACTTCTGGAAAAAATCATAACTACATGCAAGAACATTATTAAGTTTAAATTTGTCATTTGCTGACCCCTATAACGTTTTTATTTTTCCGCGTACAGGGTGGTATGAGGGCAAATTTTTTGAGCCGTGATCTGAAGCTTTTTTATTGGTTTATTTTTGTTTTAATCTGACTTTTTGATAGCTTTTTATAAAAATTTTATGGTATAAAAAGTGATCAAAAATACGCTATTTTGGACTTTGGAATTTCTTTTGCGATACACCATTGAGCTTTCGGTTTAAATAATTATATATTTTTACAGTTCGAACATTTAAGCACACGGCGATACCACATGTTTATTTTTATTTACACATTTTTTTTAATGGGAAAAGGGGGGTGATTCAAACTTTTATTAAGGGAGGGGTTAAATCTTTATTAACTTTTTTTTCACTTTTTTTTTTTTGCAATGTTATAGCCCCCATAGGAGACTATAAAATGGCACAAACTGATTTCTTACACTGATCACTGCTATGCCATAGCAGAGCATTGATCATTGTTATCGCCGCTTGATTGCTCCGGCCTGGATCTCAGGCACGGAGCAGTCATTCGGCGATCAGACAATGAGGAGGCAGGTAAGAGACCCTCCTCGTGCGTCCTAGCTGACCGGGACACCACGGTTTCACCGCCGTGGTCCCGATCAGCCCGACTGAGCTGCCGGCGTTCAACTTTGATTGCCGCGTCTTGCGACTGCGGTGATGAGCGCTATTAGCCATGGGTCCCGGCCATTGCTAGAGGCTGGGCCCCACTCGCTATGATGCGGGGTTACGGCGTGACCACTTGTTATAGAAAGGGAGCGGGCGCAGGGCATACAAGTGCATGCCCTTTGTCCCCAAGAGATTAATGAATAAACTTCTAAAGTTACAAAGGATTCTGTCTATAGATTTAGTCATTTCAAAACTAAATACTACTTATTCTTTCGGGCAAAAAAAATACTAGCTAGAGGTTCAGGCAATACAAAAAAGTTTTCCACTAGATGGAACCCATGGTACTCCTCATCCTACTGTATTGATATTTAAAGGGGTTATCCAGGAAAAAACTTTTTTTTATAAACAGATTTGTAAATTACTTCTATTAAAAAATCTTAATCCTTTCAGTACTTATGAGCTACTGAAGTTAAGGTTGTTCTTTTCTGTCTAAGTGCTCTCTGATGACACCTGTCTCGGGAACCACCCAGTTTAGAAGCAAATCCCCATAGCAAACTTCTTCTAAACTGGGCGGTTCCCGAGACACGTGTCATCAGAGAGCACTTAGACAGAAAAGAACAACCTTAACTTCAGAAGCTCATAACTACTGAAAGGATTAAGATTTTTTAATAGAAGTAATTTACAAATCCGAAAAGAAAACTAATGTGTGCAGCTCACAACCAACGTCTGAGGTATATGTGGTTAAAAATATCAATCCCCACTGATCAACAATAGTATTAAATAATAATAATAGTATATTAACCACACCTCATGGATGATACACAATGAACAAAAATTGTAGACAGTTTAATTGATGGGAATGCAAAACAATTTATTATACAATGTTGTTCACAATATAAAAAAATTTTTAAATTTGATTAATAAAACATAAATATGAATAACAAGACTGATAGAGCAATAGTATATGTAATATTTTACCATTGGGCCCTAATGGTATATATGAATAAATGTAGCACTGCTGTTCTTAGGTTATCGGACGATTATCCGGCATAAGCTGTTGGTACGGCAATTAGAGGGCTATAGTAATGAAAGTCTTTGATTAACAGACTGAGCTGCTCAAGAGTGTCAAGAAAATGTCTCTCACCCTGTCCGCTGGTCTCCGTGCTGCGACGGGCCAAAGATGGTAAAAGTTGATGTAGTATAACTGGTAGGAATCCTTCTAGCAGCGGGGCTCTGGCATGAGACTCCCGCGTCAGAGGTCCGTAGCGGCAGCGTGCGGCTATGTTGGTATCGGACCTCTGCTTAACCAGCCAGAACGGGATACTTGTGCATATAGCAGCGTATGAAGCAAGTCTATGCGGCAGGTAAGTGAGACTCCCAGCTGAGGCAGTAGGTGGATGAATGGCTTGTTTCAATGGATATGCCGGATTCTATAGGAGCAGCGCGTATTTCTAATGCTCTATTCAGACTGAGTCTAGACCTAGACGCGTTTCAGGGTACCTGAATCGACCCCTTCTTCAGTAGATAAGAGAGATCTTTTACCTACTGAAGAAGGGGTTGATTCAAGTACTCTGAAACGCATCTAGGTCTAGGTCTTACCACATTGCTCTCTGCAGACACCTCTGTCCATGTCAGAAACTGTCCAGAGCAGGATCAAATCCCCATAGCAAACCTCTGTGGCTCTGGACTGTTCCTGACATGGACAGAAATGTCAGCAGAGAGCACTGTGGTCAGAAAGAAAATAAATTCAAAAAGAAGAGAACTTCCTCTGGAGCATACAGCAGCTGATAAATACTGGAAGGATTTAGAATTTTAAATAGAAGTAATTTACAAATCTGTTTAAATTTCTGGCACCAGTTGAATTACAAAAAAAAATGTTTCCACTGGAGTACCCCTTTAAAACTCACTCAGGCATCCTGTTTAGTTTTCCTCCCTACATAGCGATGCTTTTCCTATTTATGTTTTCCCAAAAGTCATAGATTCACTCTTCATAGCTGACAGCTGTGTCTGTCTCTTGTTTACTATTATTATTTGAGTTATCTGTATTTCTTATTTAATAGAAAATAATAAAACACCATTGAAAGTAAAAAATATAAAGGATGAACAGATTTTCTCTATAAATAAATATCTAACAACAACCATTTCTTCATACAGTTTTGATATAAAGGCAAAGGCCAAGTTTTAGTATCGAGCGCACCAACCAACCACTTCACGTGGTCAATACTGAAAAGAATTGTGTCCAATTAATACATTGTCATTTTTTGAAATTGGTCCACTAGAGAAGTGAACTACTTCTACCCTAGTGCATAATATGTTAAACAAACCTTACTAATTGCAAGCAGGAGTGCTAACAATTTCAAAACGCCACAGGAATTTGAGTGAAGCCTCTGAATTAAACCTAACTAATAACAAGCCAAGCCACCATATCCAGAACAATGGCCCACCAAACAACCAGACATAAAGCTCTTAAAAAACCTTGGTCACAATATGCACCCCTATATTTTTTAAATAATCTTGTGACTTTGAAGCACACTTAAAATGGTAATTTTATAAGGTACTACCCTAAGTTTCAAGCATTAAATGGTCACCAAACTAACGTAAGAGCATGAAAGTGCATCAATGTTGGCCTATTTTTAACACCATAAAACTAAAATATACAAATTTAAACATGTGGCCAACAAACAATTTTATTATACTCCAAAACTAAAGGGGCATTCCAGAAATGATGAACCAAAGGACACCAATACCAACATTACATATCAGAACCAATACAGACAAGAGATATTTCAATATCCCAATACAAATCAGAGAGCTGCATCATATCAGCAGTACAACTCGAAGGCATTCAGACCTAATATCCAGGAGAAACAACAAACATTCAATCAAAATGCATATCAACAGATATAACAAATATCTGCTCAAGAAACATATTAACAGATGCAGCAGACATTCAATCCAAATACACATTCACCGCTACAACAATCATTGAATCAGAGATTACCCCAATACACACAACACCATCAAGGTGTTTCCCAACAAGTTTACAAATTTTCTCAAATAGTGAGAACACAAACTCAAACCATTCAGAAAACACCACATATACAGCGTCCTACCAGGGTAATAAAAGCACAGGTTCACTTGGCTCAACAGTTTTCTCCACATGTTCAGGGACAATCTTACAATATGCACAATAAAAGAGAATACGTAGTGGTAGAAGAAGAAATATAGGTGATGGATAAGGTGATGAAAAATTATTAGAAGAATCTAGTGCTATATTTAAAGGGGTATTTCGCTGGGTATCAGCTGCTGTATGCTACATAGGAAGTTCTTTTCTTTTTAATTTCTTTTCTGTTTGATTTCAGTGCTCTCTGCTGACACCTCTGTCCATTTTAGGAACTGTTCCTAGTAGGAGCAAATCCACATAGCAAACCTATCCTGCTCTGGACAGTTCCTGACATGGACAGAGGTGTCAGCAGAGAGCAATTGTGGTCAGACAGAAAGGAAATTAAAAAAGAAAAGATTTTCTTCTGTAGTATGCAGCAGTTGATAAGTACTGGAAGAATTACAATTTTTAAATAGAAGCAATTTACAAATCTGTTTTACTTATCCTGTAGGCTTAAAAAAAATGTTTTCTAGTGGAGTACCTCTTTAACCTGTGTTCTAAACCCTTAAACAGTGAACAATTTAGACTGCTAGATAAAGGTCTATAGTTTGCAACTAACAAAGTTGAAATAAATTTGATGTATATGTGCAAGTACAGAAGTTTATTAGAAAATTATGTTAACAAAAATATTTTATGAAAAATCCAATACAAAGACAGGTTGTATCAGATCAGCAGAGTCTGTTCAAGCATACTAATTTACATAAGAAATCTAAATTTTTTCCGAGACAAGAACTAAGTCCAGATATGTCAGCTTTCTCAAAATCAGTATAGAGAGATCTATGTAAATTAAAATTAAAGAAACAAAAAAACAAGAATTTTATAATCAATATACATATGAGAAATTCAGTGTTTTACACTATCCTAAAAATTCACAAGTGTTACCAATCCCCCGGGACATCCTATTGTCTCTGGGATCAGTTCACTTATGGTCAATTTATCCAAATATATACATTATTAATAACCAAGTGTTAAAAAGGTACGATCCTACTTACATGATGCGATGCAAGTGATACAAATATTAGAATCTATGGATATAGATGAGCAGGTGAGCTCCAGCTGGACCAGGGGCAATCGCTGGATGTCGTATATCTGGATTTTTACAAAGCATTTGATACGGTGCCACATAAAAGGTTGTTGCATAAAATAAGAAGGATTGGGCTGGGGGAGAATGTGTGCAAGTGGGTAAGTAACTGGCTCAGTGATAGGAAACAGAGGGTGGTTATTAATGGTACTTATTCTGATTGGGTGACTGTTACTAGTGGGGTACAACAGGGGTCAGTCTTGGGTCCTATTCTATTTAATATATTTATTAATGACCTTGTAGAGGGGTTGAATAGTAAAGTAGCAATCTTTGTAGATGATACTAAATTCTGTAAAGCGGTAAACACTATAGAGGACAGTGCACTATTCCAAATGGATCTTGATAGGTTGGAGGTTTGGGCTGGGAAATGGCAGATGAGGTTCAACACTGATAAATGTAAGGTGATGCGTATGGGGAGGAAAAATCCGGGCTGGGATTATGTATTAAATATTAAACACTTAGGATGACTGCGGTTGAAAAGGACTTAGGAGTCTTAGTTAACAGTAAATTTAGCTGTAGTGACCAGTGTAGGGCAGCTGCTGCGAAGGCAAATAAAATCATGGGGTGCATCAATAGGGACATAGATGCCCACGACAAGGAAATAATTCTACCACTGTACAAATCACTAGTCAGACCACACTTAGAATACTGTGTACAGTACTGGGCACCAGTGTACAAGAAATATATAGTGGAGCTGGAGAGGGTTCAAAGACGGGCAATCAGGGTAATATGGGGAATGGGAGGACTACAGAACCCAGAAAGTATATCAGAATTAGGGTTATTAAGTTTAGAAAAAAGAAGGCTTAGGGGCGACCTGATAACTGTATAAATATATCAGTACAGAAATCTCTCCCATGATCTATTTATACCCAGGACTGTATCTACAACAAGGGGGCATCCTCTTGTTTAGAGGAAAGAAGGTTTCTACACCAGCACAGATGGGGATTCTTTACTGTAAGAGCAGTGAGACTGTAAAATTCTCTGCCTGAGGAGGTGGTCATGGTTAACTCAGTAAAAGAATTTAAAAGGGGTCTGGATGCCTTTTTGGAGAATAATAACATTACAGGTTATGGATTCTAGATCTATAGGGACAGAAGGTTGATCAAGGGATTTATTCTAACTGCCATATTTGGAGTCGGGAAGGAATTTTTACCTTGTGTATGAGGGTTTTTTGCCTTCCTCTGGATCAACTCAGTAGGAACTCATTAGAGTTATAAGTTGAACTTGATGGACTCTGGTCTTTTTTCTACCTTATGAACTATGTTAATATGATAAGAAAGAAAGCTATATCATGTGCACGTTAGATGTTACTTCTCTTTACATGATTATTGATCACACACAGGGGACTGAAGCTATTAAAAATATTTGAGTTTTTAGTACGTTTATTTGTAGCACTTGTAGCACATAAAAAACCTGTGGCTAAAATGGATTCATATTGCTCAGTAGCTGTCATTTACCCCAGTGGCTATTAAATGTACCTACAAGTCAGTTTAGATGCTTGAAGTGTAATTGTACTTTGGACCAACAATTTAGCTAAAATTCTAAGTCGACAGCTTGTTTATGAAGATTATCCTATAGAACCATTAGGAGACTCTTTAGAAAAAGTACATATTAGATAGGACTTCATTTTTTGTAGAAGGAAGATACAAAATAAAAATGAAAAAGATAAGGAGGGTGGCTCCAAATTGATTTTACCTTTTAATTCAACAATATTGTCAAGTAGAGGGAATATTGAAAATATATTGGCCGTTATTATGTAAAGATAAAGGTTTGAGTTATAATCTCTCAAATATTCCCCCAATAGTATATACTCGAGTGCCTAATTTAGGCTTAAAGGGGTACTCCAGTGGAAGGCAAATGTTTTCAAATCAATTGGTGCCAGAAAGTTAAACAGATTTGTAAATTACTTCTATTTAAAAAGTTTAACCCTTCCAGTACGTATTAGCTGCTGTATACTACAGTCAAGTTGTGAAGTTCTTTCCAGTCTGACCACAGTGCTCTCTGAAGACACATCTGTCCATGTCAGGAACTGTCCATAGTAGAAGCAAATCCCCATAGCAAACCTCTCCTAGACAGTTCCTGACACAGACAGAGGTGTCATCAGAGAGCACTGAGGTGCAGGAAGTATTAAGATTTTAAAATAGAAGTAATTTACAAATTCGGAAACGCGATACAGAACACAGGGAGACAGGCTCATAATGGTGATATCTGCTGCACATTCCACTTTACCTTTTGTATGCTGATTTTAATGGAAATTAATAAAGGAAACTTTTAACTGACTGGTGCTGTGGACCTTGCATTTGGACTTTGCTATCTACGTTTTTCCCACAAGCACAGGAGAGGTGAGCGATACTTTTTCTTTGTTGTATTTTACCTTATGTAATTTACAAATCTGTTTAACTTTCTGGCACCAATTGATTTGAAAACATTTGCTTTCCACCCTTAAATACCCCTTTAAGGGTGGCCCCAACTGTTGACAATGTATTCAACAGAAGTGCTCCACAACCTTAATTGATGTTAAAGGCTTTATTAAGAGTGGTCAATACTGTAATTGTAAAAACATAACATTACCTAAGAAAGAAACCAGTATAAAATCAATGGTGAATGATTCTGAGTGGGAGATTGAGGAACTTCTAACTTGTGCTAGTAAAGGAGTTATATACGTTATTACATGTCCCTTTCAAAAGCAGTAGGTAGGGTGGACATCTAGATCTTTGAGACTGCGTATTTAAGAACACCTTTAGAACATACATAAAAATAGGAATCATCCATTGCATGTTAATTTTAGGGAAAATCATGCGAGTAACTCCCTACGTAATGACATTTGTTGCTATCCAGTCAATAAAAAAAGACTAAAGGGGGGGAGGGATTTTTTGGCTAAGATGTCTTGGGCGGAAACACAGAACATTTTTGAGTTGGATACTATGGCACTCAAAGGTCTCAATTCTGATTTTGAGCTCCTTGGGTACTTGGATGATTTCTGATGTCTGGTGGAAGCTCTTTCCCATGATGGATCTGCGTTTTGCAATTTCGTCTGCATGCAGATTGTTCCTGTGATTGAGCCCCAAGCACATACATTTCAATATCAATAATTATGGTTTATTTTCATTGTTATGTGTATTTTTATTTGTATTTATATTAGTATTTTTATTTGTAGCAAACAAAGTTATGTTTCAGCTCACCCCGATATAGGCGCACAGAGTTGAAGTGGAATGCGTCTCTTAACTATACATGAGAAAAGAAAGGAATGTACTTGTGATGTCTCAGATGGCTATCCAATAAAAGTACTGTTCGTGAGTCTGGCGCTGGACATTCCTTTCTTTTCTCATGCATATTTTTATTTGTATTTTATTATTTCATATGTTTATTTTCTTTATGCATACTGGTTTATGTAATTAGTCATACTAGATTACATATTTGGAGATATTGGGGCATATCCTCACTTGATTTAGTGAAGATGCATTTTTTATGCACTCTTTTGGTATTGTTTGCATTATAGTATGTATACTTACCGTATGTTTTAATTAGGATATTTCTAATTGTATCTGTAATAAGGTGATTCTTAAATTGTTGCAATTGTGTGCCTAATTTAAGGAGGTCATGTTCTTTGTGTGTTGGTTGGGTATTGATGGCATACTAGTGTACATATTTATGTACTAATAAGTGAATTATTGTATGAGTTTATAATAAATGTTTTTTTATGTGTTTTTGTCTTTATTTGTTTCACCCAACTACAAAGGATATTATTTTAGATGATCCATTCCATATATTTATAGTATTCTTTAGCCCAATGAGGTTAGGCTATATAAATTGATATTTGGATTTATTGTATTATAGCTATTTTGACACTGTAGAGGGGACCTATGGGGGTCTTGAAACGTGTCTGATGATATCTGTTTTATGATCAGCCAATTGTACAGCAGATTTGATAATATTTTATCTAAGAATTAGACTTTTTATTCCATCTGATCAATAGACGGATTTTGTCTGAGGGTTAGCATGCTAAACACCAAGAGGACGCCAAGAGACAACATTATTGTTGCTACCATTTCTTTGCGAGACATGCAGTCTCAACGTCCATCTTGCTTACGGAGCCGGGTAGCAACCCTATCTGGAAGGTGGCTGGTAGCTGACATCTCTGGTGAGCTGTTTGCCCACAGAGCCGGTCTGCATCGTCATCTGGCAGCAGCAGTAAGTGGAGCATGAATTCCAACAATATAGCCCAAAGTCTGCACAAGCAGGACACCAGAGTGGTGAGAACTATACAAAAAAGAACACCAGTATCGAAAATATAAGACAAAGAAATATAGAGTTAACTCTGCAACAATGCTGGAAGGAGTAAAGCTGCTGTTGACAGCCATTTTTTTACACCTAGAAAAGGTTGGTGTGGAATTGCACCTTTTGGCAGCCTTTTACACAAGTGTGCAAATGATAAATTCTTTACCACTGCATAAATCCGGCTGAAATCAACTTTACATCAACCATTTCAAGAAAGCATCTGTAAAGCTCTGGAGCAAAAGTTTTACGAACACACTGCAAAAATAACAGAGTATGACCAATGATAAATTCCCCCCAATTACCAATTGAATTGGTAATTTAATTACTATGCAAGAGTTTTGCATAGACATTAAAATTGAAAATAACTTATATAAACTTTAATATACAATTACCATTTGCTGAGCTGCAGTATGAAATGTTGGGGTCAGGTGCTTCCATAGACGACACTCAGGTTACAGCTTCAGAAAGACTATCACTGCGGGGGACCGGAGCAGGACACTGGAGGCACCGCAGGAGCGCTGAAGGTAAATAGATGTTTATTTTTTCATATCCCACACAATGGGCATTATTAGAAAAAAAAAACCCTCCCGATGGAGTTCTCCATTAACTGCTAAACTGTTTTGTACAATATATAAAGTATTATAATTGTGATTATTCTTAGCATGATAGTATTAAGAGTGTGGAGCTATTATTAGAAATATTGTCATCTAGTGGGTTTGGTTCATAAACAGTATAGTAGTATTATTCAGTTACTGTGATGGCAATATGTGGTCATGATGTGGCATTGGTAACATTGGTCTCTATATAGTGTGTGTTACGGCTGTGGTGAAGTGGAACCACTGAACCTGTGAGGATGATAACGTAGGCCGTGCCAGGGAGCGGAGTCTAAGGTAGACATGTGCATGGCAAAATGTTTTGTTTCTTTTAGTTTTGTTTTACAATTACATTCGTATGTTTCCGGTTCGGCAGACATTTTCGGATGACATTTTCGGACAGATTCGTTATTCACCAAGATGGCGGTCAAAATTTTCAGGTGCATTCATTATCGGATTCATTCGTCAACAAATTCATTAGTTTTCAGGGGCAGTCGTTATAAGGGGCATTCGTTATAGGATTCGTTATCGTTTGTTCGATATTCTGACATATTCGTTATTTCTTTCGTTATCGGGCGCTTTCGTTATTTGGATACATTCGTTATTTAAGCCGAATAACGAATACATCCGAAGCTTTTTAACAAACTTTATTGAAATGACAAAAAAAAATCGAATTCGTTCCAGCAATTTCCACTTCCACCTAGGCTGAGCTGCATGCAGTACTGTTGGTTGTGAGCTGTGAGAAAAACTTTGCTGTGATACTGGGTGATAAAATGTCTGGAGTAGAGCATGAAAGTGTGGCTGGGAGAGACTAAGGTGAGCGTATGAGAGTGAGTGAGAGTGCAGGTGTGAGTGTGAATGTTGTTGATGAATGTGCTGGTGGAAGAGGAGAGAGGAGGAGGAGGCGCCCTTATCAGGGCGACATTAGCAGTGGCAGTGGCACCACTAGAAAAGTTGGGTGGTCAGTGTCCCCATCCCCAAGTTCGGAAAGTGGAGCGGAGGAGTCGGCACCTGTTTCCTGGGCCCAGGTTCCCCACTGAGGAAAACTTAGCTCTGGTGGCAGCTGTCACCAGAAAAAAATCCACACTGTTCACCACCACCGTAGGCACCGAGGAGAAATTTGCGGCCTGGAAGCGGGTCCGAGACGCTGTGGTCCATGTTGGTGAAGCAAAGGACCGATCAGTGGAATGTATACGCAAAAGGGGAGTACTAAATGTAAAATGTATGTATATATAATATATATATATATATATATATATATGTGTGTGTGTGTTCCCCAACCAGGGTGCCTCCAGATGTCCCAGCATGGACATCCGTAGACAGCCGTTGGCATGCTGGGAGTTGTAGTTTTGCAACAGCTGGAGGCACCCTGGTTGGGGAACACGGATTTATTACATATATATAATTATATTTAAATATTTTATTCCACCTAATGTGAAAAGGGTGATAACTTAGGTAGCATTGCATAATGATCAGTGTTATCTATGCTCTGTTGCTCCATCCAGGATCTCAAGCATGTAGCAGAGGAGTTAAAGGGGTACTCTGGTGAAAACCTTTTTTATTTAAAATCAACTGGTGCAAGGAAATTAAACAGAAACTAAACAGAAAAGTGCCTGGCAGAAAGTACCCACCTACTGAGTGGTGAGCGTGCATCATACCTCAGGAGCCACAAATGCAGAATTAATGTCCAATTGCAGCAAGGGGTTAAACCCAGTCCTTCACTGAGGCTTTAACCCCTTGCTGCAATTGGGCATTCATTCTGGGTACCTCAGATGCCATGATCAATACAGATCATGACATCTGCAGCAGTTAGGCAATTTAAATTTCATATTTGATCACATGGACTGTGTCCTACTGTCCTTTATGGGTTAAAGGGGTACTCCATAGAGAGAAAACATATAAGTTGGTATAACCATGCCCTGGAGAGTTTATTTAATCTTTTTCCTTACTGCCTTTCACTAGAGTACCCCTTTAGTGTAAGAGTAGTCTATGGGGAATTTAGATATTATTACACTGTGTGTGGCACTTGTAATGATGTATATTCTATTAAATAAGTAATTAATCACAGATGGAAAAATTAAAACCACACAGAGGTACATACAATATAATTAGGTGCATTATTGAAAATAATGGAATACCCCTTTAACATACCAGACATTTTGGTAACAGTAGCTATATCTGTTTATGAATTTAGGAATGTGGTTATGTGCAATTGTGCATATAAGTAAAATCAAAAAAGTTGTAACATTTGTCAACAAAACTTTTTATTGATTTTAAATGTATGATAAACTCTTTAATAAACTATATCTCATGCAGGTATTATGACTGCAAAGCATCCATCCTGCGGAAAATCAAAAAGAAAAAGGCATTCAGGAAGTGGGAGCAGGAGTTCCGGAAACATCTACTGCCGGAGGGTCGGAGTGAGACAGGCCTTGGTGGTCCTCATATGTCGTCCGAGAGTGCTGGCGGTGAGTAAAAAAAAAAAAAAAAATTAGTATTATTAATAATTACTTATTCAAAAAATATAAAACAATCATACTAATCCCAAACATACAATTACACACACACACACACACACACATATATATATATATATATATATATGTACACACATGCATACATAAATACCGTATATGCCGGCGTATAAGAGGACTTGGAGTATAAGACGACCCCCAACTTTTACAGTTAAAATATAGAGTTTGGGATATACTCGCCATATAAGACTGCCCCTCCTACCACGATGTACGGTACCTTGTATTTCCCCCCACATTAGGTAGGCATCATGTTCCCCCACATTAGGTAGGCAGTATAGTTCCCCCCACATTAGGTTAGCAGTTCCCCCGCTATAGTAGGCAGGTCCCCCCACATTTGTAGGCAGTTCCCCCCACATTTGTAGGCAGTTTCCCCACATTAGATTGGCAGCATTCCCCAACAGACATACAGCTTCCAGCCATATACAGTGTATGGCTGGAGGTTGTATGTCTGTACTGCCACCACAGTGTTCCGATCACCACTCCTCCGGCCCGGGTCACCATCTACTGCTATGGCCTATTGACCATAGCAGCAGGTGTCGGGACCGGGGAGGGGTGACTGGATCACTTAAGATAGCACGGCCGGTCACTCACCAGGCCCCTGCCGGCACGCGTCCTCCTGCGGTCCTCCTGGTCCTGCGCTCCTCTGCCTCTATGGTTGTACACACAGGACGTCACTGGCGTTCCGTGCGTACAACCATAGAGACGGAGGACCGGACCGCAGGAGGACCAAGGGAGGATCGCAGGAGGACGCACGCCGGCCAGGTAATGGTAAGTGAACGGCGGACATCCTTATGGGATTTCCGGCATAGGAATACCTATGATTATCTACCCGGACCGGCTCCCGTGTGTGGCTGCAGGCGGGGGCCAGCCAGAGCAGGTAAAAACTAATACTGTATACTAAAAACCAGGGGGCCTCCAGCTGTTGTAAAACTACAACTCCCAGCATGCCCGGACAGCCTTTGCCGTGCTGGGAGTTGTAGTTTCACAACAGCTGGAGGCCCCCTGGTTTTTAGTATACAGTATTCGTTTTTACTTGCTCTTACCGGCCCCCACCTGCAGCCACACACGGGAGCCGGCCTGGGCAGATAATCAGAAGTTTTCCCGGCATATAAGACGACCCCTGACTTTTCAGAAGAAAATTTGGGGTTAAAAAGTCGTCTTATACGCCGGGATATACGGTTGATATCAAACAATCAAGAGAATGCAGCACCTCCAGACCCACAACACTCCAAAATGCTGAAATAGTGATGAGTTAATTTCCTCAGAGGTTAATAATATAATATTTCAGTATCTTCTTCTTTACCTATGAGGAAATAAACTTATCACTTTTTCACCATATTGTAGTTTATTTATTTAAGCTTTAACAACTTATGATGGCAGCTAATCAAAGTAATGAGACACACTGTAATGTAAACTTTCTTACTGCTTCAGTCAAAACATTACTAATTAATTATTATTATTTTTTTTTTTTCAGATCAACCAGGTCCATCTGCAGGGAGGATGGTCCACCATCAAAACTTGCCCCAATCACCTGTCCTATCCTCAGCACCGGCTGAGATAAATGTGGAGGAGGAGGTGTCCCCAGGTACACAACACCAACCACTCTCCCCAACCCTAGCTCCTCCCTCTGTCCCAAGGCATACTTACCTGCAGGTTGTAAAAGAAAACCAAAGGCTGGCCAAGGAGAACAGGAACATGTCGCGCGAATTGCGCAGGATGAATCGCACCATATTTGAACTCCACTGGTCTCAAAAAAAGAATTCCAAGCCCTGTTGGCCAAACAAATGGGAGAATTTCAGGCCATGTTGTCCCACCATAGCTGACAACAGATGCAGGCGATGCATGATTTGAGGGTGGACGCTATGTCTGCTATTGTCAGCTCTCAGAGGTTGCCTGACCCCATAAGCATCAGCAGCAATACCCCCAAAAAAACCTGAAATACTACAGTAGCATTCAAGGCCTTGGCCATTCAAGAAAAAAAAAAAGATTTTTTCTTTATCCTGTGTGGTGTCTAAATAATTACAAACATCACATTAATTTTATTTCCATTTTTTTTTTTTTTTTGGTGTTGTCCACATCTTGGGGGGGATTTATCAAAACCTGTCCAGAGGAGAAGTTGCCCAGGGGCCCATAGCAACCAATCAGCTCGCTTCTTTCATTTTTTAACAAGGCCTGTGCAAAATGAAAGAAGCGATCTGACTGGTTGCTATGGGCAACTGGAAAACTTTTCCTCTGCACAGGTTTTGATAAATCTGCCCCTTGTCCACAGTGCTCTCTGCTGACACCTTTGTCCGTATTAGGAACTGTCCAGAGCAGCAGGAACTTTGCTATGAGGATTTTATTCTAATCTGGACAATTCCTGACATGTACAGAGGTGTCAGCAGAGAGAGCCCTGTGGTCAGACTGGAGAGAAATAAAAAATAAAAATACACTGACTTATATTTTCTATTGGCACGTACAGTATTCTGCACAGATTTGATGTACTGCATATTATGCTGCAGATTTCAATATCTGCAAAAAATAATTTACGTGTGAATAGACCATTATGCCGCTGGAATATTTGCTTCTTTCATTTACTAGGGGTCCCTCTAGTGGCAGAGGCACTGTAAAGCACAACTGTTATAAAGAAAATTGATGGAATTTTAAGTTACTCAGTACTCACCAGTGATTTGCTGAAAGAAACTCCTTGTTTTTCACCCACTTCAAGGTCCAGCAATAGGATTCCTAAATCCTGAAAGAAAGATGGAAAGCTATAAATTAAACTAAAATTAATAATGTGATATTATGAGGGAAGGGGATGATTGACAGACCACTCACCTGTTTGAAGGGGCTGTTAAGCTTGTCACTTGCTTCACTTTTAACCCCTTAAGGACGCAGGGCGTAAATGTACGTCCTGGTGAGGTGGTACTTAACGCACCAGGACGTACATTTACTTCCTGTGCATAACCGCGGGCATCGGAGCGATGCCCGTGTCATGCGCGGCTGATCCCGGCTGCTGATCGCAGCCAGGGACCCGCCGGCAATGGCCGACGCCCGCTATCTCGCGGGCGTCCGCCATTAACCCCTCAGGTGCCGGGATCAATACAGATCCCGGCATCTGCGGCAGTGCGCAATTTGAATGAATGATCGGATTGCCCGCAGCGTTGCTGCGGGGATCCGATCATTCATAACGCCGCACGGAGGTCCCCTCTCCTTCCTCCGTCCGGCTCCTGCCATCTCCTGCTCTGGTCTGTGATCGAGCAGACCAGAGCAGAAGATGACCGAAAACACTGATCTGTTCTATGTCCTATACATAGAACAGATAGGTATTAGCAATCATGGTATTGCTATGAATAGTCCCCTATGGGGACTATTCAAGTGTAAAAAAAAATGTAAAAGTAAAAAAAAAGTGAAAAATCCCCTCCCCCAATAAAAAAGTAAAACGTCCGTTTTTTCCTATTTTACCTCCAAAAAGCGTAAAAAAAGATTTTTTATAGACATATTTGGTATCGCCGCGTGCGTAAATGTCCGAACTATTAAAATAAAATGTTAATGATCCCGTACGGTGAACGGCGTGAACGAAAAAAAAAAAGTCCAAAATTCCTACTTTTTTAATACATTTTATTAAAAAAAAATTATTAAAAATTAATTTAAAGTTTTTTATATGCAAATGTGGTATCAAAAAAAAGTACAGATCATGGCGCAAAAAATGAGCCCCCATACCGCTGCTTATACGGAAAAATAAAAAAGTTAGAGGTCATCAAAATAAAGGGATTATAAACGTACTAATTTGGTTAAAAAGTTTGTGATTTTTTTTAAGCACAACAATAATATAAAAATATGTAATAATGGGTATCATTTAATCTTATTGACCCTCATAATAAAGAACACACGTCATTTTTACCATCAATTGTACGGCGTGAAAACAAAACCTTTCAAAATTAGCAAAATTGCGTTTTTCGTTTTAATTTCCCCACAAAAATAGTGTTTTTTGGTTGCACCATACATTTTATGATATAATGAGTTATGTCATTACATAGGACAACTGGTCGCGCAAAAAACAAGCCCTCATACTAGTCTGTGGATGAAAATATAAAAGAGTTATGATTTTTAGAAGGCGAGGAGGAAAAAATGAAAACGTAAAAATGTAATTGTCTGAGTCCTTAAGGCCAAAATGGGCTGAGTCCTTAAGGGGTTAAACAACTGGTGACGGGAAAACATTCCAACTTGTAAATGAAACGTGAACTCAACTGTAACTGTTCAACTTTAAGTGAAGATGTAACTTGTTAACTTGTTTCAAAGTTTAGGGCTGGGTACCCTAACTTTGGCAAATTGACTTTTAAAAAAGTCATCTGCTCCATGAGCTGAGGGGCCAGTTGAGAACGCTGTGGGCATAGAATATTTCCAGTGACGGAAAATACCCGCTCACTTTGCACAGAGGTTGGGGGGCAGGATAGGAGCTCCTGGGCCACCATGCTTAGAGCAGGCCAAATAGCCCTCCTTTCGTCCCAATATTTCATGGCATCGGCAGTGGGTAATTGATGTGGTTCAGAAAGATAATTTTTATCATGTCTGCAAACTTGTCTCTTGGTATCCGGGAGGGTTGTCTGGTTTGTCCAACCAGGGTTTGTACTGTCTCTGCCCAAAAGTCAGCAGCTCTTGAGGAGGGTACAGCAGTGTTGCTGATGGTTGCTGAGTCTGACATTTCAGCAGGCTCATCTTCCTCTGCTTCTTCCTCCTCATCATCCCTCTCTTGTCCCACATCCAATAGCCTCTGTCTGTCACACACTTTGGTGATTAATTTGTCCTTCCAGCTTTTTAGGGCATTTGCTTGGAGAGCTATTTTGCCCTTAATCCGGGGGGTCACACATGGTGGCTAGCATTAGATCAGGGCAAGTGTCTGTCAGCTCTTTGATCCTATGCTGTAGTTGGACCTGGAGTCTCCTTACCAGTGTGGCAACATCACCAACTATATAGCTTCCAGTCAACTTTTCCCTGTTATTCAGGAAAGCATCCATTTTGTTTAACAGATGGGAAAAGAGGGGGATGACTTGCGCCAAACTTGCCTTCTCCTGGCTTAGGTTTTCCGTGACCGCACGAAAGGGGCTAAGTACAGCCACCACCTGAGCAACTAAGGTCCACTCCTCCCTGCCAAATGCTCTGGTGATGCCAATGTAATTTTCATGGGACATTGCATGTATAGGTTTTTGCTGCTCTAGGATTCTTTCCAGCATTTCTAGTGTGGAATTCCACCGGGTGCTAACATCCTGTTTCTGTCTGTGTTGAGGAACACCTGCCTTACTCTGCTCCCGTCTGAGTAAGTGGCTGTCTTTAACACTCCGGTGAAAATGCCCTGCAATTTTTCTGCATGAATCCAGAACTCCTGTGAGCTTTGTGTTGCTCTCTGAGGTGCCTTCCAAACCGGCCTTCACCACAAGATGGAGGACATGTGCAGAGCATCGCACACCCACAAAGTTGCCATCACGGAATGCCTTTATCATGTTGGCTGCACCGTCAGTCACCACGAAACCCATCTTCGGATGTGTATCTCCGTGCTCCCCAAGCCATTCTTCCACCATTTTTTAAAGTGCTCTGGTAATGTTTTGAGAGCTGTGCTGCTCATACAATACCTTCGCATGGAGGAGGAATGAGCGGTGGCCCTGATTTGTATTCTCAACACCAGCCCCTGTGCTTCTTGGACCTGATTTGGTTTGGGCAAGTTCAGTGACAATGGGCTGCCACCAGCGTGCGGTCAATGATAGAAAAGCATGCTGGTCACTGGGAGCACTCCACAGGTCAGTGGTTAGATTTACCCCTTACCCCTTTTCCAGGTTATCTGAGGCTGAACTCATAGTAGCACTGGAACTAGCACTACTACTTCCCTTTTTTTTACTTGGTGGAGCTGCCAAACTACTTTCTTCTCTCATCAGTCATCAACACTGCCTTGTGGTGTGTCCTCAGATGATTATTCATTCTTGCATTGGTGAGATGCCCCAAGACTTTGCCACGACTTACTTCCTTGCCACATAGTTTACAATAAAGAAAAGTTCCTCAATGTCTGTGAAAAACATAGGATGTAGAAGGACAACTCGATTGGCTGACTAGTGTCATGTGACAACTAACTCTGTAAAGGGACCAATCAAATAAATGGAAAAAATGATTTCTTAGTTTCGATTTCGTTAACTAATAACCAATGCATTCCGTAATTAACGAATGCATTCCGTAATTAACTAATGCATTCCATAATTAACTAATGCGTTCGTTATTTACAGACTGCATTATTTGTGAACAAGAGTCAACATTCGTAATTATCGAATGCATATGTTGATCGGCATTCGGACCTTAACGGATATCGTCAGATTGGCATTCATTAATACGGCGTTTTCGGAAAGACCCAATATTTTATGTTCGGCACCTTACGAATATCGTCAGATTAGCATTCGTTAATGAGGTGTTTTCAGAAACATTCAATATTTTATGTTCATTTTTCGGGATCATCCGAAAGTAACGAAAATCACACTTTTCGTTATTTTAGCGATTAGTTCTGAAACGAAATGCACATGTCTAGTCTAAGGTACCACTGGTTTTCACCAGAGCCCACAGAAAAGCAGGATAGACTTGCTGCAGCAGGGGGCACCCAGGTCGCTACCCCTTATACGACTCGTCCCCACAGGCAGCCGAGGTATAACGTGGCACTGGAAGGATGAGACACACACAAAGTCAGGACAGGCAGGAGGTCTGGGCTGGCGGCGCTGAAGCAAGGTCAGGTCACGTAGCAAGAGGTCAGATGGCAGGGGGCACAGAAGCAAGGTCAGGTCACTCAGAAAGGGGTCAAATATACGACAAGGCAAGTCACAAGTGAATGGGTTCTCTTTAACGGCACAAAGATCTGGAAAAGTTCTAAGGAAGTGCGGGGTTATATAGGATCAAAACAGACTAGCACCAATCAATAGTGCGCTGGCCCTTTAAATTTTAAAGAGCCAGCATGTGCCCTAGGAGGCACTTTAAGCCAACAGATGTCAGGGCATGCTGGGAGTTGTAGTTGTGAAACAGCTGGAGGCACCCTGTTAGAACGGAGGGCGGAAGTCGCCCCCAGCAAGCATCAGTGACGTGGTGCCTGCTGGGGAAGTCTGCCTGGTAGTGAGCACACTACCAGGCAGACAAAATGGCATGTATTAGTCAATAAGTATAAAAATAAAGGCAGGGAGGGGATTAGGGATAGAAGGGCAATAGGCAGGGAGAGAAAAAAAAGAGGGTTGGTGGGAGCTACCCTTTAAACCTGTTTGTATATTACTTCTATTTAAAAATCTTAACCATTCCAGTACTTATCAGCTGCTGTATACTACGGATATACTACAGAGAAATTTGTGAAGTTCTTTCCAATCTGACCACAGTGCTCTCCCCTAAAACCTCTGTTAGTGTCAGGAACTGTCCAGAGCAGGATAGGATTTCTATGGGGATTTGCTTCTAATCTGGACAGTTCCTGACATGGACAGAGGTGTCAGCAGAGAGCACTGTGGTCAGACTGGAAAGAACTTCTCAATTTTCTGTGTAGTATACAGCAACTGATAAGTACTGGAAGGATGAAGATTTTACAAATTTACAAATCTGTTTAACTTTCTAGCCCCAGTTGATTTGAAAACATTTGTTTTCCACTTGTTTCCACCGGAGTTCCCTTTTCAGATGCTGGGAAATATAAAAAAATGATTATTACACTGAGGCTCTATAAAAGTTGCAAAGCTGGAGAAATAAACTTTATGTGGAGAATAAGAAACATATGTTGCAATAAATCAAACATAAAACAAGAATAATTTAGATAGCAGTAATTAAAAGATAAAGTTCATGGATATTAGGTTATAAAATCATTGGCATGAACTTATTAAAGCAGCCACTGCGGAATGAATATAATTTGCAAGCGGGTATCAACTTTAATATTATTGGAAATTTAAAATAGAAAGGGATTAAAATACACGAAAGTGTAAACTCCGGGGATCCATAAGAATAATGAATTTAATTTTATTAGTCTCTCTCCACAGTGTGTTATCTTCTTACAGGAAGATGAAAGGGAATGAGAAAAAATTCTCATGCATTAAACTGTATAGGAGAGTATAGCAGACAGACTTTATTGAGGAAAATAATGTTGCAAAGTTTTTGTGACACGTTGAAAAAAACTAATAAAAGAAAAAAGAAAAAAAAAACACCAGCTCAAAGCAATATGTGCTTTTGTAAACAAACAATTGATATGTGGTATGAAATTATTTGTAATCTATATCTTTCTAGCTTTGTATCTAAAGCTAAAGATAACATTACAAATTCCAGCATACATTGTAATAAAGAATACATGATACATGTATAACACAGGGCTATTCAGAGGCATATTTAGAACATTAAATCAAAAAACTAAATAAATAAATATCTAAATAAATAAATGTCAGGTATTCAATATTTTGCAGTAGCTGTCTGGCACTGTTCTCAAACCACATTAATCTTGTTTGGTCTTCTCTATACCCTAAAACTTTTCGTACCATTTTTGTATCACATAGAATATTGTTACATGTGAATGCAGAATTGTCAGGACTGATTTTGCAATATATTTATGCCACAGATATATTAAAAACACATCATTTAGGCAGAACACCATTTTATTAAACCTTTAAAGAAAGCATTGAAGAACTAGTTTTTGTTTAGGTGTTTCACACGAGCATATCTGTTTAAGTCCATAATACACGTACAAAATAATGGATGTTTTACAGATAGGATAACATCAGTATGTAATCAGTATTTCCTCACCATATTGCTTCACTATTGTATCCATATTCCTGTATAGTAAATGATGGGCTGCCCTACAGATTAAATGGATGAAATATGAAACATATAAAGATGCATCTGTATTTTAATCACTCTCTTTAGACTTCTATGTGTATACTCCATTAACGAAAAATTTAAATGTAGTGCATACTGCGCTTTTTAAAAAAGTTTGCTTTTTATATATCCATGTGAATAACCCCATAGACTAACATTACCTCATTACACTCTGTAAAACAACAGACATGAAATGGATCTAAACTATGTTCGCATCAATGTGGACTATGTCAGATTACAAAAATGTACACAAAGATCTGGAGCATGTTGCACTGGGGAAACAATTCAGTACACCATTCTAACAGTTCTCCAGGATTAATACATTTTTCATAAGATTGCTGTACAATTTTTGCTGATTTCTTTTAATTATTTCTGTTTACGCTTCTCATTGTTGTTTTTTATTTGATAATATGAATAAATTAAGACTTGTAAAATGACTGAGCTGTGTTCTGACACTGCAGTTGAAATATGTTTTTGACTTGCAATAAAGTCTGCCAAGGTGTCTTGCAACAGAAAATCTGACTCATATGTGAATATAGTATTATTTATAAATGAATATAATATATAATATATATGATGGAATTGTTGCAAAAATAATATAGGTGTAACTACATAGAGTAATTATTTACACTGTTCGAAAAAATTGTCATTCAAATGAATTATTGTTAGATATTGTAATATATTACAATTTCCAAAATTAACCAGATATCAAAATTAGTATTAGCGTTCTCAAATTTACTAGAAATAGATGGCCATATTGCCTGAAGTCATATGACTAATTATTTAAAGGAAACTAGAAAATGAAGCTGTAACAGAACTAGACCTTTTCTTTTGAAACCAGGAGAGGGCAGCAAAACACTACTTAAAGATGTGCATGGGTTAGGTAATCTTTTTGATAGGGAACTTCCGATCTAGTTTTTAAAAGTAAATAAAGATTTAATATTGTATATTATGTAACTTGGGTGACCACATGGTGAGATATATGTCTTCAGATGATTATATAATCCTCTGTTATCTTTAGAGCTAGCCACCAGCAAGCCCTCAAGGTAGGGGGATCTTTGAGGAACACCCACTGGAATAAATAGCCTTTACTATTAAACACACAGACATGTAGTAGTAATAATAATAATAATAATATTTTTATTTATATAGCGCTAACAGATTCTGCAGCACTTTACAATTTTGGGGTACAAATAAAGAAAAGTATCAGACATACCAATTTTACACACTAACTATTCAAACAGGAGGAGTGTGGGCCCTGCTCGCGAGAGCTTACAAACTACATGTTGTCCAGTGTGAGCACTAATAATTAAAAAAAGGTATATCTATTTACCAGACAACACCTTTATTTAGACATGTCCTGCATTGGTTAGTATTAGGCATGTTTGTTACAGTATTATCTTTCCACCATTTTTATTCATTATGTTTTTAATTTTTTGCGGGTGGGTTTAACCCCCTTGAGAAGTTAGTTTTCATTTTATAGATATGCCTTTTTCATAACAATAAGTTTAGAATACATTTTTATTTGATGTTATAAATACAATTCAACACACCTTTTAATTTGTTTTAATTACAATGTACAGCCATATGTTTATATGCCAGTACTGCCGAGGTGCAAAAGGTACACAGTCAGTTGTTTTGGAATGCCTATGCAAATGTTTAACAGACATATATAAGCAGATAGGCCTGGAGTCCTTAAATAGATCTTGGGCTGCATGCCCACTTATTGTCATGTAGGACAGGGATAGAGTGCAGCCCTGAACTCGCCCACTCCCTCTTTCCCTGCCTACTTGCATACCCACCCTAGGAAGTGGGTCCACAACCACGGTGCCTGTCCCTTCTTCCTATATAAGTGATGGGAGTCAGTAGTCAAAATAATAAACTACAAAAAAACTGACAAATGTCGGGAACAGCTGGAGGCACACAAACTAACAGAAATAACCTAAACACACACAAATACACAGTCAACAAGTCAGGAGGGAACACAGTTCGATAGCAGAGTGTCAAAGGGTAGTTAAAAGCTGAGCCAAGTGTCACAAAACCAGAATAAACAATATATGAGTACAGAGGTTGCTAGGTCAGTTACAAGAATTTTCACAGGCAAAGCAAAATGGGAAAAGGCTTCCTTATATGCCCCTGAGCATGAAGTAGGAGGACTCCAATAGGCTGCAACTGAACATCACCCAAAAGTCCAGAGGCATAGTCCTAGCAACCAAAATAAACAAAACATTCTCAGGGCAGATTAACCCTACGGGTTCTGACACTTATGGTCCAAGTTGGTCCTTGTCTCTGTTTTTTTGTTAAGGGGTTATTCAACATAAGCTGTTGTTAGTAATTAATAGTGTTGCTCGCGAATATTCGCAGTTCGAATATTATTCGCGAATATCGCATATTCGCGAATTCGCGAATTTCGCGAATATAGCGCTATATATTCGTAATTACGAATATTCGTTTTTTTTTTTTTTGTTTTTTTTTTCTTCACAGTACACATCACAGTGATCATTCCTCTCTGCTTCCAGCTTATGTGGTGTAAAGAAGGCTGTAATACTACTGTGTAAGACTGACGTGCGGAAATTCGCATATGCGAAAATTAGCACATGCTAATTTTCGCATATGCTAATTTTCGTATATACGAATTTTCACATATGTTAATTTTCGCATACGCGAATATTCGCATATGCGAAAATAAAACGAGGGTATAACGAATATGCGAATATTCGCGAATATATGACGAATATTCGTCCATATATTCGCGAATATTCGCGAATTCGAATATGGCCTATGCCGCTCAACACTAGTAATTAAGTGTCATACAGTAATAGACATGCTTATTAAGGATTTGTGCTGCTGGCTTGTTTCTGGAAATTGATTACTTCCAGTTTCTGTGGCCTCCCTCAGACTAGAATTGTTTTGTTTCAAGGTGGGAGGTGACTTATTTCCCTCCCACACATCAGTCACTCCACCCATTTCAGCACATACACGCTCCATTTGATCACATAACTTGCCCGAATTCACTTGACACACAAGCTTTGGATCTGTGTGATGACGAATGCATGCACATGTGTGTTGGTAACTTCATCAGGGGTCTGGCTTCACACACAACAGATGAAGCAGCCAAGCCCCCTTACAGCACCTAACTTGTGATGTTTTGTCTCGGGATGCACAGCAAGCTGGGAAAGATCAGAGTCAACAATCATTTTGAAAGCTGCAGAAAATGAACTTCCGGGGAAAGGAAATACAAAAACTTTTTATACAAGCTACCAAACACAGGTAATTTAAGTATATTTGTAACTAGACAAACTTTGCTGCTGCCCCTGGCAAAGAACCATTCTAAGAACCAAAAATCCTGGAATACTTTTTTAAGTTTTTAGTAATTTAAATGGAGGTTTAGACTACAACTTGTTTCATACTGGCTAAACTTGGGTGTGAAATCTAAGGGATGGCAAGGTGGTATAGTCTTTGCTGCAGGATGATCCCCCAGATCATCGTCCCAAAAATAGCCATTAGATGGAAGCCAGACAGGACAAGAACAAGACTACATTTGGAATGTGACTCAGAAGGCAAAGAAAATTGACCGTTCTTGGCGCTGATCTCAGGAAAGCAGTAGGATTTCAACATCTGGTATAATCCTTAAATGGTGTATTGCATAAAATACCAGCAACGCGTTTCTTGTCTGAAACGCACCCATCATCAGGCAAGGTGTATACAGAGTGAAAACAAAGTATATAAAAAAGAAGGTTGCAGCAGCACTCTTGGTCAAAAAATGGAGGCTCTTAGCGCACGTATTGTTCAAAATGTGTCCCCCATCCACCATACGGAGGTGGCCTCTTGTTGGATGGGACCCTAACATGCTTAATCCACTCACATATGCTGGGCATATGGCCTCTGACTGGGTGACATGCAGGATCCTCTATCAATTTAAAAACCTCCTGTGAAACAGGGAGCGGTGCACGGCTAGAGAGGGTGCCACTCCCCCCCTAACTTGCATAGCAAAAACACAAAAAAATAAATATCCAGCACTACTACCTAATACACGGGTGCATGCTGCTGTAGCAAATACAAAGTATACAAAAAAGAAGGTCCAGCAGAAGTGAGTGGATTAAGCATGTTAGGGGACACTTCTGTGTGGTGGAGGGGGAAACATTTTGATCAAAAAGTTTGCTAAGAAACTCAGTTTTTTGACCAACAATGCTGCTGCAATCTTCATTTTTGTATACTTTGTATTTGCTACAGCAGTGTGCACCCGTGTATTAGGTAGTAGTGCTGGCTATTTGTCTTTTTTGTGTTTTTGCTACGCAAGTTAGGGGGGAGTGGCACCCACTCTAGCTGTACAGCCCTCCCTG
This sequence comes from Hyla sarda, assembly GCF_029499605.1. Classification (NCBI taxonomy): domain Eukaryota; kingdom Metazoa; phylum Chordata; class Amphibia; order Anura; family Hylidae; genus Hyla; species Hyla sarda. The sequence goes on from NC_079192.1 coordinate 248,348,759, forward strand.
TTTCACAGGAGGTTTTTACATTGATAGTGGATCCTGCATGTCACCCAGTCAGAGGCCATATGCCCAGCAGAGGTGAGTGGACTAAGCATGCTAGGGTTCCATCCGACAAGAGGCCACCTCCGCATGGTGGATGGGGGACGCGTTTTGATCAAAAAGTGCGCTAAGAGCATCCATTTTTGGACCAAGAGTGCTGCTGCAACCTTCTTTTTTGTATACTTTTTATTTGCTTCAGCAGCGTACCCCCGTGTATTAGGTAGTGCTAGCTATTTTTCTTTTTTGTGTTTTTGTTATGCAGAGTAAAAACAAGGTGAGGTTTAAAAACAGTAGTTACGTTCATAAAAGGTTACGTTAGGTTACGTACGTTGTTTCCATAGTAAAGCACTATGGCTTTGTTCAAAAGGGGCGGATTCGGAAGTGGGTTTGACAGGGAGCGCTATATGGTATCACAGCTTCAATCAGAGTAAGCAGACTCAGAGTTGAGTGTGAAAGCAAGCGTTATACTGCCCTATAACGTTGTTCAAAAGTGGCGGGTACAGGGGGAAGAGATGTGTGGAGTAATATTAGAGTTAGTAACGTAGTACAGAGAAAAAGGGGCCTGTTAATCAATGTGATATGAATGAGACTTAGCTTATTACTCTGGAAAGTATAAATGAGAGTGCTATAGACCACTGTGGCAGTGTACAAAAGGAGCGGGTTCAGTGGCAGGTATGACAGGCACTGTACATCGTATCGTGCCTGTCATACCTGCCCCTGAACCCGCCCCTTTTGTAAACTGCCATAGCGCTTTATAGTGCTCTCATTCATATTATCTCACGAGAAATATACTATGTATGTGAGTAACCTTCCACTAACAGTATATCCCTAACTATGCCTGGTTACACTTATTATTAATCTGAAGGACTTTGTAAATTGAATGTGTTTTAAGCTTGCCTTAAATTGAATTAGAATGTTACAGGATCAGTGATCACTGATGGGCTCTAGATGGAACCAAGAGATAATAGAAACAAGCAACAGAAACAGAACCAGGAGAAGTTCATGAACCTGAACCTTGAGCAGGCCAAGAACACACAAGCAGTTTGAACAAGGAATATAAGTAATAGGCCCAGTTAGCTCCAGAAGTGAAAAAAGTTCAGGAGCAGGTTAGATCATTAGTAAGAGAGCAAGGCAAGGCAAATTTTCAGAGCATCTGTGTCATAAGGTTTAGGCAGGACTATGGTCAAGAGTAGTCAGGAGCCTGGACCAGGAGCAGTACCACACTTATCAGGCATAGTATCCCCAGGTTCAGACAGGTCTAGATTGGTTCAGGTGTTCTTCTGACTTTAGTCTTTGGTTAAAGTGCAGAGAAAGAGGACAAAGTAAAATTATTATTATTATATATATTTTTTTTTTTACTAAAAGCTCTACAGAAATTGTACTCCTTTGTCAGTAACCACATTTTCTTGGATGCCATGCAAGCAGACAATATGATCAAGAAGCAAAAATGCTAATTTCTAAAACTGACAAAGGCATACTGTGAGTTAAACAGTACTGTTAAAACATGTCTAGAAAATATAAAGGTGAATGAACAAGGTACTAAATTTAACGCCCCAATGGGTGGACCCACTGTACCACTTACCGGTTAGGTGTAGGGCCAAACTTGGGAGCAGAGTCTAAGGGTTCCCCTGGTGTTCACCTTTTATCTTGCTCCAGGATGCGGAAGTTTGTTTTAACTTCAGGGAACACCAGGTCGCTGCCACAAGAGTGCTTCCGGTAAGTGGCAGCTGAGCAGAACCATGCATTGGGGATACAGGCAGGGAAGAGCGAGCTGACACTGGAGATGGAGTTTGAAACAGCAGGCCAGGTGATTTAGCAGAGCTGGTGCTGTTAAAACAGCTTGCTGGAAGAGTGAGGCTTAGTCTAAAAGTACAAGATCATACACTAGAGAGGATAAACAGAAGCAAAGTGATCAGTTCCTGGCCAAGATGAAGGTCAGCAAACTGGAATGCAGGAACACAGCAGATAACATTTTCGCTTGCAGAAACTACAATATTGCTCAGGCAAGGAACGGTGAGTGAAGAGCTCTTAAATAATAGGTGATGCCAGTCAGGGATTGGAAGGGAGCAGAATCAGAGGGACACACTGACCCTTACAGAGGCAGACCTTGTGTGACCCCTACTGAATGCACCAGACACTGTCGCCGCCTGAGACATTGCAGAAGGAACAGTCCGGAGCCTGGAGGAAGAGCTGTGTGAGTAGCTGGGCCGAGGTAGGCAGCGGGATGCAGTACATGCTGGCAGCAGTGTTACACTAAGCTTTTAGTAGGAATAAATCTAATGCTACTCTACTATTTTTCCACCAGAACCCAGAGTTTTTCTGGGTCCTAGTGCCCTTAGCTTGTTCTCTTGAGATAGTTTTGTGTTTTCTGGTGCAGTTCAGTTTCTCTGTTCCACCCTTGGCTATATGTGGTTCTATGATTTCTTCACTCAGCTGCTGACGTGTCACCCTATCCTGGCCTATTTTAATTCCTGAGGGTATCTGAGTATTGAAAGCAATTGTTGGGATCCAGGAAAGGTGATTGTTATGGGTGAAATCAAGTTCTGCTATGTAGTGAATTTACCAAACAAAAAGAGTGGCTTAAAGGGGTACTCCGGTGAAAATCTTTTTTCTTTTAAATCAACTGGTGGCAGAAAGTTAAACATATTTGTAAATTACTTCTATTAAAAAATCTTAATCTTTCCTGTACTTATTAGCTGCTGAATACTACAGAGGAAATTCTTTTCTTTTTGGAATGCTCTCTGATGACATCACGAGCACAGTTCTCTCTGCTGACGTTATTATAATAATAGTAACACTTTATTTATTGTTGTCCTTAGTGGGATTTGAACTTAAGTCCCCAGCACTGCAAGGCAGCAGCGCTAACCATTGAGCCATCATGCTGCCCTTAGCATACATCTGCTATGCATGGTTGCTAAAATGGACAGAGATGTCAGCAGAGAGCACTGTGCTCATGATGTCATCAGTGTTCCAAAAAGAAAGGAATTTCCTCTGTAGCATTCAGCAGCTAATAAGTAGTGGAAGGATTAAGATTTGTTAGGATTCGGCAGGCTGGATGTGGATCCTCTGTGTCAGCGAGGGATTGGTGGGGACCGTGTCAGTGGACCGGTTCTAGGTTGCTACTGGTATTCACCAGAACCCGCCGCAAAGCGGGATGGTCTTGCTGCGGCGGTAGCAACCAGGTCGTATCCACCGGCAACGGCTCAACCTCACTGACTGCTGAAAAGGCGTGGGACAGAAGGACTAGACAGAGGCAAGGTCAGACGTAGCAGAAGGTCGGGGCAGGCGTCAAGGTTCGTAGTCAATGGAGATAGCAAGAGGTCAGGAACACTGGTAAGGCAAACACTGTAAACGCTTTCTCTGGCACAAGGCAACAAGATCCGGCAAAGCAGGGAAGGGGAAGTGAGGTTATATAGACAGGTGCACAGGTGGAAGCTAATCAGACTGATTGGGCCAGGCACCAATCATTGACCTTAGAGAGCTGGCGCGCGCGCGCCCTAAGGGGCGGAGCCGCGCGTGCCAGGACGTGACAGCCGGGGACCAGGACAGGTGAGAGACTTGGGATGCGATTCGCGAGCGGGCGCGTCCCGCTATGTGAATCGCATCCCCGCCGGCAGTGTCAGTGCAGCGCTCCCGGTCAGCGGGTCTGACCGGGGCGCTGCATAGAGAGGAATGCCGCGAGCGCTCCGGGGAGGAGCAGGGACTGGAGCGCTCGGCGTTACAGTACCCCCCCCCCCCCTTGGGTCTCCCCCTCTTTTTGTCCGGTTGTCGCTCCTCATGGGACGAGGATATTGGGAGCGATTGTAGAGTTTCCTTCTGGAAAACAGAGAAGTCCTGGGTATACTCGTCAAAGGCAGGCAGTTCAGAAGGAGTGCGAATGGGGAGGGGGGGGCAGAGGGTGAAGCTTGGCACGGGGCAGAGTGTTGCCAGGCTGGGGGCTATGAGGAGGCAAAATTTCTGCTCGTTTATTGCAAAAACCCTCGGCATAGTCCTGATAGGCCTTGGGGAGACCAAGTATAGGAGGAGACACTGAGGCTATATAGACAGGTGCACAGGTGGAAGCTAATTAGACTGATTGGGCCAGGCACCAATCATTGGTGCACTGGCCCTTTAAATCTTAGAGAGCTGGCCAGGACGTGACAGCCGGGGACCGGGACAGGTGAGTGACTTGGGATGCGATTCGCGAACGGGCGCGTCCCGCTATGCGAATCGCATCCTCACCGGCAGTGTCAGTGCAGCGCCCCCGGGGCGCTGCAGAGAGAGGAATGCCGCGAGCGCTCCGGGGAGGAGCAGGGACCCGGAGCGCTCGGTGTAACAAGATTTTTTAATAGAAGTAATTTACAAATATGTTTAACTTTCTGCCACCAGTTGATTTAAAAGAAAAAAGGTTTTCACCGGAGTACCCCTTTAACTGTGTATTGCTGAACAAGTACACTGACAAAAAAATAAATATATCAGCTCTCTGGGACACCAAATACTTCTATATACAAAGCTTAGTTTAAAAAAAAAAAAGGAAATGTTTCTAATATATCAAAGTAAAAATATTTCACAGTAACATTTACCAAATTGGTAAATACATATAACATGATGCATATTAACTAACTTACTGCCACAAGGAGACTGTAAGTACAAATATAAGTGGCTTAGAGACCTCCTATTTCTTGTGGTCAAATAGCTTACCTTATATTTATATGATGCTGCTTCCTATTAACTAAAGACTTGTAAAACACTTTAAAAAAAAACTAAAAGTGAATAACGTTGTGGGTTTTCTATATAAAGAAGTGACATGAATTATATATAGATAATTCAGGATTGAGCTTGAGGATATATAGCTGTAATCATGGACTTTGAGAGGACAGATTCTCTAAGGACAATTGGGAGGAGATTCTCATGTATGATACTATGAAGATAAAGTAGCAGATATAAGAATCAGGTTATATGTATTTAAGAGTTTCATATAAATTACTGTGACATATGTTTATTATATCTTAAAAATATTTAGCTTGTTTGAAAACCAAGCTTGGTCTGTAGAAATATTTGGTTCCGAAAGAACCATCACTCGAAAGTTGAACTGAAGATGCAAAAAAAAAAGAAAAAACAGGAGCGCATCCTAGTGCATTATATCTGACATAAAAGGTGTCCAGTGCCTTTTAATACCTGTCTGGATCTTTTATTGAATAAATCTACAATTTTAAGGGTAAAAGCGCCAAGTCTGGAGAAATTTTTCTTTTATTCTCTCACCTGCATCTATCAATCGAAAGTTGACCATTATCTTCCCTACAGTTCTCTATGAGCTGTAAATATAGGCCATTAAAGTGACAGGTGAAAATGGACACTGGGCTTTAATACTGGCAAAGAAAGCAACGTACATGTATGAAAATGACCTAAATGTAACGTCTGAACCCGCTCAAAAAAGGGGTATCAACAAATTGGACAAATATGAATGGCACATTTGTCAATATGTTCCCAAAAAGCACTCTCATCTGAAAAAAAAGAAAAAGTGGTTCAATTAACTTTATAAAACCATGTTTAAAAATATTATTCAGGACTGATATCTGTTTTTAGGCTTGTGTGCCATTTATCATCTGATTTGCATTTACTATTCCATTTAGGAGCTGAGATTATAATTTATGTTGATGGTTTGGGTACATCATTCGGTTTATTAAAACACTAAGTAACGGAAAATATGTTTTCATGATCAAATGTAACTGTTTAATTTTCGGAATGAGTCATGTTTTAATCAAACACACAAAATTGCCATTCTGAGTCGCAGTGTGCAACTTGCAATTAATACATTAACAAGATAGAGAACTATTAGCCTTTTAGCCCTTCAAATTGTAACTTACTGCTTAATGGTGTACAGAGGACATATAATACACGCTGTGTACCATATAATACAGGCTGTATGTTATTAAATATATATATATATATATATATTTATATATATATATATATATAAATATATATATATATATTTTATAATTTGTAGCTTGAATAATTTGAAGTATGTTTATAATATAAAGTATACAGTATGTCATAATAAATCTGTTTATTATATTGTACTAGTGATTTTTCAACTGCATTTCTTTCTTTGGCTTGCTTTGTAAATAAAAGAAACATAATTGAAAATATACAATACTTAATCTGTGTATTGGCATTTTACTGTAATGGATTGCATTAGTACAATCAGCGGTGTGGAATTCTGAGCTGCAGTCTTCATTTATCAGCAAGTGATATGGAAAGAAACTGAGTAATTATCCAAGAAACTCATTTGTCATGGATTCCACAATTCTTTAAACAGGATTCTGTGGCAAGGAATAATTTCTGTTCAGGAAAGTAAACCTGATTTACATTCCTTCATACAGATTCTCTTTTACAATTTAGTGCTGCACCATGTAGCAGCCAACGCTATCTAATCAGAAGAGACACGACTATCGGATTGGATTAATTATAGGAGACTATACACCAGTCAGATTATCATCTGTAATCAGTATTATAAAGTAACGGCAACTCAGTGAAATTACATTTGATTTGTCATGATCTTGTGTCCTCTAATGTAACACAATCCCAGGATAGCAGAATATAACAAGACATCATTTGAGTGATTTCACTTTTTTGGAAAAATGGCACTGACGTTTTTTATGCTGTTCTTTGAGCCAAAACTAGAAGTGCATCCAACTGTAACAATAAGTATAATAAGTTCATTTATATTTCCTATTCTTTTAGAATACCCTCTTGGCTTTGAATGTTAAGACCTAAAGTTTCCCAGCAAATCATTGCCCTCTTATCATCCTGGTGCCATCTCTTTCCCTAAGCTAAAACAAAATAGAAATAGCACTCCATGGTGTAATAACATTGGAGATGCGTAAAGATAAGTAAGGTGGCGCTTACCCCATTTAGTTACATTCCACCACGTGTAACCATTGAAAAAACCTATGATAGAGGTGCCTGCAGCCGCTCCACATCTAATTAAACCAACCCCGAAATAAATACGCTGGAAACACAGCACAAGGAAAGGGATACGTTTATTCACCCATGATGAAACTCGTTTCATAGTAAGACTGCTTAATCAGGAATACTAATGTGAGCCCTACCATACATATATATCTAATACCTTAACCCCTTAACGACGCAGGACGTATATTTACGTCCTGCGCAGGCTCCCGCGATATGAAGCGGGATCGCGCCGCGATCCAGCATCATATCGCGTCGGTCCCGGCGCTCACCAGCCCCTTCCTGCCCTCGCTGGACCTTAGTGCCTTGTGCCTAGTGAAAGCGTTCATATTGTTCCTGTGTTGCCCTTGCCTTTTGCCGACCCGCTTGTGAACTCGTGCTGCCTGCCCTGACCTGTTGCCTGACTATCACCTGTGAACCTGTGCCGCCTGCCCTGACCTTTGCTACGTCCGACTATGCTTCTGCCTGTTCCTCCTGTACTGTGTCTATCTCAGCCACAAGAGGGGTTGAGTCGCTACCGGGTGGAACGACCCGGGGGGTTACCTACCGCAGCAAGACCATCCCACTTTGCGGCGGGCCCTGGTGAAGACCAGTAGTCCCTTAGACTCTGTTCCCCTGGTACAGCCCACGTTATCGCCCCTCCACCACCTGTCACCTGACCGGTTTGTTACATATCTGCATCTCTTATTCATAGATTTCTATGGACATCTGTAACCTGATATGTCATTGAGAGCATCCCAACATTTTTTTTCAGAGTAAATAATGAGTTTAGGAGGTTGGAGTGAATAGGAAAGCAACCTGTTTAGTGGACAAGTTTCTTGCATTTGCTTATACAACTAATTATCCAAAGTTTTTGGAAAGTGTAATGCCTATTTAGGGTAGGGACACACATAACTTATCAGCAACATATTTTACATTGTGGATCTGCTGATGACCGACCCTTCAGTGTGCCTCCTGCTGTGTCTGCTCATAGATGCAATCGGCCGCTGCAAGCAGACGCATAGACTTGCGAGTTGCCACGCACACACGCTGTGTTCTTAAAGACATCGCGGTGGCTCCCCCCACTCCCTGGGCTAGGCTGAGAGCGACCGTAATATCTGAGCACACTGCACATGCGTGTGGCAACTCACATGTCCCTGTATGTCTGCTTGTAGTGGTGGATTGCCTTTATGAGCAGACAAGGCAGGCACAGAAGGAGGTGGGTCGGTCATCGGCGAATTCCCAACGGCGTAAAATCCACTGTGGATCTGTTGCGTGTGACCCGACCCTTAAGCTTTATATACACTTAAAGGGGTTTGATCATTTTAACCAAAGCCAACAGTACATGAGAGTGAGTAAATATATAAAGATACGACTGATAGTATGTATCTACCAATAGTAGCTAATACATACATTTCCATTAGCTCAGTATATTGTGGTCCAATTTATTTCTAACAAACAAATCCAAATGTAATATAATATATAGATGTACAGCTGTCCTACATATGTCCCTGTTTTGCTGATAACAGACTGTATTTTTAAGAATTTTTTTCACTACTCTATTTTTATATGCCACATTATATTGTCAATATATATCTAACTCCAGTTCTGCCACTATGTTTGATTTGCAACTTTGATGAAATCATATGTATGTTCCAGACATATGCAGATGTATGCCTACATAGTTGCAGCCAAAAATATTCCAAAAACACTCTTGTCAAACTTTATATTTGATTAAGAGCAGGGTCACACGTACCATATTTTGCTGCGTATTTGCTGCTGCATATTTTCCTACCCATTGAAGCCAATTGGTAGCAAAATATGCAACTGATTTTGCTGCCCATTGACTTCAAAATACAAAGCAGAAAATATGCAACAAAATACAGCATGTGTGACCCTATAATAGAATTCTATAGATAAATAAAACTGATCTGTTTGTAATATTTGCTAATATATATGTATTCTGTTTGAATGTGATGTGAACAGAGCCTTATATTGATAAGTAATTTTTTCTGCTTAATTTCTTTATACATCTACAGAGTTCCAAATCTTCTACATAGATACACAGATAAATAATAACATTCATACTGCCTGCAACCACCAGTAGCAAGAGCTTAGGAGGTTGCCTAATATAGTGTATAAAATTAGCTCAATAGTAACACAATGGGCCTTATTTACTACGAGTTTAGGGTTTTATTAGTGTGAAATGTTGTTTCAGACTTGTAGGATTCCACTCAATTTACTATGGGGACCACAGATTTACAAGTCAGGAAAATTTTCTGACCAGCTTTTTCTAGGTGGAAATTTCCAGCCATTTATTCACAGGATTTTCTAGTAAATAGGTTGGGTTGTGAAACCACACCCCTTTTTGGACCGACCACGCCCCTTTTGTGACAGACCCTTGTCAGGATCCGGACTGGTATGCAGCGAGGACACTGGTGGTGGATCCTCTGTGTCAGTGGGGTGATGCCGTGGGCCGTACCTGGGGAACAGAGTTTAAGGGGTTACTGGTTTTCACCAGAGCCCGCCCCAAAGCGGGATGGACTTGCAGCGGCAGGTAACCCCCAGGTCGTTCCACCCAATAGCGACTCAACCCCAGCTGACAGCTGAGACAGGCGCGGTACACAGGGACAAGGCAAGAGCAAGGTCGGACGTAGCAGAAGGTCAGGGCAGGCAGCAAGAGTCGTAGTCAGGGTCAACAGCAGAAGGTCTGGGTACACAGGCTTGGGAACACACTAAACACTTTCACAGGGCACAAGGCAACAAGATCCGGCAAGGACAGGAAGGGGAAGTGGGTTTTTATACACATAGAGCAGGTGTAGGTACTGATTGGGCCAGGCACCCTAGAGAGTGTGGCCGCGCGCGCCGGGACAGAACAGCAAGAGGACGGGGCAGGTAAGGAGATTGGGATGCGACCCGCGGGCGGGGGCGTCCCGCTACCCGGATCGCATCCCCGCCGGTGATACCAGTGCAGTGCTCCCGGTCAGCGGGTCTGACCGAGGCGCTGCACAGAGAAGAACGCTGCAAGCGCTCCGGGGAGGAGCAGGGACCCGGAGCGCTCGGCGTAACAACCCTTTTTTGGCTTTTCAGAATGCAATTCCGGGTTAGTTGGATTTTACTGGTGCACACTGGCCCTTATTTACTAAGAGCGGATTGTAGGTTTCTTTGTGGGTTTTAATCCCCTACAATTTATTTTCCACGGTATTTACTAAGGTTTCCCTACATTTTCCACTTTCCACATGCTCTGATCAGTCTGGTTTTTCATTATGTGAAAACCATAGTTAATATGTAGGATAATTGTGAAAATGTCAGGGACACGCCCCTTTTCAGAGACCCCGCCCCCTTTTCTCGGTGGCCATGCCCTTTTTTGGGATTTCTTAGCAAAATGGAGAGTTAGTCGGGGGTTTTTCAATTCTGGCACAAATTCTGGTGCAAAATCTGGCGCAGACAGAATTTCGGGCGCAATGTGACAAAACATGTCGGGTTTGCAATAGTAAATGAGGTCCAGACATGTCTCAGACACTATGCACCAAAATAATCCGATAAAAACTAGTGGGTTTTAGCTTAGTAAATAAGGGCCATATGTAGAAAGTTAATTTAGTCTAAGTACAAAATGTATTGCATATGTCTTAATTCCAATAGATAAAAACACACAGTAGATACAATGTTACACAATGTTTTTATTATATCACCAAAAAAGGAAGCACTTAGTGAAAACAGGTTGCAGTGTAAACTAGAAAAGTAAACCCCCAAAAATATACATATACAACAACTAATAGAAAAAAAAATCAGTACAAGCTTCATTGGAAACAAATATATAAAATCACATTAAACCATAAAAATGCACCAACACATAACACATAATTAATTTCATAAAGAACTGAATGGGGTAGACAAATAAACAACGGCCTCTATGGTGGACAATACTGAAAATAAACAAATCTGTTCACTAAAAATGATCTTAGATACTAAAATAACTGCAGGTAAAAATACTGCATAAAAGGTATCATAAGTAAAGAAAAAAGGCACCCAATGAATATATGTAATACAAATAGACCAAAGCAAAAACAAAGAAGCTGTTACCTGCCATGTATTAAGCTAAAACCCTATGCATACATACATACCCAAACACATGTTTCACTACAGAGCACTTTGCCAGATGGCAATTTTTTTTATTACAAAATTGGGTAGTCAATAGTGATATTTGTATTAAGTACACTTTAAAAAGCAACTGCTTTGGCCAAGCACCAAGAATGACCCTAATATTTGAGAACAGAGAACATTTGCAAAGATCAATAATAGAGCAGAGAAAAGTCAGAAAACAACTACATTGCTAATTTAAACCAGAAACATTATGTTGGTAGAGCAACGGATGACTAATGTTCCTTAAATCACTATCTTCTTTACAACATCACAGGCTGCACTCATAGCAAATGTGACTATTAGCATGAAATTATTGCTGTACAGATTTCTTCTTTGTAAGTTCACATTATGGCCTGCAAGTTCTTTTAGAACAAGATGAGTTTACTCCACCCACGTTTAGATGGATAGCATATTTACAGTGTAAAAAACACCAGCTGTCTTCCCTTCTGGCAGTTTCAGTAGATAGTAAGTTATGGCTGATAAATATTCCAAAACACACAAGTGGCCTAAAGATACAAAGAGTCAAACAAAAACTTGTTTTTTTTCTTCACTTTTAAAAAAGCATATTAATATCAAATACAATTATAAATGTAGTAAAACATATTTTCAGACTCTTTGTATACTCAAAATACTAAATTAAATGCACCTTGTAAATCAAAAGCCTAAGTACTTCAGGCTTAAAAAACAACTGATCTAAAGGAAGAGTCTTATCTTACTGCAACACTGCACATTTATGACTGATCATTACTATGGAAATGTTGGTGACAACCTCCACAGCTGCCATTAGACCAAGATACATAGATATATATTTCACATGAGATGATGACTCAGTAATTTTTTTCATTTTCAGACAAATTCTCTTTTTTATGGTTAATGTTAATAAACACAGTAAAAAAATGTGTTGACATAAAAAAATGCTGAATTGCTAAAGTACAAGGTGCATCTGAGGGAAGTATAAAGCATTGTTTTGTTTAATTGCCCCTTCTACATTTTTTTTACTTTTCACATAGCAGTTTTGATATGTCATGGGTCAGCATTAACCTCTATCACCAAGCACATGGGTATATAAGCAGCCATACATACATGGTTGCTTAATTTACATTCACTAGGCTGGGTGCCTACAACTGTACAAACTTTCTATGATGACTTACACCTATAGTAGAGTATTCCAATGAAGCAGTGTAGCCTGCAGCCAATTAAGTTGGCAACCACTACATCAGCAACCACTACATCTACGATTGCCCCAACTTACGATAATTTCAACATACGATGGCCTCTCAGAGGCCATCGCATGTTGAAGGCAGCATCAACATATGCTGCCTTCAACATCAACGGCTATGCGGCAGCGCAGACTGCTTCAGCTGCCGCCGGATAGCTGTTTAAGGTGGTCCGGTGATGATCACTCACCTCTCCCCGGTGTTCCGGACCTTTCTCTCCAGGATCCCCTGCATGGCCGTCGCTCTCCTTCGTCGCCATCACGTCACCATGCACGCCGTCCCGTCATCCAACAGGAGCGGCGTGTGCAGCGACGTGATGACAGCAATGAAGAGCGACAATCCCAGGCAGCAGAGACAGTCCGGAGCGGCGGGGACACCCCGGGGATGCGGCGAGAGCGATGGAGGGCGACATCCAGGGCAGTGGTCCATATGAAACAATGGACAGAATTATAAAACACTGTCAAGATGGAAAGCCAAAATGGAGTGTGGAAAATGATGTTGGTTACATAGTTACATAGTTAGTATGGTTGAAAAAGACATACGTCCATCAAGTCCAACCAGGGGATTGAAGGGAAGGATGTAAGGGGATAAGGGAAAGGGATGTAGTTTTATAATTCTGCATAAGCATTAATGTTATTTTGTTCCAGGAATGTATCTAACCCTGCTTTAAAGCTGTTAATTGTTCCTGCTGTGACCAGTTCCTGAGGTAGACCGTTCCATAAATTCACAGTCCTCACGGTAAAGAAGGCGTGCCGCCCCTTTAGACTAAACCTTTTCTTCTCCAGACGGAGGGAGTGCCCCCTCGTCCTTTGGGGGGGTTTAACCTGGAACAGTTTTTCTCCATATTTTTTGTATGGGCCATTTATATACTTATATACGTTTATCATATCCCCCCTTAAACGTCTCTTCTCAAGACTAAACAATTGTAACTCCTTTAATTGCTCCTCATAGCTAAGATGTTCCATGCCCCATATTAGTTTAGTCGCGCGTCTCTGCACCCTTTCCAACTCCGCAGTGTCCCTTTTATGAACAGGCGACCAAAACTGAACAGCATATTCCAGGTGAGGCCGTACCAATGCTTTATAAAGGGGGAGTATTATGTCCCTGCCCCTCGAGTCCATGCCTCTTTTATACATGACAATATCCTGCCGGCTTTGGAAGCAGCAGCCTGACATTGCATGCTATTTTGTAGTCTGTGATCTACAAGTACACCCAGATCCTTCTCTACCAGTGACTCTGCCAGTTTAATCCCCCCTAAGACATACGACGCATGCAGGTTATTAGTACCCAGATGCATAACTTTACATTTATCCACATTGAACCTCATTTGCCAAGTGGATGCCCAGACACTTAGTCTATCCAAGTCATCTTGTAACTTATGCACATCCTCTATAGACTGTACCTTGCTAAAAAGCTTGGTGTCATCTGCAAAGATAGAAACAGAGCTGTTAATACCATCCTCTATATCATTGATAAATAAATTAAACAGCAGCGGGCCCAGTACTGAACCTTGGGGTACACCACTAATAACCGGGGACCAATCAGAGTACGAATCATTTACCACCACTCTCTGGGTACGATCCATGAGCCAGTGTTCAATCCAGTTACAAACTAAAGTTTCCAAGCCCAAGGACCTTAACTTACCTGTCAGATGTCTGTGAGGGACAGTATCAAACGCTTTGGCAAAATCCAGAAACACTATATCCACAGCCATTCCTCTGTCAAGGCTTCTACTCACCTCTTCATAAAAGCAAATTAGATTGGTTTGACAACTTCTATCCTTAGTAAACCCATGCTGGCTATCACTTATAATACTATTATCCCCTATGTATTCCTGTATGTAATCCCTTATAAGTCCTTCAAACAATTTACCCACAATGCACGTTAGACTTACCGGTCTATAATTGCCTGGCGAAGACCTAGAGCCCTTCTTGAAGATTGGTACCACATTAGCCTTGCGCCAGTCCCTTGGCACAATACCAGACACCAGAGAATAAATATCATGAACAAGGGTACAGATATTACTGAACTTACCTCTCTAAGAACTCTTGGGTGTAGTCCATCCGGCCCTGGAGATTTGCTTACATTTACTTTACTTAACTTACCTTGTACCATCTCTACATTAAGCCAGTTCAATACATTATATGATGTGTTACCAGCACTGACCTGACCAATGTCAGCTCCTTCTTCCATAGTATATACAGAACTAAAGAACCCATTCAGTAGCTCCGCCTTCTCTTGATCGCCCGTGACAACCTCCCCATTATCATTATTAAGGGGTCCTACATGCTCTGTCCTTGGTTTTTTTGTATTTATATATCTAAAAAAATATTTAGGATTAGTTTTGCTTTCTTCGGCCACCTGTCTCTCATTTTGAATTTTTGCTGTTTTTATTACATTTTTACAGATTTTATTAAGCTCCTTGTACTGTTTAAATGTTATAGCTGACCCATCAGATTTGTATTTTTTGAAGGCTATTTTTTTGTTGTTTATTGCTCTTTTAACCTCATTTGTCAGCCATGTAGGATTTAGTTTTAATCGTTTATATTTGTTCCCCTTTGGTATATATTTAGCTGTATAGTTATTTAGAGTTGATTTAAAGATGTCCCATTTACCTTCTGCATCAGCATTTGAGAACACCTCCCCCCAGTCTATGTCCTGTAGTGCAGCCCTCAACCCAGGGAAGTTTGCCTTTTTAAAGTTATATGTTTTTGCTTTCCCCGTCTGTCTTTGTTTTCTACATTTTAAGTCAAAAGTAACGATATTGTGGTCGCTATTACCAAGGTTTTCCCTCACAGTTACATTACCAACCAGCTCTGCGTTGTTGGAAATGATCAGATCCAACAAGGCATCACTTCTTGTTGGGTCCTCCACAAACTGGCCCATAAAATTATCCTGCAATAAATTTAGGAATTTTCTTCCCTTTGTAGTTTTAGCCAACCCCCGGCCCCAATCTATATCTGGATAGTTAAAATCTCCCATTATTACCACTGTACCTGCCCGGGCGGCCCTCTCTATTTGTTTATACAGCCGACCTTCTATCTCTTCAGTGATATTAGGGGGTCTGTAGATTACACCAAATATTATTTTTTCAGTATTTCCCTCCTTTTGTAATTCTACCCACAGTGATTCCACCTCCTCAGAATCATCACACACTATGGCATCGTTCACATTGACTTTCATACCACTTCTTACATACAGACAGACTCCACCACCTTTTCTGTTCATTCTATCCTTGCGAAACAATGTAAACCCTTGCAGATTAACAGCCCAGTCATGCGAGGAGTCCAGCCATGTCTCAATGACCCCAACTATATCAATATGTTCCTCCAGTATCAAGGCCTCAAGCTCCCCCATTTTATTTGCTAGGCTTCTGGCATTTGTGAACATACACTTTACATTTCCATTAAGTTTTACACATATAGTCTCACTAATGGGATTTTCAGAGTTATTGGGGTTAATGTCATTTTTTGAGTTATAAGGGCTAATTGTACTATTTAAGTTATTGGGGCTAATGGGATTTTTTGAGTTATTGGGTCTAACGTTATTATTTAAGTTATTGGGGCTAATGGGATTTTTTGCGTTATTGCGTCTAACGTTGTTATTTAAGTTATTGGGGCTAACGGTATTTTTTGAGTTAATGGGGCTTATTGTAGTTATTGAGTTATTGGGGCTAATGGAATTTTTTGAATTATTGGGATTACAATTTTTCGGGCTTCATTTATTTTTACAGCTGGTTTGTAACGCATGAATCTCCTTATCCACTGTTCTTAACCTCCCCCCACAGGACTCCTCTCCACCCGCCATTATGTCCTGACCCCTCTCTAACCTATCCATCCCACTGTCTGCTTTCTTTGCTTTATTATCCTCCCCCCACTCACCTAGTTTAAATACTCAGCCACCCCTTCCAGGATTCTCTCCCCCAGCACAGCAGACCCCCTTCCATTCAGGTGCAAATTATCCGTAGAATAGAGTTTGTACCCCAATGAAAAGTCAGCCCAGTGTAAGTTGTTTCCAGTCAGCTGCGTGTAAGATGTGATGCAAATATAACCCCCTAAGGACCTTTTAAAAATCATAACACTTTCAATTTTGCGCCTACAGACATATAAGATGGCTTGTTTTTTGCACCACCAGTTAAACTTTGTAAAGACATCAGTCATTTTATCAAAAAATCTACTGCGAAAAAAAGAATAATATTTGTGGGACCAAGTTTAAAAAAATAAAAAGCCATTTTGTAACTTTTGGGGACTTTTATTCCAACAAAGTGCACTTTTCAGTAAAAATGACACCTAACCTTTATTTTGTAGGTCAATACTAGAGATCAGCACATTTTTGAAAAATTCAATACGGCCAATTCGCAGAATTTTCCGAAAAATTCTGTTCACTCAAAATTTATTCATGGCAAATCTGTATTAAAAACGTCTATTTATGGCCTACAGAGAGCCTCAATAGGGGGTGTAGAATACTTTGCCTTGCTATAACATGCAGAGGGTGTGTGCTGGGTTAGTGAAATAATACTGTTATTCAGTATGACATGAAGATTAGAGGCGTTGCTATTAGAATCACTGCCATAGAGCAGCACAATGACAGAGCCTGTAAGTGGTGGAAGCATGAGGAGACCAAATAGTTGCAGAATGAGACAGCCTGGAGGTGGCAGAAGCATGAGGAGAACATATAGTGGCAGTATGAGACAGCCTGGAGGTGGTATCAGCATGAGGAGAACATATGGTGACAGTATGAGACAGCCTGGAGCTGACATCAGCATGAGTTGAACATATGGTGGCAGAATGAGACAGCCTGGAGCTGGCATCAGCATGAAGAGAACATATGATGGCAGTATGAGACAGCCTGGAGCTGGCAGCAGCATGAGGAGAACATATGGTGTCAGAATGACACAGCCTGGAGGTGGCATCAGCAGCATCAGGAGTCCTGAAAGTGACCAGGTGACATAGTGGGGCGGTGGGAAAACTTGGCATGAGATGTGTGGCATCAGGAGGGTGGCAGTATCAGAATAGAAGCTGATGCAGGTAGGCAGAAGAAAACGGTCTCTTTTGTAAAAAGTGTTAGTGTGAACAAGTAAGTATTGAGCATATGCATTACGTAAAACTTAGGATATAATATATGTACCCAAATTTTTTTTTTAATGAAACAAAAGGAAAGATGTGAAAAAAAAACACCATGTGCCATCTACACCACCAAGTATTGATGTGATGCAAAGACCTCTAAAAGGTGGAAGAGTACAACATATGATTCATTGTAACCGGTAGGGATAAAAACTTCCCCTGTAAGGCCCTACTCTTGCATTATTAATTCGCTTCTTGGCAAGTGTTACTTGCCCTAAAAAGGACGGCCCAACACAGGAACCTCTCCCTATGTCCACATGTAAACACTGCCATTTCCCAGGGTTTATAGGTGGAAATAGGGAGAGATTCCTGTGTGGGGCCACCCTTTTTAAGACGAGTAACATTTTCCTTGAAAAGGTGGAAGGGAAAAATGTATTGTCCATTGTTGCAGGTGTGGGTAAAAAAGTCCCCTGTAAGGCCCTACTCTCGCCCTATTAATTCCCCTCTTGGCAAGTGTTACTCACCCTAAAAAGGGTGGCCCCACACAGGAAACTCTCCCTATTTCCACCTAAAAACCCTGGGAAATGGCAGTGTTTGTAGGTGGAATTAGGGAGAGGTTCCTGTGTGGGGCAACCCTTTTTAGGGCGAGTAACACTTGCCAAGAAGGGAATTAATAATGCAAAAGTAGGGCCTTACAGTGAAAGTTTTTACACCCACCGGTTACAATGGACCATACATTGTTCCCTTCCACCTTCTAGAGGTCTTTGCATCACATCAATACTTGGTGGTGTATGTGGCACATGGTGTTTTTGGAACACATTTTGTTTTGTTTGATTTAAAAAATAAATTGGGTACATATATTTTATCCTAAGAAAAGTTAAGTTTTAGCTAATGTATATTCTCAATACTTACCTGTGGTCTGATGCTGAGGAATGTCTGTAACTGGGGAGCAGCACCTTAAATGTGTTTAGCACTAGCCATATTTGTGAAGTGTTGGTGTGGCACCATGGTCAATCTACTCTGATGCATCAGGCATTGTTGGGTAGAAATCCTGGCTGATCCGTGGCTGACTCATCTTCAAAAAGGTCAGTCTCTCCACATTTTTCATGGATAGACGAGTTCTCCTTGGGGTTACTGTGGCCCCTACCACACTAAGCACCGGCTCTGATGGCACACTATTGGCCGGGCAGGACAGCTTTTCCAGGGCAAACTCGGCTATTTGAGGCCGCAAATCAAGTTTGGCTGCCCAAAAGTCCAGCGAATCTTCAAGGTGTGTTGCCATGGTCATGTCAAGGTATGCCACCACCTGCTGGTTCAGGTTCTGCTCCAGGTCTACCTGCTGATGATGAGTTGCTTCACTATGCGGGTGAAGAAAGCTACTCATGAGCAACTGAAGACTCAGGCTGCTGCTGATGGAGCTGGTACTGCTCCTTCCACCCCACTCCTCCACAGCAGCCATGGCAGTGGAAGGTGAGCTCAGAGGGCCTGCGAGAAGCTGGATGATGGTGCAGACAGGCATCGGCCAACTGACTACTTAGGATGTCTCTGTAGTAGGTCAGTTGGTCCTCCCGCTCAGTGGGTGTAAAAAAGGTCCCCATTTTGTGCCGGTAGCGAGGGTTCAATAAGGTGGAGAGCCAGAAGTCATCCCGCTGCCGAATGGTGACAATTCAACGGTCACTACGCAAGAAAGAAAGCATGCATCGTGCCATTTGTGCAAGTGACTTGGAGGGACTCCCTGCCTCCATCTCGACTGCATATTGCTACGGTGTGTCTGGGTCCTCTGTCTCGCCTTCCTCATAACCCTCTAGCTCCTCTAGCTGCTACTGCTCCTCCTCTCCTGTCAGATAACTAGAAAAATCGCCCATCTTGTGAAACCTAAATTGTGCTCCACTGTGCCCCTCCCCCTCCTCCAGTTCAGCCCCCACAGGGCATATGTGGCCGTGAGATGTAGGCGCTACATCTCCAGTGCCCTGACTAGCAATCGTTTCCAACACGTGTTGCAGTTAATGAAGCAGTGAAATGACATTGTTCATCCCGTAATCCTGGCGACTGACTAATAATGTGGCTTTCTCAAAGGGCCTGAGCAAACGGCAGGTGTCACGTAGGAGCTGCCATTGGTTGACATTGAAGTTACACAGGGGAGTCCCTCTATCCACTTGGATCATCAAGAAATTGGTGATGGCTTTTCTCTTTTCGTATAGTCGGTCCAACATATGGAGGGTGGAATTCCAACGCGTGGAAACGTTGCAAATCAGATTATGTTGAGGGATACTGTTCTGACGCTACAGCTCAAGGAAAGTGTGCTTTGCGGTGTATGAATGGCTGAAGTGTATGCAAAGTTTCCTTCCCATTTTTAGGATGTCTTGCAGATGGGGAGAAAACTTCAGGAAGCACTTAACAACCAGATTGAACACATGTGCCATGCAGGGCGCATGTCTCAGGCCTCCTTGTTGCAGCGCATACAAGATGCACTTTCCATTGTCGGTCACCATGGTTCCCATTTCCAGTTTTCATAGAGTAAGCCATGATTCGATTTCTTGTTGAATGACTTTTAGCAGTTCCTCCCCTGTGTGACTCCATTCGTCAAGGCAAACCATGTGAAGAACAGCGTGACATCACCATTCCCTGCACACATGATATGCTGGAGGGGCACTGAGACTTGTCTGTGCAGTGGAAGCTGAGGACGCGGTGGAGGGTGAGGAGGCGGAGTCGCACTGTCACAGGAACGACCGCCTGAGAGCGTGGAGGCAGAGTCGGAAGCGGCATGACCGGTCCAAGTTGCTGTTGTGGATGTACAGGAACCACATTCACCCAGTGGGCTGTAAAGGACATGTATTGTCCCTGACCGTAGTTACAGCTCCACATGTCGGAGCTGCCGTGCTCTTTGGTACACACTGACAGGTTCTGGCAGGACTGGCCCACCTTCTGTTCCACAAAAATGTGCAGGGCTGGTACTGCCTTCTTCACAAAGAAATGATGGCTTAGGACTCTCCACCTCGGCTAAAGCCATCAGTTCTCTGAAAAGGGCAGAGTCCACCACATGAAAAGCGAGAGACTGCAGCACCAGCAACGTGGACAGGAGCACATTCAGCTTCTGCGCCGTTGGATGAGTTGGCGCATACTGTTGTCTCTTGGACATGGCTTCGCCGATGGATTGCTGGCGGAATGACTGACTCAAAGTAGGAGAAGCATCTGGAGAGACAGAAGATGGGTATGACACACAGCTCCCATCTGCTGAGGTGGTGGAGCCTTGGCTGGCGGAAACAGGAAGCAGAGTGCCACTGGGTGATCTAGCAGGCTGGACCAACACATCAGAGCCACGGTTCTCCCAGGCCGCTTTATGGTGATGCTGCATATGTTGATGCAGGGCCGTGGTCCCAACATTGGGACCCTGGCCGTGCTTCACCTTCTGCCTACACATCTTGCATGTGGCCAGGTTAACCTCCTCCAGATGCTTGATGGAAAAACTGCCACACCGCCGAGTAGCTGATTTTCTCACCAATAGTCCGCACTGATTGACTGCTACTGCCACCGACTTCAGAAACCCCTGTTCCACTACCTCCCGGGAAGGTATGCTGCTGCGAAGCAGGTGGTCTACCCCGGGCATGTTTGGCTCCAGACTTTCCACTTATTCCA
Organism: Hyla sarda; assembly: GCF_029499605.1. Lineage (NCBI taxonomy): Eukaryota > Metazoa > Chordata > Amphibia > Anura > Hylidae > Hyla > Hyla sarda. The sequence goes on from NC_079192.1 coordinate 248,369,784, forward strand.
CAATGCTGACTGTCAACCATGCTACCACCTTGCTAGCTCAGCTGCTGCCTCATGGGCAACCTGCAACCCTTGTCTCCTGATGATGATGAAGCCCCTTCTGCACCCAGCTCTCAAGTGCGATCGGCTTCATCATCATCAAGTTGTGTCTGCATATCACTGATGTCCTCCTCAGGTTCCTCAACAGTGTCTGCTTCAGGAGCCTGAACGCTCGTAACACCACCTCCCTCTCTCCTCATCACTACTTTCCTGCCTAGCAATAGCTGCTGACTGTTCTCTAGTAGATCAACCTCACTTAATAGTGGAGCTGAATCCACAGCATAATATACTTCTATGGGGGAGGGAACAGCATAGGACGGAGGCAAAGGAAGGACAGAAACTTCTCCCGGGCCATGCCAACTGAGGGTTGTGTCTGAGGAACCCACCCACTGTTGACTGGTGGAGTCAGATGTCACTTGTGATGAAGTAACATAGTAACATAGTTCATAAGGTTGAAAAAAGACCAGAGTCCATCAAGTTCCACCTATAACCCTAATAAGTCCCTACTAAGTTGAGTTGATCCAGAGGAAGGCAAAAAAAAAACTCATACTAGAGGTAAAAATTCCTTCCTTACTCCAAATATGGCAGTCAGAATAAATCCCTGGATCAACTTTCTGTCCCTATAAATCTAGAATCCATAACCAGCGATGTTATTATTCTCCAAAAATGCATCCAGACCCCTTTTATATTCTTTTATAGAGTTCACCATGACCACCTCCTCCGGGAGAGAATTCCACAGTCTCACTGCTCTTACAGTAAAGAACCCCCTTCTGTGCTGGTGTAGAAACCTTCTTTCCTCTAGACATAGAGGATGACCCCTTGTTATAGATACAGTCCTGGGTATAAATAGATCATGGGAAAGATCTCTGTACTGTCCCCTGATATATTTATACATAGTTCTAAGGTCTCCCCTAAGCCTTCCTTTTTCAAAACTAAATAACCCTAATTCTGATAATCTTTCTGGGTACCGTAGTCCTCCCATTCCCCGTATTACTCTGGTTGCCCGTCTTTGAACCCTCTCCAGCTCCACTATATCTTTCTTGTACACTGGTGCCCAGTACTGTACACAGTATTCTATGTGTGGTCTGAATAGTGATTTGTACAGCGGTAAAATTATTTCCTTGTCGTGGGCATCTATGCCCCCATTGATGCACCCCATGATTTTATTTGTCTTGGCAGCAGCTGCCCGACACTGGTCACTACAGCTAAATTTACTGTTAACTAAGACTCCTAAGTCCTTTTCCATGTCAGTTGTCCCAAGTGTTCTCCCATTTAATACATAATCCCAGCCTGGATTTTTCTTCCCCATGTGCATTACCTTACATTTATCAGTGTTGAACCTCATCTGCCACTTCCCAGCCCAAACCTCCAACCTATCCAGATCCATTTGTAACAGTTCACTGTCCTCTATTGTGTTTACCGCTTTACAGAGTTTAGTATCATCTGCAAAGATTGCTACTTTACTATTCAACCCCTCTACAAAGGTCATTCATGAATATATTAAATAGAAGAGGACCCAAGACTGACCCCTGTGGTACCCCACTAGTAACAGTCACCCAATCAAAATAAGTACCATTAATAACCACCCTCTGTTTCCTATCACTGACCCAGTTACTTACCCACTTACACACATTGGGGAGATTTATCAAAATCAGTCCAGAGGAAAAGTTGCCTATTTCATTTTGCAGAGGCCTTGTTAAAAATGAAAGAAGCAATCTGATTGGTTGCTATGGGCAACTGGGCAACTTTTCCTCTGGACAGGTTTTGATAAATCTCCCCCATTCTCCCCAAGCCTAATCCCTCTCATTTTATGCATCAACCTTTTATGTGGAAAAGTATCAAATGCTTTGGAAAAATCCAGATAAACAACATCCAGCGATTCCCCCTGGTCCAGTCTGGAGCTCACCTCCTCATAAAAGCTAATCAGGTTAGTTTGACAGGACCGATCCCTCATAAATCCATGCTGATACGGAGTCATACATTTATTTTTATCAATATATTCAAAAATAGCATCTCTTAGAAAACCCTCAAACAATTTACATACAACCAAGGTTAAACTAACAGGTCTATAATTCCCGGGGTCACCTTTTGACCCCATTTTAAATATTGGCACCACATTTGCCATGCACCAGTCCTTGGGAAAAGTCTCTGTGACTATAGAGTCCCTGAATATTAAAAATAGGGGTCTGTCTATTACATTACTTAATTCCTTTAGAACACGGGGGTGAATGCCATCTGGACCTGGTGATTTGACTATTTGGATTTTTTGTAGATGCCACTGTACTACCTGGGTTAGACAGGTGACCTGTACTGCAGAGTTTACCTCTGTATTACTGCTGTATTTCACCTGGCATTTCATTTTCCTCGGTGAATACAGTGGAGAAGAATTTGTTTAATATATTTGCTTTTTCCTGATCCCCGTTTATAATTTCTTCTTCGTAATTTTTTAAAATTCATTTTTGACCTTTTTGTTATTTATATAGTTGAAGAACATTTTGGGGTTAGTTTTACTCTCTTTAGCAATGAGTCTTTCTGTCTCTAGTTTTCTGACTTTTATCATTTTTTTTTTACATATTTAACATTTTCCTCTGTAGCTTTTTAATGCTTCCTCACTGCCATCCTGTTTTAGTAATTTAAATGCTTTATTTTTGACTTTTATTGCCCCCTTAACATTTTTATTCATCCATATTGGTTTTCTTTTATTTCTGACCCTTTTATTCCCATAATGTATATACATCTTACTGTGAGAATTTAAGATATTTTTAAAAGTCTCCCATTTAGTCTCAGTATTGTTCTTTTTGAGGACATTATCCAATTTTATATGGTTAAGGGCTTCTCTGAGTTGATCAAACTTTGCCTTCCTAAAGTTCATTGTTTTTGTGGCCCCTCAAGAGATTCCCTTATTGAAGAACAAGTTATAATGTATTATATTATGATCACTATTTCCTAGGTGTCCTTCTACTTGCACATTAGTTACTCTGTCAGGTCTGTTGGTTAATATTAAGTTTAGTACGGCGCCCCCTCTGGTCGGGCCCTGCACCATTTGGGACAGATAATTGTCTTTAGCTATAGTCAGAAACCTGTTTCCTTTGTGAGATTGACAAGTCTCAGTCTCCCAGTTTATATCAGGACAGTTTTAAAGTCCCCAATTATTATCACCTCATTTTGATTTGCTGCCTTGTTTATTTGCCTCAATAATTGATCTTTTGGCTCTTCCATTATGTTTGGTGGCTTATAGCAAACCCCTATCAGAATTTGTTTATTTTTATCTCCATATATTTTTACCCATAGTGACTCCACATTATCGTTTCCCTCCCAAATATCCTCCAGCAGTGAGGCCTTCAGACTGGACTTTACATAAAGACAAACTCCTCCCCCTTTCCGTTTTGTCCGATCCTTCCTGAATAGACTATAACCCTGTATGTTGACCGCCCAGTCACAGCTATTGTCCTACCAAGTCTCTGTTATACCCACTATGTCATAATCCTCCTCAGAAATGTTCAACTCCAGTTCATCAGTTTTATTGGACAGACTTCTGGCATTAGTCAACATGCAATTCAATGGTGTATGTTTTTTTTTCCTATGATGCCTATCCCTATTAACTATTCAGACCTCTCCCTCCGCTCCACCCCCAGGTAAATTATTAAGTACCCCGCTCTATCTACACTATCTTCCCCCTCTATGTTGTAGGTTCCCTCCCCCAGTCCATAGTTTAAACACTCCTCCACCTCTCTAGCTATCTTCTCCCCAAGCACAGCTGCACCCTCCCCATTGAGGTGCCGCCCATCCCTACGGTAGAGCCGGTATCCGACAGCGAAGTCAGCCCAGTTCTCCATGAACCCAAACCCCTCCTTCCTACACCAGCTTCTGAGCCACTTGTTTACCTCCCTAATCTTCCACTGCCTCTCTGGTGTGGCTCGTAGTACAGGTAATATTTCAGAAAATATTTAGAAAGAGTGGATGACCGTGTTAACCGTGGATGACCGTGTTAACCAATCAATGACGGCAGATGAGTTGCTGGTCGAGACACCACTGCTAGCTGATACCGAGATCTCAGGCCTCTTGCTGCGACTCCTGCTGCCACTCGCCCCTAGTCTGCTGCAACCTCTGCCTAATGTATTTAGGCCTCTGCCACTCCTCTGTGCACATCCTGGCACTTCTCTGACTGAAATACTTAGTGCATATATGAGGGAAGTACAATACGTTTCCCTACGCTTAAAACAGCATCTGTCTAGCAACACCAGCAGGTGTACTTTTGGCTGGCCTTTCACAGTATCTAGGCCCTTAAGACTTTAACAGGAACATAATGGTACACCACTTAGATGTACGTATGTGGTATGCACTTATGAGGGGAGTACAACGCATTCCACTACGCTTAAAACAGTATTTGTCTACAACACCAGCAGGTGTGTACTTTTGGCTGGCCGTTCACAGTATCTAGGTCCTTAAGACTTTAACAGGAAGCAAATGGTACACCACTTACATGTACGCAAAGGTTACACTTAATAGAGGACAATACGATTTTAGTGCTCTGCTCGCCCTAACTGGCTGGCTACTATTAGCTTTGCAGTTGTTGTGCACACCAGTGCTGCAGCACACAGTGACAGTGTACTACACCCAAAATTGCACTCTCTCTCTCAATCTCACTCCCTTCCCTGTCAGTGTTTCTAGGATGGATTTGGGCTTGAGGAAAATCACTGCTGCAATACACCCACAATTGCAATTTCTCTCTCAATCTCTCTCCCTTCCCTATCTGTGCTTCTAAGCTGGATTTGGGCTTGAAGTGAATCGCTGCTGTAAAAAAAAACTTTTCTGTGCAACACACTGCTCTCTGTCCCTCTCTCTCTGCAATAGAATACTGATGTGAGTGGCCGCAAGATGGCTGCCAATTATATAGGGCTATGACATAACAGGGGTGGCTGGCTGCTGATAGGCTGCATGCTGCATGTGATTTAGGGTCATCCCGCCGACCCTTGTTCCTTTCTTCCCAGGATTCCTTGTACCATGTCCTCACATGTGGATCCGCAATTTTAGATGCCCGGCCCCTGGACCGCACTAAATGGAGTTTAATTAAGTGATTTGCGCGATTGAATCGCGGCGATATTCACATTCCTTACTTATCAAATTTTTCCTGAAATTCCTAACGAATTCAGATTCATCAGATTTGATTCGATCATCACTAGTCCATACAATTAATATGATAACAAACTTATATAGGTTTGATTTTGTTTTACTTCTGGTGAAAATTATAATTGTTTGCATGAAAATTAGGACGCTTAAAATGTCCTCTTCTGACCCCCATAACTTTTTTACTTTTCTGCTTATAGGGCTATATGAGGGCTAATTTTTTGCGCTGTGATCTGAAGTTTTTATCTGTACATTTTTGTTTTGATGGGACTTTTTTATGTTTATTTTTCTTCTAATTTTTTTTAAATGGGAAAAGGGGGTGATTCAAACTTTTATTAGAGAAGGGGTTAAATCACATTTATTAACTTTTTCTTACACATTTATAGCTCCCATAGGGGACTATAAAATGCAATCTTATGATTGCATACACTGATCAATGCTATGCCATAGCATATCTTTGATCAGTGTTATCGGCGCTCGATTGCTCCAGCCTGGATCTCAGGCATGGAACAATCAAGCAACGATCAGACGCCGAGGAGGAAGGTAGGGACCCTCCTCACATGTCCTCAGCTGATCGGGATATCACGGTTATACCACGGTGATCCCGACTGAGCTGCTGGGAAGCATTTTTTTACATTTTAGACGGGGTAATCAACTGTGGTCACCACGTCTAAGGGGTTAATACTGGACATTACCGCAATCGGTGAGGTCCGGTATTAGCCACAGGTCCCGTCCGTTGCTAGGTGCTGGGACCGACCCGCTATGATGTGGGGTCAGCGCGTCACCTCGCGTTATATCACATAAGTGGGCGCAGGGCATACAAGTACGCTCTGCGTCCTTAAGAGGATAAAAAAACACAAGAATAATATAAAAGAAAATGGAAAAAAATACAGAAACAGAGTCAATGTTAGTAACAGAACATAAGAAAACAATGACATAGGAGGACTAGAGAAATACAAAGTATGGGTGATTGGATAAAAGTGAATAATCACCAATGAACTAAGGATAGCATTTTTGAATGGAAATGTTCTTATTAAACTTCCACACTTATTTATGTTAAAGTTTCATTCTGCTAAATTGATCGACACCTGTTCTTTTGTTCTTTGAGAAAATTGTAACCATGTCCTCATGTAGAATTTTATTTATCATATGGAATTTGTGAAAAAAGCTCAGGAAGGAGCAGTAAAGGATAACTAATTAGAATTTTACTTTGTTGATCCCATCATTTTTGTCATATAAAGAAATGCTGGGGCAGGCCACACAAAGAAGAAGACAACCTTAGAGCTACATAATAGACTGTCATGAGAGCAGGAGTAGGTGTAGAACATTATTTTTATACATTTACATGTACTGGGGAATAAAATAAAAATATAAAATGTCTTCTTGGCTGGATTTAACAGCACATACTGTATGCATGGAGGTGCTTTTACGGCTAGATAGTTAAAGTTTGGAGAATGATTTCTGTTTCTGGCACTATGAGATACATTTCTACAATGTGATAAATATTCGAGAAGCCTGGTGCTTAGTTGTATGACTCATTATTTTGTAGGTCATTACATGTTACAGAGTTTATAAACAACACAGCAAAATTGTTTGGTAGTTTAATATCCTTAATGTTAACTAAAATAAGTCTACTGCTACTAGTAAATTTATTTTTAAGTGTCTCTGATATATTGGAATAGCTTTCAGATTTTCTAATGCAGTACGGGCCAGTTGCTGGGGGGCATCAGTAATGATTATGATGCCAGAACAATCATTTATCTTGTTTCTGCTTCTTCCATTTTACTGCAGTAATAAAATTGCCAATCACAGTGTTGTACACTGTCTAAACAGAAACTCTGTAATAAAGCAAAACTTAAAAGGGGTATTCCAGGCCAAAACTTTTTTTTTACATATCAACTAGCTCCGGAAAGTTAAACAGATTTGTAAATTACTTCGATTAAAAAATCTTAATCCTTCCAATAGTTATTAGCTTCTGAAGTTGAGTTGCTGTTTTCTGTCTAACTGCTCTCTGATGACTCACGTCCCGGGAGCTGTGCATTCCTATGGGGATATTTTCCCATCATGCACAGCTCCCTGGACGTGACATCACCAATGAGCAGTTAGGCAGAAAACTTCAGAAGCTAATAACTATTGGAAGGATTAACATTTTTTAATAGAAGTAATTTACAAATCTTTTTAACTTTCCAGAGCCAGTTAATATATAAAAAATTTTTTTTGCCTGGAATACCCCTTTAAATATTTAGGAGCTATAATAATTATTTTGTATGATTGTTTAAATCGCAAGTCATTCATTATAAAATGAGCACATTGTGTATAGAGAAATATGTGCTTCTTTCCCATGTTTGATGGCCTTTTGCTTCATGTGAGTTATTTTTATTAGTGTAGAGGCTGTGTCACAAAACCTCTACAGCTCAAATCAAATCTTTATTAATGGTTTTTAACAATAATAAGAAAGATGAAAAATGTAAATGAATTCCATAACATCTGATGCAAAGGATAACAAGACAGTAGTACTATCTGGGGATAAAAAAAATAACTAAAAAAAACTTTTTGTCCATAGCAACTAATAAAAGTAAAGTTTTCCTTTTAAAGTTTAGTGGTAAAATGAAAACTGAGCTCTGAATGGTTGCTATACCCAACTTGAACAGTTTTTATTTATTCTCATATTGTTTTGTGGCATGAGCAAGTTTCGTCCCAGTTTAAAGGGGTACTCCGCTGACCTGTGTCGGAAGCTCTGCTCCCCAGCGTCCGGAAGTTTATTGTTCCGGACGCTGTGTGCGGGCTTTCGTGTTCAGGGCCGCCCCTCGTGACGTCACGCCTGCCCCCTTCGTGGCTGTCACGCCCCCTTCCCATAGACTTTCATTGAGGGGGCGGGCATTACGTCACGAAGGGGGCGGGCATGAAGTCACGAGCAGCATGTCAGCAGCACGTCATCTTCAGTGTTCTGACCACCTCTTCTCCAGTCCCAGGACCTACTGCTATGGCCCATAGGCCATAGCAGTAGATCGTGACCCTGGAGCGGTGGTCAGAATACTGAAATGGGGCAGTAAACAGGCATTCAGCTTCCAGCCATACACTGTATATGGCTGAAGGTTGTATGTCTGTGGGGGAACTGTATTGCACCTAATGTGGGGAACTACAACCTAATGTGGGGGAACTATACTGCACCTAATGTGGGGGGAACTATACTGCACCTAATGTGGGGGGAACTATACTGCACCTAATGTGTGGGAACTATACTGCACCTAATGTGGTAGAACTATACTGCACCTAATGTGGGGGGAACTATACTGTACCTAATGTGGAGGAACTACACTGCACCTAATGTGGGGAACTATACTGAACCTAATGTGGGGGAACTGTACTGCACCTAATGTGGTGGACTATACTGCACCTAATGTGGGGGAGTTATACTGCACCTAATGTGGGGGACTATACTGCACCTAATGTGGGGGACTATACTGCACCTAATGTGGGGGACTATACTGCACCTAATGTGGGGGAACTGTCGGGGGGGGGGGGGGGGCATCATAATGAAGTGCTCTGTCTTCCAGGCAGCCTTAATCTGGCCCTGCTCTCGGCCACCTAAATTGTGTAATTAGAGAGCTGCAGGCTGCTGTAATAAAAAATATGTCAGCAGCCTTTCCCGGTCAAAATTTTTAATTGTTTAGCCCCTTTCTCGCCGCCCAATCGCATCCACAGTATATTACTGTTCTTTTCATCATGATGCTGGAGTGAGTCCCCTCCCATCCGCCTTCTGACCTGGCAATCCACCAATCCACATTCCGCAATGCCGGTTAAGTCATGACGCGACATAACCCCTCCCTGCATTGGGGGAATGCAGTACAAAGAAGAAGAAGAGAAGAGGAAGAAAGAAGACTAGCTGCTGCTGCAGTAAAGCGAGCATGAGCAGAGCACAAGAGA